>NC_088220.1:55171763-55481763 GCF_036934945.1 Oncorhynchus masou masou
AAACATTTCGCTAAAGTCTACTGCAATGTGCCCTAATGAATACACTCCTACTGTATCCAAAGGCAGAAACACTCAGCATCTCCTCATTATCAACACTAGGCCTATCTCTAGCTGGAATCTCTCCCTCTACATTCATGGCAATACAAAACTTCTGTGGTCCATATAGTCATGATTTATACTGCGTAGCCTTCACTTTGAGTGTTTATATATATATATATATATTATCATTGCTTCTAGATCACGTAGATAGCACAGGTGCACATATATACATTAGGAAATATCAGATGTATAGTGATCTAGTCGTTTGTGAACATGACAACATAGACCATGGATGTGCAACTGACGGTGGCCCCCCTTTTGTAGGCCTGCAGATTTAGAAGAAATTACTGTTGAGTTAGAATAGTAGAATACACAAGGTGCAATATCGAAATTTGGTTGTGCATCAGCAGTTGTGAGTAAGTTAGTCTCGCCAGCTATCTTAACTTGTAGTAATCATGGTTGAATTACCGTCCAGGGGGCCACCATTGATTTTGTTAGTCACTCTCACTCAGATATCATATGATAACTGGCTGCATGTGTGGGTCTGGATGTGAATATTTTCTAAATGTTTAAAGTTTTATTTCACCTTTATTTAACCAGGTAGGCCAGTTGAGAACATGTCCTCATTTACAACTACGACCTGGTCAAGATAAAGCAAAGCAGTGCGACACAAACAACACAGAGCAACACATGGGATAAACAATGACAGTCAATAACACAATAGAAAAATCTATATACAGTGTGTGCAAATGTAGTAAGATTAGGGAGGTAAGGTAATAAATAGGCCATAGTGGCGAAATAAGTACAATTTAGCAATTCAACATTGGAGTGATAGATGTGCAGAAGATGAATGTGCAAGTAGAGATAGTGGGGTGCAAAGGAGCAACAAAATAAAAAACAATATGGGGATGAGGTAGTTGAGTGGGCTATTTACAGATGGGCTGTGTACAGGGGAAATGATCAGTAAGCTGCTCTGACAGCTGATGCTTGAAGTTAGTGAGGGAAATATAAGACTCCAGCTTCAGCGATTTTTTCCATTCGTTCCAGTCATTGGCAGCAGGGAACTGGAAGGAAAGGCGGCCAAAGGAGGAATTGGCTTTGGGGGTGACCAGTGAAACATACCTGCTGGAGCGCGTGCTACGGGTGGGTGCTGCTATGGTTACCAGTGAGCTGAGATAAGGCAGGGCTTCACCTAGCAAAGACTTATTGATGACCTGGAGCCAGTGGGTTTGGCGACGAATATGAAGCGAGGGCCAGTCAACAAGAACATACAGGTCGCAGTGGTGGGTAGTATATGGGGCTTTGGTGACAAAACGGTTGGCACTGTGATAGACTACATCCAATTTGCCGAGTAGAGTGTTGGAGGCTATTTTGTAAATGACATCACCAAAGTCGAGGATCGGTAGGATAGTCAGTTTTACGAGAGCATGTTTGGCAGCATGAGTGAAGGATGCTTTGTTTGCGAAATAGGAAGCAGGTTCTTGATTTAATTTTGGATTGGAGATGCTTAATGTGAGTCTGGAAGAAGAGTTTACCTAGGTATTTGTAGTTGTCCACATATGCTAAGTCAGAACCGTTCAGAGTAGTGATGCTAGACGGGCGGGCAGGTGCGAGCAGCGATCGGTTGAAGAGCATGCATTTAGTTTAACTTACATTTAAGAGCCGTTTGCAGACCCAGTACGCAGACCCACGAGCCACTGTGGCTCTTCATGATGAGATCAGATTTTTTTGGTTGCCTGTGGAAGAGAGAGCCAATGGGATAAACACCACCGGTTGCCCTTGGTTTGGTAACCTTGGCCACCCAGGCTAGTTGACACGGTTGACTCCGCCATAAAGGGAATATGGTTGCCTTGACCCTGGGTTACCCACGGTCCAGAGGGAACATCTGAATGGGGTGACCCGCCAGTCAAGGAGCGGCACTCTCCAAAGGGGAGAAGGGGGTAAGAGGTGGGAGAGAGAGGGGTAAAAGCACGGAGGGGAGGGGCAGAGTGCTTTTTTATGAGCGTGTGCCTCTCCGGTTTCTGGGCTGTCTGGCCGCATGGACATAAATTCTCTCTCTCTCTCCCTCTCTCTCCCCTCTCTCTCTCTCATCACCATGTTCTTACAGTACAGTGTTGTCTGTGAACTTATTCTCTCTCAGCCTGTCTGCATTTCTGTCTCCACCTGGTTTGACACTGTACTTCCTTCACTACACATAACCTCTCTCTCTCCCACTCAAGCCCTACTCTCCTCTCCATCCCTCCATCATTTCATGTTTCTCTTCGTTTGGAGAAGTCATCACTGCCTTTCGCCATTATCTCATTTTCTCCCCCCGTTTCTCTCCCTTAGTTCCCTCTCTCTCTCTCTCTCCCTCCTCCACTCTCCTTATAGATGGAGATTAAGTCTGGGCTGGAGCCCCATCCGTTTCCATGACTGTTTGTTATTAAGGAGATGGATGGAGGCTTGCAGTGCCAGCTCGACGCAGCCGCAATTACAGCAGGTCCAGTGATAGATGGAGGGAGAGCGAGCGAGGGAGGGAGGAGATGGAGAGAGGGAGATAGAGAGAGGGACATCTATCACGCCCTTTAATCTACCTGTCATTGCTCGGGGAAGGCTGGGGAAGGAGGCTGGGCCTTGGGTGAGGTGGGAGGAGAGGGAGTGAGGATGAAAGAGATGAGAACTGGCCAATACAGCGCCTTGACTATTGGTTAAAGGTTTCATACCCTTCTTTTGCTCTGTCCTTCCCCCAAACAATTACATGAAAAGACGCCCTCCAGTACTGCAGTAATTAAATGTCCTCATTAACTAATTGATTGTCTTGAGGTTATTGAATTTCGTATTGAATTCCGGGTGTTTGTGTGCCTGTGTGTGTCTGGCTGCTTAAACAGTGTTGCGTCAGATACTGTATGTTGTTACGTTGTTATGTGGATGTGCGCTGTTTGGTATGAAGGGAAACATTTTTGCATTGAGGTAATGTAATGCACCTTGGAAGTACTGTGCATCTACATGTTTCAAATCCCCAGTACACACATGTGCGAAACACACACATGCATACACAAACAAACTCACATCACGCCATCACACATTGTGCTATGGTCCGTGGCCTGCACACACCAACACACACCTGTTGTTATTATCAAAGAAGCGACCACCTTAAGAGAAGTGAACGATAACCCTGCATATATTATGTGTAATTTGACTCGTTTTCCCCCTCAATGTTGGAGAAATATTATGAAAGCTAATCCAAGCCTCTCCTCTCTCTCCCCTCCTCCACATTCTCATCTGTCCAGGATAGTGAGGTATGGGATGGAGGGATTAATTCTCTTCCATTGGCCATGGGGATGATAGATGGACAGATGTGGGGAGAAGAAAGAGAGGGGCAAAGGAAAGAAGGGAAGTCAAGAGGTCCATAAATCTGACGGGAACCTGGTCTGCGTCACACATTAAGATCTCCCAGAGCCATGATAACCCAGGCTAGAAATGTAAGTAATGTCAAGAGATGCCATCTGATCTTAACAATCATATCTGAATGGATCTTGGGCGATGGGTCATGATGCAAAGGAAACATTTATTTGTTTGGATCGAGGCTCAGGTTTGAGGACGGAGGCCATAGCAGAACCAGCAGGTTGATCATACTGTTTACAGTTGTGCTTAGCCCCGTTACAAGAGTGACTGTTGGTTCCATTGATAGTGGGACACCTCTCTCCTTCCTCCCAAAGTGTGCACTTGTTCATATTCCTCCACTGATTTGAAAGAAAATGACTGGTATATAGAAATATGGCGAAACCTCCCTGTAACCCATGCCTCGACCAATCCAATGTCTTTTGATTTGTGAGAAGTAGTGAACGTGTGTACACTTCAGGAGATATGATCAGGAAACAGCCATTGTGTAGTTCTACGGTGCAGCGGAGACTGGAGGTTCAGTAACAACACACATTCACGAGAACAGGAACAAAACTGTAGTCAATTAGAGAGTGCTCTCCTCATTGGCCCTCCTGTGCATTAGGGAGCCCATAGGCCAAGAAGGGAGTGTGTGTGTATACATTTGTATATATGTGTGTGTGTGTGGGGGGGGGGGGGTCTATCTGTGTTTGTTTGAGAATGTTTTCAGAACTGTCAGCATGGAAACAGAACATGGTTTGTTTACCCCTAACAACAGACAAGCTGAACATGGAATCATTGATCAGTTCTTCCTCAAGTGACAGATTCATTTTTCAAGTACAGCACTAGAGGATGCAGTGGAATGCAAACTAGCAAACGTCCCTTTACGGCTACATACACGGATGTTCTTTTATGCAGCACCAAATGTATGTGAGTTCATGTGTGTGCTGTGTTCCTTTGTTTGTGTCCAAATGCGTGCATGCATGCGTGTGCATGTGTGTGGTTGTGCGTGCTCTTAAAGGTGGCTGAGCGTGCACTTGTCTATGCACTTGTCTATGCACTTGTCTATGCACTTGTGTGTATATTATTGTGTGCTTTTTCAATCATCATCTTGAATCAACTGTAAGCGCAGATGTGCTGTGACCTGACTAAGATCAGATAAAGTGCCACCCCCCCACCCCCCACCCCCCTCTCCCAGCTCCATTTGTCATGGGCCAGCTGTCGGGCTGCTGTGATTGGTTGTTGTGGGAGACAGATAGCCGATAGGCTCTGATTA
This sequence comes from Oncorhynchus masou masou, assembly GCF_036934945.1. Classification (NCBI taxonomy): domain Eukaryota; kingdom Metazoa; phylum Chordata; class Actinopteri; order Salmoniformes; family Salmonidae; genus Oncorhynchus; species Oncorhynchus masou. The sequence continues at coordinate 55,176,439 of NC_088220.1, forward strand.
ATAGTAGTGGCTCTGGAACTTACTCATTGATCAAGAGAACAGGCGAGGGGGAGGGAGAGGACAGGCGAGGGGGAGGGAGACAACAGGCGAGGGGGAGGGAGAGGACAGGCGAGGGGGAGGACAGGAGAGGAGAGGAGGGAGGGAGAGGTAAGGCGAGGGAGAGGACAGGAGAGGAGGGAGAGGACAGGAGAGGAGGGAGGGAGAGGACAGGCGAGGGGGAGGGAGACAACAGGCAAGGGGGAGGGAGAGGACAGGAGAGGACAGGAGAGGACAGGAGAGGAGGGAGGGAGAGGACAGCAGAGGAGGGAGAGGACAGGAAAGGGGGAGGGAGAGGACAGGCGAGGGGAGGGAGAGGACAGGCGAGGAGGGAGAGGACAGGCGAGGAGGGAGGGAGAGGACAGGAAAGGGGGAGGGAGAGGACAGGAGAGGGGGAGGGAGAGGACAGGCGAGGGGGAGGGAGAGGACAGGAGAGGAGGGAGAGGACAGGCGAGGGGGAGGGAGACAACAGGCAAGGGGGAGGGAGAGGACAGGCGAGGGGGATGGAGAGGACAGGCGAGGGGGAGGGAGAGGACAGGAGAGGAGGGAGAGGACAGGAGAGGAGGGAGGGAGAGGACAGGAAAGGGGGAGGGAGAGGACAGGAGAGGGGGAGGGAGAGGACAGGCGAGGGGGAGGGAGAGGACAGGAGAGGAGGGAGAGGACATGCAAGGGGGAGCGAGAGGACAGGAGAGAGGGAGGGAGAGGACAGGAGAGGAGGGAGGGAGGGAGAGGACATGAGAGGAGGGAGGGAATGAGAGAGGGAGAGAGAGAAAAAGCATTCCCTGTCACTCTGTCAGTGCTTGCTGATTGCGTTTGTGTGTGTATGTCGGTGTGCATAGTAAATACATAACGTAACAGATATGGGGTTTGTTGGTCAGAGGCCTAAAAGCAGTGTTATCATATTTGGTGTAGGCCTATATTAGTATAGATGTATAAAATGTGATATAGTAATGTTAATATGTACAAGTATCTCAGAAGGTTGGTCTCTCTCTCTCTCTCTTTACATTGCCAAAGCAAATGGAATAGACAATAAACCAAAGGGAAATGAACAAGGGAAACATTAGTAAAAATGACTCACTAAAGTTTTAAAAGAATATATTTAAAATGTTATATTATTGGCTATGTACAGTCTCGTAACAATGTGCAAGTAGTTTAAGTATGAACAGATAAATAAACAGATAGGTTGTATTTACAATGTGCTCCTGGTTGTCCTTTTCTTGTCCTTTACTGCACAGGGCAGTATTTTGCCTAACAGATATGGGAGTTTATCAATGTTTGATATGTTTTCAAATTCTTTGTGGGTCTCTGATCTGTGGGAAATACGTGATCATCTCTCTCTCTCTGGCCCAGTGTTGGATAAGACGTGTGTCTTTCATTCTAATAAGAATATATGCATGCCAAATAGTCCTTGTATGTACTCACTGTGTGTACTGTACTCACTGTATGTACTGTACTCACTGTGTGTACTGTACTCACTGTGTGTACTCACTGCAGTTCCAAACCATGAAGTAGTTAAGACCTTATCATTCCACACAACTATAATTCAAACATCCACCAGAGAGACAAGCACAAGGGAAATGGTGTGTGTGTGTGTGTGTGAGTGAATCGAAGTCACACTGTATGTGTTCACATTGAGAGGGTCCATGTGGGTGGGTACTGTGTGCATGGAAGTATAATACATTTGAGAGTGTGTGTGTTATTATGTGTGTGTGTCCCGGTTAAACTAGAAAATAAACTGTAGTGTATAAACTAATATAGGAGTTGTGTGCATGGGTGCGTGTGTGTTTGAGCTCTCTCTGTAGGGTGGTCAGTGGTGGGAGGTCGTGACCTGGTCGAATCCGGGGGAGTGGAGATCATCAATCAGCGAGGGGCAGGCCTGAGCAGCAGGACCATCACCACCCCTCCACCACCTCCACCCCACAGGGAAACAGATGGCCTTGGGACAACTGGCTCTTGCTCACCTCTCTCGTAACACACACACACACACACACACACAATGATGTAGACAAAAAATGACACATACATACATACACACACTCTTTTGGATGCACACATGACAGGATCCACACACTTACAGATCAGATACCCACACACTCACAGTGCAAAATAATTAATCACACACAAAGACACACATGGTGCTAAATATCTCAACATCTACAGGCACATTGTTTACGTCAATGTATTCATGAAGACCACACAAACATGCATGTAAACAAACTCAAACACAATAGTGTTTTTATTTAGTGGATATTTGCCATTGACTGGGGATATGTGTATGGCATTAGCGCCCCCTGCTGAGAGTACAGATTAAAACAATTAAAAAAGGGATATTTTACTCAAAACTATCTTAAGAGTATTTAGCCATTTGAATATAATTTATAATCACCAGAGTTTTGCTCTGTACTGGAAGTGCACCATCTCGACAACCCGACTGCTGACATGCACATTTTTCTGGGATTGTAGTAACTGGACTAACAAACAAAATGCTAACAACTGTTTTTGGGTTGAAATGAATTTAAAATGAATTTTAGTCAAAGACAAAATCCCGCAATCCACAGAAATCAGACACCAGATTATCAGCAAACTGATGATCATTTTCAAGCTCGCAGGATTAAACAAAATTAACTCCTAGGTGGTAAGGGTAGGCAAGAACACATCTACCACGCTGATCCTCAACACTGGGCCCCCTCATTGGTGCGTGCTTAGTCCCCTCGTGTACTCCCTGTTCACCCACGACTGCGTGGCCAAGCACAACTTCAACACCAGCATTAAGTTTGCCGACGACACAACAGTGGTAGGCCTGATCACAGACAAAGATGAGACAGGCTATAGGAGGAGGTGTCCACATCACCAACTAACTATCATGGTCCAAACACACCAAGACAGTCGTGAAGAGGGCACAACAACACCTTTTCCCCCTCTGGAGACTGAAAAGATTTGTCATGGGTCCCCAGATCCTCAAAAAGTTATACAGCTGCACCATCGAGAGCATCCTGACCGATTGCATCACCGTCTGGTATGGCAACTGCTCAGCATCTGACAGTAAGGCGCTACAGAAAGGTAGTGCGCATTGGGCCAAGCTTCCAGCCATCCAGGACCTATATACTAGGCGGTGTCAGAGGAAGGCCCAAATAATTGTCAAAGACTCCAGTCACCCAAGTCGTAGACTGTTTTCTCTGCTACCGCATGGCAAGTGGTACAGGAGCACCAAGTCTAGGACCAAAAGGCTCCTTAACAGTTTCTACCCCCAAGCCATAAGACCCCCCCCCCCCTTGTTTTTACACTGCTGCCACTCGCTGTTTATTATCACATTACAAATTTCCTCGACTAACCCATACACCCGCACATTGACTCGGTACCGGTACCCCCTGTGTATAGCCTCCACATTGACTCGGTACCGGTACCCCCTGTGTATAGCCTCCACATTGACTCGGTACCGGTACCCCCTGTGTATAGCCTCCATATTGACTCGGTACCGGTACCCCCTGTGTATAGCCTCCACATTGACTCGGTACCGGTACCCCCTGTGTATAGCCTCCACATTGACTCGGTACCGGTACCCCCTGTGTATAGCCTCCACATTGACTCGGTACCGGTACCCCCTGTGTATAGCCTCCACATTGACTCGGTACCGGTAACCCCTGTGTATAGCCTCATTATTGTTATGTTATTGTGTTCATTTTTATTTTTATTTTTTTTACTTTAGTTTGTTTAGTAAATATTGTGAGAAGAAGAACTATATTTCTTGAACTGCATTGTTGGTTAAGGGCTTGTAAGTCAGCATTTCACAATAATGTCTAAACCTGTGTATTTGGCACATGTGACAAATATTTGATTTGAAAAGATCAACACAAGCTACAAAGCAATCCAGAATACATTCAGATGATGCATTGTCTGAGATAACTTCACTGAATCTAGACACAGGAAAATGCCTGTGTGCACAGGCTGTAAACTGAGACTCTCTGGTTAGCTATAATAGTATGTAGCTAGAAAACTTAAATACTGTGTACAGCATTATAAGTGTTTCCCAAATTACTAAAACTGCCTATCAGTGGTGATTTTAGCATGTAAATCTTGGTGGGGCTAAAAAATGAAATGAGTAATGCATGCGAGCAAAGCCACTACACAACACTAAACAATACGTTAATTACACTTTACCACTACTACACCTGGCTATCAGCAGAGTTCATTCAGCCTCATTTACATCCTTTTAAATAAACATAGCTGATATGGCTGACTTGCTTAAACAAATGTGGTTTCTACTAACAATTGAGATGTACAAACTATGGGATCATTTGGGTTCAATTAAGACATTAATGAGTGAGATAGGACGGACGTAGTCAAATTCGGGCTCCCGAGTGGCGCAGCGGTCTAAGGCACTGCATCTTAGTACAAGAGATGTCACTACAGTCCCTGGTTCAAATCCAGGCTGTATGACATCCGGCCGTGACTGGGAGTCCCATAGGGTAGCTCACAATTGTCCCAGCATCGTCCAGGTTTGGCAGGGGTAGACCGTCATTGTAACTAAGAATTTGTTCTTAACTGACTTGTCTAGTTAAATAAAGGTTCAATTTAAACCATTTATATTTAAAAATATAATTATTTGATCTGCACTTTTGAAATGTACAGCGACAGTATCCAGAAAATTACAGGGTTCTCCTTTACAGTGTACACCAAGTCAGAACTATAGGATAAATAAAGGGGGCATAGAAGCAGACATGGAAGCGCTTACAATATTCTATGCTTACATTTCTCAAAAACAGGTTATAGGCTACATGTGCACCACCAAGTCAGAACAGTATGTAAAATTAAGAGGTGAAAATAGACCAAATGATTAGGGTGAGGCACATGGGCTACTAACAGCTTACGACACAACACACACTTAGTATTACTTTCTTAGCTACAGTAACATATCTAAGCTACAGTAACATATCTCCCTGCATATTATCATTTATGCAGCAGCATACAATACATGTTTGGACACATCTTGTTGTGCTCACTTGAACAGGAAGGTGGCGCTGTGGTCCTTCGCGGGCAAATTTAGTCATCAAACTTTGTCATCAGTCTGCTATTCTCTGGATTTATGGTGCTTTCAAGAAACCTGGGAACTCAGAAAAAAAGGTTCAATCATGATGACGTCAGGTCTACCCTTAGACTTGGCAGTGACGCAGTGTCCTCAGGAGTGACGGAACACTGAGCCAATCGCAGCGCAACGCTCTGTATTTTATTCTGGCTTGCCACACCACCACAGAAAGCACTGAGCTTGGCTGAAACACCTGCATTTACTCAAGAAAACAAAATAGTGACCATGTTTGTGTGCTGCTTTATTAACTCAATAATTTATATATATTTTTTATATTGTTAGCAAACTGATATATAACACGCATTAATGCCAAAAAAATAATAATAAGTCCAAAAAATACAAATACAAATTATTATTTTTATTTTTTAGCTAAAAATGTGGGGCTCAAAACACGTGGGGCTCTGCCTCACCTGCCCTGAAACTTGTATACTGGAGTGAATTCAAGCACACTATAAAAACTGAAGAAAAACACTAGAAAATCGTTAGAAAAACCACCAGAAGAACCTTAGAGGACGTGACCCAATGGTCATGTGATCATCATGGGAATAAACATGAAGAGATGGGCTCAGGAAACAGGACCATGTGATTCACTGCCCAAAGTTTTCCACACACAAACAAGCACATGCACACACACACATAAAATGATTTGCTGTAGGGGCCATAGTTGTGGTTATAGTAATGGTACATGTGTAATATGAGCACGGAGCTACAGGAAGAGGAGGAGGGGTCACCGCAGTACAACCAGGTCAGATCAGTTTGATGGGCTGAGTGATGGTCATGACAGTCAGATGATCAGGTGACCTGCCGTTGGGTCCATCAGCCCACAAGCTTCCAGGCAGCTTCCTTCAGCCACTTGGCAACCTTCCTCTCAATGGCCTGACAAACAGAGACAAAAGACAGATCAGGATGAGGGGAAGAGAAGTTTTCAAATAATATAGACTATGGGGCAGTTTCCTGGACACAGATTAAGATTAGTCCTCGACTAAAAAGCTATTGACCATTGACCATGCTTTTTTTGTTTTTGGGAAACCGGCCTAAAGTGTTCAATTGAGACACACTGTACAGTTCTGAAGCATACATTTTCTTCATGTTCCACCAAAGCTCACAGTCAGTGTCTCTCTCAGTTACATCAATTTAGTGTTGTCTAGCCTGCCGTGTGCCGTACCTTGCGTGCCTGTTTCAGGGCGGGGCGGTCTGCGATGCCATCGGGGTTCATGTCGGCACAGTGGGCGGTGCCCTCGATGAGGATGGTCATGTCTTTGTCCTCCTTGTCCAAGTCCTCTTCCAGGACGCTGAGCTCGTGCCAGGGGTCAATGTCACCTGACAGAGGTCACAGGTCACAGACCAGAAGGACAGGTCATATACTGACTGTCACACAGAGGAGGTTGGTGGGAGGAGCTATAGGAGGGTGGGCTCATTGTTGCTTCCATACGCTTGATGTTTTTGATCCCATTCCATTGATGCCATTCCAGCCATTACATTGAGCCCATCCTCCTATAGCTCCTCCCACTAACCCCCTCTGATGTCACACAATCACTCACATAGACACAGTACATTGATTCACTGCCAGTGGGTTTAAATTACACTATGATGTAATGAGAGGTCAGGGTTTAAACCTCCAACCTCATCCATCCATCCATCCATCTATCTATCGATCGATCGGGCAAGTAACCGAAAGGTTGCTTGTTTGAATCCCAGATCCGGCAAGGTGGAAAAATCTTCTGTTCTGCCCTTGAATTTCAGCTGAATTCATTCAGTTGTGCAGCTGACAAGGTATCCCTTATCTACTGTATCTATCTGTGAAGTCTCTGCTCACCGTTGACATAGAGCACCCTGTCGGTGTTGGGGTGGTCTCCTCCATAGTACTTGTTGGTGAAGGCGATGTGTCCGGGCAGACTGTGCTGGGGGATGTTGAACACCACAGGACACAGGTCGGTCTGAGCCTGCAGGGTCAGCATGCGGGAGAAGGGACAGCTGGCATCCTCACACGTCTGGACTGTCACAACCAAACAATGATGAGGTAAGCCATAGAAATACAATGAATTCCTATTGGATGATGGTCGGTGGTTCTATTTCCGTAATGTAAGATACAGCTGAGTGGCTATGGGCATATAGTAATACTGATCATATAATGAGTGATACTGTACTAAAGAGTGGGAGCTTTGTACAGCTGGTGTTAATGCACTGGGCTTATGAAGGTGCTGCTTAAGGGGAAATGAACTCTGGACCTGTTTTTCTTTACCCTCCAGTGCCGTGAGCAGTCAACTCCCTGACTGAAGTAACTACCTCGGTTATACTAGATGACTTGAGCTTGGTAAATGTAGTGGGGTGCAAAATGATTGACATCCTTGATAAAGATGAGCAATAAATTATTCAAATACTGAGCTATATTGTATGCTACAAAAAATATGGGGAAATTATATTATTTTACACTAATAGTATTTGGTCCCATATCAAATCATATTTTATTGGTCACATACACATGGTTAGCAGATGTTAATGCGAGTATAGCGAAATGCTTCTACAGTAATGTGGATGCTCCCAATAACAGGGGAGGTTAGCATGACTTGGGGGTATGATCTTTGATCCTCTGTAACGTTCTCAATCATCATTATTTACGATTCATTCAGAATGATCCCTAATCATGGTAGCATCCACATTACTGTAGATGTGTTTAGAAACATTCTTATTATCTATGCTTATTTATAATAAAGTGACTCCAAAATGACACAATATATTATTTACCATTCATTTCTACAGGGCACAAAATAATCTGAAACAACCAGAACGAACTGAAAATACATCCAACAAGTTTGTAGAGTCACAAGCTTGATGTAGGCACTGCGTGCTAGGGATATGCGACCAAATACTAAACATTTGACTAGTTTATTTATAAGAATTTTTAGGGGTGTGAATCATTTAGACCCCTACCTTCTAGAGAAAGAAATGCATTACTTGGTAAACAAAATCTCTTTCTCTGAGCAATTGTTTTAGTATAAAATAATATAATTTCCCATATTTTTTTGCATACTGAATTATTTATTTTATGTGGTCATTATTGTTCATCTTTATCAAAAGGCATGAATAATTTCGGACCTCACTGTTTCTCCTCTAGGACTGACGGTGTTGTGTGGTGGAGCGTTACTCACAGAAGCCGAACTCGGTGCAGGTCTGGTAGTACCACTGTCTCTCTCCATTGTAGGCAGAGTCCAGATTGGTGTCACTCAAGTCCTTGATGGTCTGCTTGTGGGACGCATCCAGACAGGGCTCCTCGCCAGTGGCACGGTCTATCTAATAAACGCACACACATAAATATGCATGCACACAAACACAGTAACAGTGTTCTGACTGTTCTGCATCAGTCAAGGCATGGGGATGCACAACTGTAGCTCAATACAGCCCTCTGCTGGTTAATCAAAGAATTGTCACTGTGGGGCTGTGTGTGTGTGTGTGTGTGTGTGTGTGTGTGTGTGTGTGTGTGTGTGTGTGTGTGTGTGTGTGTGTGTGTGTGTGTGTGTGTGTGTGTGGGGCTGTGCGTGTGTGTGTGGGGGGGGGGGTGTGTGTGTGTGTGTGTGTGTGTGTGTGTGTGTGTGTGTGTGTGTGTGTGTGTGTGTGTGTGTGTGTGTGTGTGTGTGTGTGTGTGTGTGGGGCTGTGTGTGTGTGGGGGGGATACCTAGTCAGGTGAACAACTGATTGTGTGTGTGTGTGTTTGAATATGTACAATACACCTAATACCTGCACCAGTTTGATCAGCCGGTCGTAGGCCTCAGTCTCCGAATCGAAGGTCTCTGTCTCATTGGTCATGATGTCACAGAGCTCCTCAATAGTCAGGATGCCTCCCTCCTCGTTGTACGCCACAGTTCCCATGACGATGTCAGCCAGGCTCTGCATCAGCTCAATCTGGTCCTCCAGATCCTCAGGAGTCTCACAGCACCCAAAGTCCTTCCCAACCTCAGTGGTGTTCCCCGCAAACAGGGCGGCCTCCACGGCAGCAAAGGCTTCCCAGATGTCCCCCACACACTGAAGGAGAGAGCGAGAAAGAGGGGGGTGGAGAGACAGCGGAGAGAGAGAGACAGTAACAAGGAGACAGAGAGAGTCAAATCACACAGCAGAAGACTCATACAGTCAGACACTCCAACACATGATTTCAAGCGCCCACATCTACTGTAAATGTTCTCAAACCTTATCTGAACCTCCAACGTCCTCGTCTGCAAGACTTAGACCCACCACCTAGAAGAGAGCAACACCACGGTTTGTTTCCACCGTTTGTCTGTACAGCTGAACATCACATCTACCATGCTATTAACAGTTACTAGTATGTCTACTACTACTACTATTATTATTATTACTACTGGTACCAATAATACTACTACAAGCAGTACTAATGATGAGATCTTTACTTTGTTGAAGGCGGAATAGTCCAGTTTGGCTTTGACAGGAGCGGAGGATGCCACAGCACCGTAGACCAGGTGGGGGAACTGGAAGAGCAGGAACAGAGAACATGATTTACTATTATTACCATGTAACACTGCTGTCCAGTCCTAAGTATAAATAAAGACCTTTCCCCTGAGCCAGGCAGACAAGGCCCCAGCATAGGAACCTCCGAAGCTGATCCAGGTATTTTTGTCGGAGAGGTCAAAGCGATCGCTGATGTATTGATGGAATTCTGCGATGTCGGCGAGACTGGAAACCAAGAGATGGCAGAGAAAATGACATTTAATCTCTGCCCAATTCAAGCACACTCAAAAGCGCTCCGCATTTACATTTGGTTGAGTTGTCAACTAATGTGAATTCAACATGAAATCCCCAAAAAAATCACCATGCCATTGGATTTAGGGTCAAAGGTAGGTGAAAAAAATGCAAAATTCCCTCACATTGATGACTTTCTGCAAATCCAATCAGTTTTCCACATTGATTCAACGTCATCACATTGACTCCCTCCCCCACCAGTACTCACGCCTGCTGGCTGGACAGGTCTCCCAGGTTCTCAGTCTCCAGGCCATCTTTGTTGATGCTCTCGCCGTAGAAACGATGCTCCAGGGCCACAAGCAGGGCCCCGTGCTCCTCAGCCATGTCCACATGGTGGCCTACAGATACACGCAAAGCAGGAGCAGGGGAGAAAAAGGGGGAGGTTAAGAGTTGGTAGAGGTATCAACTAGACAAAAACCAAAGAACAGGTATTGACTGGTAACTAAATACAAGTATCATATTCATAACACCTATGTAAGCCTAACTTATCGTGTCAATGCATTTCCACTTTCTTTTCATATTACTTAAGAGCGTGACGGGGGAGATTTGTGTTTACCTGCCAGCACATCGAATTCAGAGATGGGGCCCTCCCCTCCGATGAACAGGAACACTGGGCCATGAGGACGCTCCCAATAGGCTTCATTCACTAAAAACCTCTGAGAGAGAGAGAGAGGGTGAGAGAAAGGGAGAGGAAGCGAGAGAATAAGAGAACAACAAAACAAAGTGCAAATGGATTCAACAAGTTTCTAGTCACAAGCTGTAGTCATTGAATGCTAGGAATGACACCAAATACTACACTTTTGAATATTTAAATACACATATAAGTGAATGTGTCCTAATACTTTTGGTTCCCTAAAATGGGGGGGATATGTACAAAAAGTGCTGTCACCCTATGGATGAAAATACCCTCAAATGAAAGCTGACAGTCTGCATGTTGACCTCATAGTCTTTGTACAATTTAAAATCAAAAGTGCTGGAGAACAGAGCCAAAACAACAAAAAATATGTCACTGTACAAATACTTTTGGACCTCACTGTCGGTGCATGTTTCGATGGTGGGTCACCTGAGGGAAGGTTTCATCGTTTTGACTGTCGAAGTGGTCCAGGGGTTGGTGAATTTTCCCGTCTCTCACTTCGCATATGGGTTTATGCCCGTTGACTGCGCTCATCAGCACATTCTTCTTCGCTTTTTCATACTGAATTTTACGCACGCGCTCCTTAATCTTCCTCAGAACTCGTCCTATGAAATATAAAATGTGATATGACATATCAAAAGACCAGTGGTGGAAAAAGTACCCAATTGTCATACTTGAGTCAAGTTTAGATACCTTTAATAGAAAGTTACTCAAGTAAAAGTCACCCAGTAAAATACTACTTGAGTAAAAGTTTAAAAGCATTTGGTTTTAAATATATTTAAGTATCAAAAGTCAATGTAATTGTTAAAATATACTAAAGTATCAAAAGTACATTTAATTGCTAAAATATACTTAAATATCAAAAGTAAAAGTATAAATCATTTCAAATTTATTACATTAAGCAAAATCGGACGGCGCCATGTTCTTGTTTTTAAAATGTACGGATAGCCAGGGGCAGACTCCAACACTGAGACATTATTTACAAAATATGCATTTGTGTTTAGTGAGTCCGTCAGGCCGTAGACAGTACTGATGACCACGTGTTCTCTTGATAAGCGCGTGAATTTCACACTTTTCCTGTCCTGCTAAGCATTCAAAATGTAATGAGTTATTTGGGTTGTCAGGGAAAATGTATGGAGTAAAAAGTACAGTATTTTCTTTAGGAATGTAGTGAAGTAAAAGGAAAGTTGTCAAAAATATAAATAGTAAAGTAGTATTAGACACCCCCCAAAACTACTTAAGTAGTACTTTAAAGTATTTTTACTTAAGTACTTTACACCACTGCAAAAGACGAGAGGGACACAGGACGGGCAAAGATAGAGATAATACGATTAGATCAATCGTTTGTAGTTGCGCGTTATTTTATTTTCATGAGTTTTATAATTCAATACATACTTAAAGTAATAATAAACCATGTAGTCAGGAACAGAATCAACTTTTCCAGATATAGAAGCGGCTCAATTTCTAATTAGCATTTTGCATAATTATCTAATTATAGCCTATACGCCAGCCAATTTCGTTTCTCTGAACACGACAATTTTATGGATTCACCTCAATATTTAAAACTATAGGCCTATACATAAAAATTATATTTGACCAAAGTGTATATTAAATTAGCCCATAGAGATACAAGGATGCACTTTCATGCTAGGTTTAGGACCTAATATTGAAGCTTTAAGAGACCACAACTGATGTATAAACAATCTTAAAATGATAAACTTTTGTTTCAATACAAGCATCATGAAACCTCTAACACAATACTTTAACTTGGTGAAAAACAGTTTTTAAACCCAACTTGCTTACCACTTGTTCCATGTGGTTTCTTCATGAAATGACATCTTCCTAAATATTTGTTTAAATTATTAATTTTGTGTATGGTTTCCTAGAAACAAGGGTTCCTCAACCTACCCCACTTTGCCATCTCATGAATCTGATAATTTAAGTATTTAAAAAAAAATGCTCAGGTCATTGTGGATCGTTAACGTACCAGAACAGACGGAGTTGATAAGTAGAATAAGGATGATACAACGGCTGGGAGACAAAAGCATCTTCAGGCCTCCAACTACGACCTCTGACCTACTGATATAGGTCTACACTATGGTCAGACCACCTTGCCGTCTCAATGCAAGGAGAATTTCTGCTTTTAAGGCGTGACCAAAGTTTTTAATCCACCCACCCCAGGGCTCCCCTGATGCCCGCTGTGCGTATTTATAGTCAACAAGTTGGCAATTGAGCGTAATGAAGACGCGGCAAGTGAGTCTGGGCAATAGGCATATCTCCTCTAAAGGTGGCAGTGGTCCAAACTGGAACGCGACGCTATGAGCGTTTGCTTGGTGAAAGGCGCTTAAGTTTCATGTTTAGGTTTTGAATTGTATGCTCAAAGCCTAAATCTCAGCACAAACACTTAACATGTAGAAACAGGGCACTTTGGCTCAGTTCATTTCTATTGTTAGTATGCAATCATTTATGTACATTTACAAGAGTGTGAGGGTGGTTGGTAGAGTATCCAACCTGAATCCTGCATGCAGAGCCAGCAAGAGAGGACAATAACACATCTTTACAGACAGCTCTGCTTTGGGTGATTTATACAGACAAAAAGGCACCAACACACAAACATTTGCAGTCAGGAGGCAAGAGAATTTTTACATTTGTTTATAAATTGATAGTTGATCATTTTGGCAATGGCCCTTTATCAAACACCCCAAACTACATCTAACTTCCATTATACTGTACACAGAGACATAACAGTTGTATACACTAGTTCATTTGACTCTGGTTAAGTAGATACAGGAATTCCTTTAATTTAACTTTCTACACCACCCCTCCATCCATTCCCCTTCTCTCCCGACTTTCCATCGGCTAAGAAAAGTTGAACTCCGGCCTCTATCTGCAGCTCAGCTTCAGAGCCTGGAGAAAGTTATTGTTTTAGGACTCTTCTTCTCCATGGAGGCCACAGCTGACTTCATGACATCCTCCTTCTGCAGCATGCTCATGTTCCACGTTGCCTGAAGACCGAAGGAAAGAGAGACTGAACTCTTGTTTCAGTAAATAATTCATTCCATTTTAATTTATTTTTTACATGTCAGATTTGGTCTTCCAATGATATCTACTTTATAAAATGTGCTCCCTGGTAGGATAAAGTTACCCACCCACCTTATCAGAAAAAACTTGTTTAAGAGACCCATGGTTATCTGGGTTTGTGTTTTTGTTAGCCTGTGTTGTTGCCACGCTGATGTGTGTGGTGTTGTGAGCATCCTTGTAGTATTGAGCCTCACCATGTAGTTCAAGCCCTCTGCCACACTGTGGTCTCTGGAGTAGATCAGGTTGACCTTGGTTCCCTGGACAGCCACAGGGCTGGGGCCTGCTATCGCCCCTGCCATCTCAAGAGCTCCAGCCATCATGCCTCCTTGTCTGGAAATACACGGCTACACAAGGAAAGAGTGTATGAATACACAAAACCAACACGCATACGCAACAAATACACGCACGTTGTATCCATACCTGACTAATCCACTTTCCTTGGCCTCATCAGCGTACATCTTCCTCGCTGTCAGAGCCAACTCATTCAACAGGCTGGAGAGGCAGGAAGATTATACAATACTTGGCAGCACTCAGTGTTCCTGGGTGTATGTATGCAAGCTAAGGGACTACCACGCAGCATTGTGTTGTAATGAAAGCATATCAAATGCTTGCTCTTACCTGCGGCTCCCAATGACTTTAGGTAGGCGCTGTAGAGTGTCAACGTCAGCTGCTAGGCCAATATCCACTTCCTGTAAGAGAGGCAGACCATTCACAACACTCAGAGACACAATGCAGAACGCACATGTACATGTTTCTCATCATTCTGTCTATCCTTTACTATGAGAGTCCCCCTGGGGGCTGCTACAGAAAACGCATGAAAACAGCTACCAGTGTGGGCCATTGTAGACGGTGCGATTTTAGCCCTTTTATGCAGCGACTTTGCAGTCCCAGACAAACTGTCCACGTCGTGGGCAAATTCTTAGGTCGTAAACGATTGTTGGACGTCTCGGGTCGTTCGGTGTGACAGGGTCTAGGTCTGCCGATTAAGTACCACTACGTGCGGTCCAGCGGAGGCTGCTGAGGGGAGGACTGCTCAAAACAATGGCTGAATTGGAGTGAATGGAATCAAACACACGAAAACATGTTTGATACTATTCCGTTCACCTCATTCCGGCCATTATGAGCCGTCCTCCCCTCAGCAGCATCCACTGGTGCGGTCCGACAAAGTTCTGGCAGTGTCAGATTTGTTTTGCCTTTATCATGTAGTGTGGCTGATGTTACGAGCCGATCGTGGTGATTGACCAATAGGAACACTGAGTGTGCACCCAATAATACGAGTGAATAGCCAGATGAATATAATAGTTTGATGTAAACATTTACATGCTGTGCAAGAAGAGCAATTTCCCTAATAATCTGGTTTACATGACATTTGAAATCAGGTGACATGATGGGATTTTGATAAATGCTCAAAATCGCCAATCAAAATAAGCATTCTACCACAGTGTCATTGTTATTTTGTGGAAGCGTATTTGATTCAGAGTTCGGTCATATAAAGTTTGTATGTGAAAACTATTTCTAAGACATCTACTTTAAGTTTTCTGCACATAAGCATAGTTACATTAGCGCTGCAGGCACATGTGCAGATTAAATACACAGCAGCAGTTGATGTCGGCTGACATAGCCTCGCAAGCCAATCGCAGAATGAAGACAGAACTGAAGCAAATTGTTCAATCTGGCCAAAGACTTTCCTTTGGTTACATCGCAGTGTGACGTGATAATCGTAAAAGGCTGCATCCGACGTACAGTCTGTACAGGCCTTTAGATGTCCCCTGGTCCTCATGGAGTTGATCATTGGGGATATTTAAGCCCACTTACCTTCACCTGAAACCAGGCATCCTGAGTGCAGAGACGGATATCACAGGCTTTGATCAGATCCACGCCTAACGGAACACACGTTATAGCATGACAAGCCGTTACAGTTTTATTGCAGAACACCTTCACGGGAGAAGAGAATCACATTTGGAAAGAATGAATAATATATGAAAGCTTTTGCAAGACTTCACGGTCACAAGCAAATCAGTAATACACCCCCAAAGCTCACCTCCAACACAAGCTCCCTTCACTGCCACAGGCTTCGGACACTACACGAAAGGGGATGGTGGAAAAGAGAGAGAATGCATTTGCCTACTTGTCCACCATCAATCCCTAACATATTGCACATGAGTAAGCATTTCACAAGTTCATATAGACCTTCTCAATGACGGTGAAGGTTTCCTGGTACATGGCAATGATGCGTCGCATGTTCCAGGAAGTCCTGGCCATATCGTCCCCCTCAGGCTGTAAGACTTCACTGGCCATGTCCATGAAGTCAACGCCTACACGCAGTCATAATCCGAAATATATACACTGCTCAAAAAAATAAAGGGAACACTTAAACAACACAATGTAACTCCAAGTCAATCACACTTCTGTGAAATCAAACTATCCACTTAGGAAGCAACACTGATTGACAATAAATGTCACATGCTGTTGTACAAATGGAATAGACAACAGGTGGAAATTATAGGCAATTAGCAAGACACCCCCAATAAAGGAGTGGTTCTGCAGGTGATAACCACAGACCACTTCTCAGTTCCTATGCTTCCTGGCTGATGTTTTGGTCACTTTTGAATGCTGGCGGTGCTTTCACTTTTGTGGTAGCATGAGACGGAGTCTACAACCCACACAAGTGGCTCAGGTAGTGCAGCTCATCCAGGATGGCACATCAATGTGAGCTGTGGCAAGGTTTGCTGTGTCTGTCAGCGTAGTGTCCAGAGCATGGAGGCGCTACAAGGAGACAGGCCAGTACATCAGGAGACGTGGAGGAGGCCGTAGGAGGGCTACAACCCAGCAGCAGGACCGCTACCTCCACCTTTGTGCAAGGAGGAGCAGGAGGAGCACTGCCAGAGCCCTGCAAAATGACATCCAGCAGGCCACAAATGTGCATGTGTCTGCTCAAGCGGTCAGAAACAGACTCCATGAGGGTGGTATGAGGGCCCGACGTCCACAGGTGGGGGTTGTGCTTACAGCCCAACACCGTGCAGGACGTTTGGCATTTGCCAGAGAACACCAAGATTGGCAAATTCACCACTGGCATCCTGTGCTCTTCACAGATGAAAGCAGGTTCACACTGAGCACGTGACAGACGTGACAGAGTCTGGAGACGCCGTGGAGAACGTTCTGCTGCCTGCAACATCCTTCAGCATGACCGGTTTGGCGGTGGGTCAGTCATGGTGTGGGGTGGCATTTCTTTGGGGAGCCGCACAGCCCTCCATGTCCTCGCCAGAGGTAGCCTGACTGCCATTAGGTACCGAGATGAGATCCTCAGACCCCTTGTGAGACCATATGCTGGTGCGGTTGGCCCTGGGTTCCTCCTAATGCAAGACAATGCTAGACCTCACGTGGCTGGAGTGTGTCAGCAGTTCCTGCAAGAGGAAGGCATTGATGCTATGGACCACCCATTCCCCAGACCTGAATCCAATTGAGCACATCTGGGACATCATGTCTCACTCCATCCACCAATGCCACATTGCACCACAGACTGTCCAGGAATTGGTGGATGCTTGAGTCCGGGTCTGGGAGGAGATTCCTCAGGAGACCATCTGTCACCTCATCAGGAGCATGCCCAGGCGTTGTAGGGAGGTCATACAGGCACGTGGAGGCCACACACACTACTGAGCCTCATTTTGACTTGTTTTAAGGACATTACATTAAAGTTGGATCAGCCTGTAGTGTGGTTTTCCACTTTAATTTTGAGTGTGACTCCAAATCCAGACCTCCATGGGTTGATAAATTTGATTTCCATCGATAATTTGTGTGTGACTTTGTCAGCACATTCAACTATGTAAAGAAAGTATTTAATAAGAATATTTAATTCATTCAGATCTAGGATGTTATTTTAGTGTTCCCTTTATTTTGAGCAGTGTATATTTTTTCACTGTTATGTTTGGTATATTGCCGGTACATCCTATTGATAAGCATCACCCAGTTCAACATGAGACAATTGTAAGCCTTTGGGAAACATCTTACCAGCTGTGAAAACTTCTCCAGCACCTGAGACAACAACCAACCGGCAATCCAGGTCCCTAGCTATCTGTGTAAAGCACTCCACCATTACTCTAAGAGAAAATGGGGATGTTCGGTGGAAGAGAAAATACATTTAAGAAATATAGGATTCACAAATTCATGAACACAGTGCTGTAATGCTGGAGTACACAAAAGTTCAACTAGAAACAGGAACGCTTCAGCTGTGTTCAAGTAGTGGTGTTTGGGCCAGGTGTTACCCCAAGAAGGCTTTATACGTGGCATTGCGTTTCTCTGGTCGGTGCAGCTCTACGTGACAGCTGTGGCAGGTTGCAGGTGGACTAACAGACAGGGTGGTAAAAGGAGGAGTGGGGCCCCCAGGAGAAGAAAAGGCCCTTACAGCACTGAGACCAGGTAGCCACAGACTCCTGTCTGATGATCAGCACCCAAATGAGAGGTAGAGAACAGGGTTGATAGAATACAAATTAAATAAAGAAAAATTCATGGAATTAGAGCAACAGTTTAAGTTAGTTATTGGCACTCTTTTTGACCTGCTTAACCACCTTGCTATCCACCCCTATACAGAATAGTGTTGCATAGTATTCAACTTTCAACTACTTAGCCAAGACGCTAACCAAACAGTTTATTAGCTAGCAATGTAGCCAACAGTGTTGACATCTAAGTAGTAATCTATAGCCAAATTAGTTAACTACAGTAGCGAGCTAGCGAATCTGGTCCCGGTCTCCAATAATTATGCTGCCAATTACTTTTCCTGATGTCAGGTGGCTAGCCTTGGCTAATTGAATGGATGCGACCTGTGCACAAAACATACATTTAGCTAAAGTTAGCGACGTTTTAGAGCGGACAACCCCATGCATTTTACACTCAATCCTGTACACTTACTGTTCATGAGCGCTGATCGGGTAAATAATGGTATTGCCATTTGACTAAAATCAACGAGAATAAGGAAACAAACAAAAGGCGCAGTTCGTCTAACGTGACTTGTCAGTTGTTGTACGGCAGCTAACTGGCTGTCAAGTATGGTTGTTCAAAGCTAGCCTAATGCAATAAAATATACAGAAAAGACGACAACGGTGTTCACTATTACTGTGAACAAAGAACCCATGCTGTAAATACGACACTCAATATCTGTTCCATTATTCTAGGCGCCGTGACATTTGAGTTACCGGATGGAGGAAGGCTTAAAAAAAGAGCATTCAATGGGGCAGGATAGCTTAGCGTTTCTATCCAATTATGGGCGAAATAATTTAACAGAACAAATACAGGATAACGTTAGAATTCTTACAATAGTTGTTAGCAGTATAATTTAACAACAAAATTGTTAACTGGCAATCTGGAATAAAGTTCCTTTATTGAGGGCTCTCAAAAGATACATTACTTGAAATTGATGTTTTCCAACCAAATAAAACACTCCTTCCTCCAAATACAGACATACAGGCATGGTACTGAGCAGGAAGAGAAAACAAAAAAACACATGGTAATAAAAGATGCAAAACAATACTTATACAAAAGCATTTCCTTATTTCATCCATCAGGAATAAAAACAATCTACTTTACCAGTTCACACAACTCGCTCTTATGAGCTCAATATCAAATAAGGACAAACCGATATGACTGCGGACAAACTCATGAACTGCCTAAAACAGACATGGTCAAAATAGGGGTGAAGACTGTAGGGACAATGGTTTGATGTGGAACATTGTCCACGATGGTGGCTGTTTAGGTTGCATGCTGAGCGGTAGAAAAACACAGCTTGAGGGTGTATGGGTACGGGCCAGCTGAAGAGAAAGACAGAAGCTATTAGAAAACAGCAATCACCACCCTACACCATTTGAATAAAATGTGAAATTACTTCATATATAGGCTTAGTGCTTAAACACTTACTTGCGTTCTTCATCTGGTAGTGGTTTATCATGGACAAGGCCTCCATGGCATCGTTGATCGACTCCCACTCCAACAGCCCTGAAGAGCTGCGCTCACCTGGACCTGCACCTAATAAGACAGCCCAACTCAGTTTAACACCACTGTCATGCATACCAAATAGTATGTGGTTTCAAAATGACATCTAAAATGTACACTTACTCTTTCCCGTGAAAAGTTTGATGTTTGCAGGGGCTTTGACACAAACCTCTTCACAGATCTGAAAACAACAAGGCAGCGGTCAATTGATTTGTTTCGTAGGCACATTGGGTCTTTATTTCCCTGCTCCCTACATACAATGGTTCAACAGCATGCTTTGGGACTCACCTGAGTGAAAATCTCTACGGACGAGTCTGGCTGGGCGTTAAAGAAGTGCAGGACGCTGCTGGGGTGCTGAATGCGGTTCTTGGCAGCCTGTTCTGGAGAGGTGAAGCGGTTGTTGCGGGAGCCGTGGAAGTCCTTAAAGCTGGTGCTGCCGTCCTCCAGCTCGTAAGACTGACCGGGCATGATGGCCTGCTGCTTAGACACACTAAGGGGAAAAGAGCATGAGATGGAACTTGTACAAGCCTCACAGAACAGTCACTTATTATGGCAAGAGGCAGCGAATAAGATTAAGCACCAACTTTACATGACAAGGCACTGAATGAACAGGCATTTCAGATCTACATCTTACCAGACGTTGAGCTTCTGTCCAAACAGGAAGTTGTTGTTGAGGTGAGTGATGGCCCGATCCACAGCGTAACAGTCTCCCATCTCCACCATGGCTGCTCCTGGCTTACTCTTCATAAACTTCACCTGAGGTAGGGGACCAGATATATGGAGTCACTCAATACCAGCAGGCTCTTGTGGAAATAACTGATATGGCTTGCCTCCTTTCCCTCCACACTTACCCGCTCCACATTGCCGTAGAGACAGAAAACGTTGAACACCTTATCTGCATTCATCTTGGCAGGCTCCAGACCGTAGACCATGACTACAGGGGAGTCTGCGTGGGCACTGTACTCGCCGGGGGTGGAGGGGGAGGGCCGTAGCCAGGTCCCCCACCGTAGCTGTGTGCCCCCCCTCGTCCCCTCATGGGAGGACCCATGCGACGGCCCTCGCTGTAGTGTGGGGGGGGCGGGGGACCATAACCACTTTCGTCATATCCATGGTAACCACCAGCTGGGAACACAAGGGACCACAGGCTCAAACAGGAAACATGGCTTGATAGGGATAAAGGGTAGACATTCCAAAGAAGTGGTCAATTTCACCATGACGAAAACATTTGGTTTTGATAAAAGGTTGGCACATTCCATTAGGTGAGCTAAGAAAATGTACCACACCACTTCGCTGCCACTGTGGGGTACCCATTTTTAGTCATACATTTTTACCCACCACCTGCACTTTGCAGGTGAATTTAGGGTGAGGAGAGCACTACAAAAAGGGCCAGCCCGTGTGCGCCACCCCCGGGCCTAAAGCCTTACCGTACTCTGGAGGGTGGTCTCCCAGCAGAGCCGGCGCTCTCACACGCTTGTTGGGGTTGGCACTCCCATCTTCTGAGGTGATGAAGGCAGGAGGCAGAGGAAAGAAAAGAGGGGAGGAAGAGCGATAGATAATTTGGAAAGAAACAGGACAACGCAGCGCAGTAGCGGATGTTCAATTAGAATTAAGGAGAGCAAACAAGACGACCTCCACATCTAGAGAAAGCACACTAACCACTGAACAAAAACATCTCCATAGTATATCTACTGCTGCTTCAGTCATGGCATTTTGATGCCAAAGGTTGGATAAGTTTCTATGACAAAATGAATGTTAAAGCAACAAACTTATTACTACAGCTAAGAATGAATTAACAAATGCTAACAAGTAAACAATCCTGAACTCTAGATAAATCCTCCATTTTAAATGTTTTAGCATATGGTATAAGGGAGAACGAGGTGGGTGAGAATGAAGCCAACAGAAATCTGCAAACACACCTCCAGCATTGCTCCCATTGCCATCAGCTTCTGCATCTGTACAGGTACACATCTCATACACATTAAATTCAGGCCAGATTGAACACATTCACCCACACATGGATAGTTGATAAAAATTCAGAAAAGCATCACTGGTGCACTTAAAAATCGGACCGTTTCAAAATTCTACTATTTTAATACATTCAGTCCATTATCTCCATACCGTAACTAGGATATACAAATACGTCACATTTCAATTATACCTACAAGTCTCGAAAAATTAAAATGCTACATATAGCCCCTTAGTGGAGAGCCACCCAAACACCAGCTTTATTCAGACAAGTCATTCAACAGAGGACAAAATGCCCACAGGGAAAGCACTACAAGTCCCCTCCAAGGGGAAATATGGTGTCACTGAGAACAGGGGGAGAGGAACACCATATAAAGACAGAAAAATAACAAAAATACCTTCCAAGGACGACAATATCACAATATATTTTTGAAGACATCCCGAGTGTAAGAAATGGAACATGTGTTGTGTAACAAACTGGGGATCAGTTTACTTACAGCATGGATATATTGGGGGACAAAGATTGAGGCTGGAGACACTGGCTGTTTTTGGCAGTGGGTCCATTACTTCTCTCCGTGTTCATTTCATCCTTTCACGCCACTCCCCTTTGGATGAACATTTCCACCTTAGTCGCATTTCTGCCCCTTTTTTGTGGCAATATCCATTGTGGTTGGTGGTCCACTCTCCAAGTGTCTTATCGAACACACGCCAATGGCAGGCCGTAAAACAGCCATTTGGCACATTTCAGACCTGGGTCCTCATTAGGCGCAAATTTCCAGACCTGCGTCACATGGAAGGTGTTACACAGGTACTAAAAAAAGGTCAAATTTCCACAAAAGAGCTGCATTCAGAAAAAGATGGAGAAACTAGACAGGGATGCATGTTGCAAGAACAGTAGAGGGAGGAAAGGAGGGGGGAAAGAGAAGAGGCAAAACGGAACACCCGACTCCATGAGGTATGCATATATGGGGAGAAAAATATGGCCTGTCTGAATGTGCGTATGCTTGTTCATGTTTGTAGTGTCTTCATCAGTTGTCTGTTGTATTCCTTCCCATGTGACTGGCTACAGCCTGACAGTGACGGTGCGAATCATCTATGGGGTCAGTGCGGCAACAGGAGTGGAGGGTTTTGAGTAGTGTTTGATATGTTAAACACCAGGAGCAGGGCACAAGAGAGCAAAACCACCTGCACCACCAAAGACAGGCAGGTACAGAGAACAGGACAGGGCTGTGTAGTCTTGAGCAACTGGTTTGTATCAGTATGGTTCATCTGTTTTGTGTTTGTGTGAGCATGCTCGTCACTACAGGTCTCTGGATGTTGTCTTTATAAGGTGGGTCTCCTGTGGATGTGTATCAGGTGATGACTTGCAGGTGAGATCTGGGTGATGGCGTGTTTCAATGTGTCAGGCATGTCTTGCTGGGTCTCAAAACTGGGAGGGTGTGGAAAGCACAGCTTAGTGCCAATGTACTAGCAACCAAACCCCCCATGGAAAATGTGTCATGCCATAGAAAAGGTATAGGGGATGTCTTCGTGGCTTTGGAGCTATGCGGTTGCAAGTGGATGTGTCCTTATTGACGTAGGAGCGGTGAGGTTGAGGTGGTGTTGAGAGTAGTGTTGATGGCAACAATGTGTCTCCGATGCATATATGGAAATGTGTTGCTCCAAGGTGTTCCGACGAGAAGCTAGAGTGGCTTTTGTTTTGCAGTATAGTCTATGCTTAAAGTAGCCTGTATAGATGAACAGATCTAAACATTGGCAAGTGCACTGGGAATGAAATGAGCAATTGGCTGTCAGTAGACCCAGCTTCACAAGAGACTCAAGTGGGTATCTATGCTCAGGCTGTCTTGTCTTACAACTTGATGTATCCATGGGCAGTGCATCAGATTGGTTGCCATGGCAAAAATAATACAGATCACTCAGTATGTATAAGTATATTTTTACACAGGCATAATGTCACTATCAGACACTGCTGAGAAGCCATCAAGCAGATATTCAGACAAGAATGTACGACATGAATGGCTCAGTGGTGAGATTTACAAGCAACATTCTAGAATGCTTCCTTCCCTCACAATGAATGAGCAAAAAAAAATGACTGCTTCGTCAGGTAGTTTTATTACTTTCTCAAGCTTCGGGTGCAAGTCAATCATCGCCAAACTAGAAAAGATGCATGCAAGAACTCACGGGATCTTGATTTGGTACCCATAGTGCCCACTTACCATTAGATCTGATAGCACTGGGTTAAGGAGGTCACAATTTTTACATTTATTTTTCCTAAATAGGTGTACAAGTAAAAGCCTTGAGCAATAACTAGTCTCGAGTGAAGAATATCTGGCCACTCAGCTGCTCCTTTCATCCCTAGCGTGTCTAGCTGTGTGACGGACAGTGTATCATCACTTCAGTTATAATGCCACTGAAATGGAGCCCAAGACAAGAGTTAACTGTAATTCGCTAAACCAATATTACAGCTGGTGAGAAAGATACCAACCCAGCCCTGCAACCATTTGAAGGAGTTGGATATTGAGCTGGTTAAAGGAGCACTTCCTGTGCTCAGTGGCATTACCCCTGAAGGTCTACCACCCAACCCCCCCTTCCCTCCCCCACAGTGGCAGTAAGGGTGCTGGTAGTGTCAGCAAGGACCACAGATGGCTGTATGCGTTACCTTGACCACTCAGGTTGGGGTTGGCGTAGTCCCAAGTGTCCTGGTCATTCTTGAACACATTGAGACGAGTTGGCTGTGGGAGAAGATACAAATTAATTCCATCAAAGCATTTTTTCAAAGTCCATTTCATGGAACACTAGAAGCGCTTCAGCGCTACGGATGTGCATGTTCCTCTACCTTGGCATATTCGATCTTCAGGGTGCAGCAGCCAGAGTAGATGTCTGCCCCGTTGAGGGAGGCCTTCGCCCTCTGTGCGCTCTGCACCGAATCAAACGTGTTGGGAGTCAAGGAAAGGACATGCAGACTACAGTTTTGAGAACAGCACCTCGCACAGACACCATAACATGTTCTGGTAATTCCGACACTTATTGCACAAGCCCTTGTTTACAAGTCTTTGTGCTAATATATATATATATATATATATATATATATATATATATATATATATATAGAATTCAGGTAAATAGTATATCAATCATCACATACAGTATGTGCTACAAACAAATGACATGTTCCAGAATGCAGATTGCTTGACATGGTATGTAGAGACAGTATGTCAATTTAAAATTCCAGAAGTTTTAGTTCCACCCAGGATTACCAGAGAGCATGCAATTGTTTCATAAAATACCTACATTTTCAACAACAAAAAATTAGCGGCAAAGGATATTCCACCATGGCCTGAACACCATTCTTCCGGAAGATGACAATCCTCTGGACAGGGCCGCAGTTATTGCAGACCGTGTAGAGCACATCCTGTAGACAAGTAATTCATATAATCAGAAATAATATTGAAGTACACAGCACAACAGAATCAACAGGTTAGGTAGAGGTCGCCCGCACTTTACCGTGGTAACGGGGTAGATTGGGTTCATGATGGTGAGAAGTAGCACATTGTTGACACTTCTAGAATCGTCCGGGTCGCCTGGCCGGGAGATCTTCTGGCTGGTGGAGTAGTTGACAAAGGCTGGGTGCCCGGAAATGTAGATCTGGTTGTCATTCGCATACGTCACAGCAGTACACGACCCATTCAGATCCTCGTACTCAACCAGGGCTTGACGCTTCTTGGGCATAACCACCACATAGCTGTAAACAAAACAGTTATATTAATGAAGGACGCATAACCAAGTCAAGAGGACAACGTTTCTTTACTTGCTTTGCTTACAGACCAGAGGTGACCTAGCCTCCCCTGGAGTGCTTCTGGGTGAGCTGGCTTTTGTTTCAGCACAACCACCCACCGGATTCTAGTTGCTCATCGGGAACGTCAGCTGAATCAATTTTGTTAGAACACAAGCCTGCACACCCAGAAGCTCCTCTGAGGTAAAGATAGCGATCACTGATTTAACAGTAACCAACTATAAATGGTTGCATTGTGTGGACCAAAATTTTGACCGTGAAATGTGTGCATTGTAAGTGAAGTAGCCTGGGTACCAGTCTGCTTCTGCCCAAGCCATTTCCCTGTTGTCGTGAAGAAGAAACATGCAGATATTTAAGGCAGACAGTTACTCAATGTGCATATTCATCACCTAATAGCTCCAAACTCCTGCAGAGCCTCAACAAGGTCAGCCTCCGTAATTCCGTCCACCAAGCCCCGCACATGCACAACTGGAGAGGGAAGGGTCTTATGTGGGTCATCATAGCCCTCCTGCAAAAAAGAACAGGCCCATTATCTCCATTCAATGACTCAATCATAGACACTTACTGACAGTTGTGGCTGCTTCTCATAATGCATTGTTGTCTCTGCCTTCTTGCCCCTTTGTGCTGTTGACTGTGCCTAATAGTGTTTGTACCATGTATTATGATGCTGCCATGTTGTGTTGCTACCATGCTGTGTTCATGTGTTGCTGCCATGCTGTTTTCCTCTTAGGTCTCTCTTTATGTAGTGTTGTGGTGTCTTGTCATGGTGTGTGTTTTGTACTATGTTCATTTATTTTATTTTTAATCCCAGCCCCTGTCCCGCAGGAGGCCGACATTGTAAATAATAATTATTTCTTAACTGACTTGCCTAGTTAAAAAAATTAATTCAAGCAATAAACTCATGTTTCCTGTTTAGCTCAAAGCATGCTTTATAAGAATTGAGGATGCCAATGTATGTAGCTAGCTGACTAAACTCAACTACACGGTGAAATGAGTTGAGTAGAGACCAGGCTTTGCATAATTCAGCACAGACTACATTGATTCATCCAAGGTCAATATTTAAAAATAAAAACTATGAAAGGCTTACCTGGTAGCCATGACCTGTGCTGTTGCGTGCTGAAATCCATACTAATCCAATAAACGTTAACCAGATACAACCACCGACTGTGTCCATTGAATCTCAACGAAAGCCGGTGACTGTTACGTTATTTGATATTTTTTTACGTATGGATTTCGACAAAGGCACGCAACCACAGAGGCTAAACATAAGTTATTTTATTTAACTTGGCAAGCCAGTTAAGAACACATTCTTATCAACAATGATGCATACAAACCTGGACGACGCTGGGCCAATTTTGCACTGCCCTGCGGTCTACCAATCACGGCCAGTTGTGATACAGCTTGGATTCGAACCAGTGTGTCTGTCGTGACGTCTCTAGCACTGACATGAGGCGCCTTAGACCGCTGCACCACTCGGGAGCCCAAGTTGAATCGAATAACAATTTGTTATTAACTATCCTTGTTAGATAAAATAAAAAACTTAGTCAGAGCTGAATTCCACAAAGCCTGCTCTGCTGAACTCCGTTGGTGGAGTTCAAACTTCCTTCACCATGGAGTTGGACAGCAATTAATGTGTAATCACAATCCATTCTATTTCCAATCTAAACTATATTTTATTCACCTTTGCGGGAAAGATTAACACTACCAGACGAAATGTCATGAAGTAGGGGTAACTATTCAGCTTAAACTGTTGGGAATATTAGTGAGGAAATGTATTTTGTTATCCCTAATA
Organism: Oncorhynchus masou masou; assembly: GCF_036934945.1. Lineage (NCBI taxonomy): Eukaryota > Metazoa > Chordata > Actinopteri > Salmoniformes > Salmonidae > Oncorhynchus > Oncorhynchus masou. The sequence goes on from NC_088220.1 coordinate 55,203,554, forward strand.
TTACGAGAACATGGCCCCCGATAAGGTGCATTTCGAGAATGTTAAAATTTTGACTGGGTAAAGTAGCAAACTAATTAGCTCGCTAACTAGTTACCAGCTACATCAAAGAACGAGTCAATAATGCATCTTACTAGTTTTATTTCAATTTAACACACCCACTCGTGTTTGCTGCTTGGCAAAACGACACCGCGAAGCTAGAACAAAGCAAAAACGCTACCGCTAGCTAACGTTAGCTACCGTATGATTTGTGGCGTGGCCTGAATTGCACCGATTCATTCAAACGGAAAAAAGGCCAGCTAACGTTAGCTAGACAATTGTTGGAAAAACATAACTAGCAAGCCAGTTAGCTAACTAGCTACATTTATATATGTTTAGTCCGCGGACAATTTAAGCTAAACATAAACAGAACGAAAGGTATTTCACAAAAAAAAAGTTTAACATCGTGGAACAAGGGAAAACGAGCTAGCTAACGTTGCTGGGTGCAATATATTTTTTGAAACGCCGCGTCATGAGTATGTGGTATTTAAAGAATACATTTCAATGCATGTGCTTAAATGCATTTTGTTATATCACAGAAATCAGCATTCATTATTTACCGTTGTCATTCCGTCGTTGGTTTTTAGTCTTTTCGTTGCCCTGCCGCCTTCGTAATAACGGCCTGCCATAGCCATGTTGTCCCAGTTAAGAAGGTTGGAAGCAGCGACCGTATGAAATGGACGGGAAAGTATTGAAAAAGACACACATGGGCCCGCCTTCAAGAGTCCGCTGCGGTTTCCAATTGGCCTAAAAGGCACGTCAATAACGCTATCACCAATTTTTCTTTAGAGCTCAAACCACTACTACTGTATTGATCTGTTATCTGTAAAATTAAATAAAGTTAAGATAATCTTTATTTCTACAATAAATACATTTTCAATTCAAGCGAGTAATCTAGGTGGTTTACAGCTTTTTTGAGAATGGACTTTAATCAGCAAGGTTGGAAAGAGCCAAGATTACAAATATACCACAGCTAAGGGCTGTTTTTATGTACGACGCATTAGCTGGGGTATAAGTTTGAAAATGAAAACTTATTGACTGCAAACCATTTCTCATGGCAAACATACCATGTCATTTCCTTTTTCACTATTAAACATCTCCATGTAAGACACATTCTGTAGATGTTCCCAGTGTTCAAAAGAATAATACTGAATTAATGTGTCGATTTATTCCAAAATCTGCCAGTGGCATAAAAAAGGGAAAGCAACATTTAAAGTATCTTACAGCTCTTTAACGCAATGCCACACTGAATATAGTAGATAAGAAATAATAACAAATACAAAGTTCTGGTTCACAAATCCCACTTCTGAAATTAGCTATTTGAACTGTTTTGACACACAAGAGCCATTTTAGGAATGTGACATCACGTAGGGGATGCATGGTTAGATATGAAACTAATCCTGTAGAGTGTAATTATACAGCATCAGAAAGGTAGGGGTAGATTCTAATCAATGCAGGGAACAAAGACAAAACAAATAGCTGCAAGGCTAAAGCCAGTTGGTTGGAGGGGGATGGGGATGAGTTGTCTTCAAATCAATCTTCCCCTAGGGTGGGGCTCTTTTTCTGGCTTGGAGATCTGGAACAACTGAAACAGACAGAGAATGGTGTAAGAACAGGGCAGACAGAGCATGTCCAATCAACAGGCAGCCCGGCCAGCACCCATCTTGTTCACTCAACTAGCCCAGCACACATCTCAGAACCAATCACAGCTCCAACCCTGCTGGCCCATAATCAGTGGTGTAAAGTACTTAAGTCGTATCTGTACTTCAATATTTATATTTTTGACAACTTTCACTTCACTCCATTCCCAAATAAAATTATGTACGTTTTTACTACATTTTACCTGACACCAGAGTACTCATTACATTTTGAATGCTTAGGAGGACAGAAGAATGTTCTAATTCACACACTTATCAAGAGAACAACCCTGGTCATCCCTTCTGCCTCTGATCTGGCAGACTCACTAAACACATGCTTTGTTTGTAAATTATGTCAGCGTTGGAGCTTGCCCCTGGCTAACCAGAGTCATTTTCTATGAAGGTCTCTTTACTTTTACTCAAGTATGACAATTGGGTACTTTTTCCACTACTGCCCATAATGCACTGTGTCCCACTTACAACCAGTTTGCCTTGGTCAGGACACGTTACAGCTACACTGGATACCGCCAACATCCACTAATTATAACATGTAGGGAGGGGTACCCTAATTTTGCATAATTAAATCAACAAGTGAAAGTACCAGAGGTCAAGGAAATGAAGGAGCTGGGTGTTGAGACTGGGATGTTTTAAAGGGGGTTTGAGGTGATAAAACCATCCCTTGCATTTTCACACAATGAAACAAAAGACCATGGTAGGATCTGAACTAAGAATTCCACCCAAAACAAACACTGACCAAATAAAATAAACTTGCCTTTTGCAAGCACACGTCTTTAGAATCCTACCTCGATATGGTAAACTATCACCTATGTGCAGACAGTTTGCAGGGAACAGTGCAAACATTCAAATAGGTTGACCTAATATACAGTATCAGGACAAGCACCATCAAGGTATCTACATTCCCCCTAAAAAAAATCCTACACTTATCACTACACCCAGGATAATATGTCTCCAAAGATAATATTTAACACTCAAATACCCACCCATAGACAGACACACACACCTGTGGATTTGGACAGTGCATGCTCTGTATAGTTGAATGTTAGTGTACAGTATGTTAGGGAGTATCAGACTATACGTATGCGTTCTGATCATGAATGACATTGACTCTTGGGTTTTCATTACCTTTGGAGAGTGGCAGAAACAACATGTACAGAGTAGCGACGGATTCTAGAACTCGAAGACACACTCGGAGGGTCTTGAAGTCTGATCTCGTCAGCTCTCCTTTCTCACCCTCCCAGAAGCTAAGCAAGAGGCCGGGCTCGGTAGGGAAGGGGCCTTAACTTGTCGACTGGACTTGGCTCAGCGTTCAAGTCTGTGGTGCGTGGGTTCTGGGAGTGAGTGTGGTGGGTGGAACAACTGCGTACGCGAGTAGGATGGTGTGTCTCGTCAGAACGTTCATCAGGCGACCTCTTTAACCAGCGCGGTGCAAGCTGATTTCTGGGTAGCCCTTTTCACCCTCAGGAAGGACGTTAACACAGCAAGGATGACCCTGGTCAGTGCTTCTGCAGTCAGTCGACTCCCCACACTCTTTAAAAAAAGGCCTGATGTGATTGGTCACTGGAGTCTGATCACGACAGATTTCTATTTTGGGTTTTTGAGGTTCTATCGCCCTCTGAAGCTAATCAAATTGAGGCTGGATCTGAGGGAGAAGAGAAAAGAGAAGAGCCCCGCTCCCCCAGCCGTCACCCAAACAGCCTCTGTTTCTCAGAGTATAGGCTCATCAGCTCTGTGTGCAACTCACTGAAGCTAATCAAGGTCTGGCCTGGTCATTCTAGGAGAGGGACCTCCAAGAGAAAAGAACATTAAAATCAGGTATTTGGAAAAGATAAAGGGGGAGGGGGGTTTGGGGGTGTTCCTCACTCTAGCTTGGGGTGTGTTAGAGTCCCTAACTATTTCTTTCCCCTCCCCATCTCCAGCAGCAGCCATCTCTCTGATGAGTTGTCGCTCTGTGCGTTCTGGAAGGTCGACTCCGCAGACTTCGGGTGGAGGCTGGTCTGAGGGGGCAGCTACCCACGACTTACCTGATCACACCTAGCCCTGTCTAACAGATAGCAATATACCTAAACTTAAGCTGAGTGAATGTGGAGTGTCATCTCTGAAAAATGTGATTAAAAGAGGGAGGGGAGAGGCTTCCAGCACATTTGCAAAACAATATTCCAAATCATCCAAATGAAGTATAATTAGCAGTATTGTACAATATGGGATACAAAGCAAAGACGATCATTTTAAGTCATGGCATTTACACAGTACAGGAGCAGCTGTGAAGGTATGGGTTGACGAGGCAGAGAGCTAACCTATTCCTCTTATGGCTGGGAGAGCGCGATCTGGAGAGAGAGCGGGATCTGGAGAGAGAGCGGGACGCCGAGCGCCCTCTGGCCCGGGACCCTGACCGAGAACGACTGCAAAAAAAAAAAAAAACATGGGAGCAAAAACGCAGGCACCCCAACTTCAGATGGGATCCATAGACAGGACAGCTTTCAAGAGAAAATTATTGTGCAACTGTAATATACAAGTGGATTACCTCCTAACAGATGTCCTGGACTTGGACCACACAGGGGAGCCGGACCTAATATGGAAGTGGGAAGTGTTTTAAGTGTTTCAAGAAAATTACCTGTTTTGAAGCTAATAGATAAATTAAATGAAAACAATCATATGAATACATTTGCAGGAACAACAGGTTTGCTCAGAATAGAAATGTAGACTATAATTCCTATGACAATAAGAAAAATGCAATGTCATCAGCATGCAAAATTAACCGTAGACAATTACCTCTTCCTATGTTTGGGATAAGTTGGGGAGCGGTGCCTGCTGCTGTGTCGTAGGAGAGAGATCAGTATCAGCACAGGGAGAGGTTTGAATGACAGTAGCAAAAACTCTGTTTACTTACCGGTCATTGCTGCGGGAACGGGATCGATAACGGCTGCCACGTGACCTGGATCCGGAACGAGACCGTGATCTGGAATACAAGAAACAGGCTGTGATGTCTCTAATACAGGGTTTTTCTGTGAAAGGTGGATCGCCAGTTGAGAAGACATCTATAATCACACACTATTTCTACTTAATTTGGATCGGAGGACAATTTGGCTCACAGGAGGACAGTCAATTTGTCATTTGGGTCTCGAGCTGAAAAAGTTTAAGGACCCCTGCTCTGATATATTACCACAGTATTGAAATACACTGCTCAAAAAAATAAACTCCAAGTCAATCACACTTCTGTGAAATCAAACTGTCCACTTAGGAAGCAACACTGATTGACAATAAACTTCACATGCTGTTGTGCAAATGGAATAGACAACAGGTGGAAATTATAGGCAATTAGCAAGACACCCCCAATAAAGGAGTGGTTCTGCAGGTGGTGACCACAGACCACTTCTCAGTTCCTATCCTTCCTGGCTGATGTTTTGGTCACTTTTGAATGCTGGCGGTGCTTTCACTCTAGTAGTAGCATGAGACGGAGTCTACAACCCACACAAGTGGCTCAGGTAGTGCAGCTCATCCAGGATGGCACATCAATGAGAGCTGTGGCGATTAGGTTTGCTGTGTCTGTCAGCGTAGTGTCCAGAGCATGGAGGCGCTACCAGGAGACAAGCCAGTACATCAGGAGATGTGGAGGAGGCCGCAGGAGGGCAACAACCCAGCACCAGGACCGCTACCTCCGCCTTTGTGCAAGGAGGATCAGGAGGAGCACTGCCAGAGCCCTGCAAAATTACATCCAGCAGGCCACAAATGTGCATGTGTCTGCTCAAACAGTCAGAAACAGACTCCACGAGGGTGGTATGAGGGCCCGACGTCCACAGGTGGTGGTTGTGCTTACAGCCCAACACTGTGCAGGACGTTTGGCATTTGCCAGAGAACACCAAGATTGGCAAATTCGCCACTGGCGCCCTGTGCTCTTCACAGATGAAAGCAGTTTCACACTGAGCACATGTGACAGACGTGACAGAGTCTGGAGACGCCGTGGAGAACGTTCTGCTGCCTGCAACATCCTCCAGCATGACCGGTTTGGCGGTGGGTCAGTCATGGTGTGGGGTGGCATTTCTTTGGGGGGGCTGCACAGCCCTCCATGTGCTCGCCAGAGGTAGCCTGACTGCCATTAGGTACCGAGATGAGATCCTCAGACCCCTTGTGAGACCATATGCTGGTGCGGTTGGCCCTGGGTTCCTCCTAATGCAAGACAATGCTAGACCTCATGTGGCTGGAGTGTGTCAGCAGTTCCTGCAAGAGGAAGGCATTGATGCTATGGACTGGCCCGTCCGTTTCCCATACCTGAATCCAATTGAGCACATCTGGGACATCATGTCTCACTCCATCCACCAATGCCACATTGCACTACAGACTGTCCAGGAGTTGGCGGATGCTTTAGTCCAGGTCTGGGAGGAGATCCCTCAGGAGACCATCCGCCACCTCATCAGGAGCATGCCCAGGCATTGTAGGGAGGTCATACAGGCACGTGGAGGCCACACACACACACACTACTGAGCCTCATTTTGACTTGTTTTAAGGACATTACATCAAAGTTGGATCAGCCTGTAGTGTGGTTTTCCACTTTAATCTTGAGTGTTACTCCAAATCTAGACCTCCATGGGTTGATGAATTTGATTTCCATTGATCATTTGTGTGATTTTTTTTTGTCAGCACATTCAACTATGTTCATTCATTCAGATCTAGGATGTGTTATTTTAGTGTTCCCTTTATTTTTTTGAGCAGTGTATAAAGAGGACAGCATTGCCCCTCAGCAGTTGAGACGAATACAACCAGGTCAGCATATTGTCTGTGCATAATTGTTTCATAGTGACATTTTTCTCAAGCTTATTAATACTGTGATGTAGTAAGAACAATGTTGTATAAAGGGAAAACTTTGCAGAATTATGACTGCTACTGGCTGTATATCAGAGGCAGCCAGCAGATATTGGGCAAGAAGAATACCTGCTCCGACGACCTCCACCCCTCCTGCTGAAACGGTAGCAGTTGTAGGCATAGTGGCCCCTGTCCCCACAATGGTAGCAGCAGTCTTGAGAGTCAAAGTGGTGACGGCTGGGGAGGTCATGTTTGGTCTTCCGTGACATGCCAGTGGACAGCTCCACATGGACCCGAGAGCCGCACAGCACCCTGGGGTAGGGAGAGAGGGCAGAATATAGTGATAATATGATATGAAAGAAAACATGTAATACTGGGCAACATCTGCAAGATTATGGCCTGAATTACAACAATTAATATCCCGAAACTGAACACACACCACTTCAACCAAAATATGTATAAACTGATGTGAAAACATTATGGGCTGTTAGATGTGTAGGTCAATATAAAAGTTACTTACTTTCCATCCATGCCTTTAACTGCGTCCTCTGCGTCACGGGCATCCTCATACTCCACAAAGGCGAAACATGCGGGCCTGGCCACCCAAACGCTGCGTAAAGGGCCATAGTAACTGAACGCCCGCTCTAGCTCAGCCTTAGCAGCACCGTTGACGAAGTCCCCAACATAGACCTTGCAATCGGTGTTAGGCGAAGAGCTGTGAGAAGACGAGTGATATGACATCTTCCCACCTGAGGAAATAGGGAGAAACTGTCAAAATCCTAAATTAACCAGTTAATTAGCTAAAGTTAGTTAAAATTGAGCTGTGCTTGAGAGTATGAAGCTAACTAGCTACTAATATAAATAGCATAGCTAGCTAACATTAGCTATAAATACAAGCTACCGGGGCGTAACGTTAACATAAAGGTAGCAGACAAAAAAACAACTAGCCACGGGTGTATTCATTACGGATACCGTTTAAGAACAAAACGGAAGCTAGCAGAGCAAAATAAGAGTTTCTATTGGACATATTCAGGTAGGTCCATCACCGTTTCGTTCAATTTGCTTTCATTTAAGAAACGTTTTGCAACGGGAACGGCGTAATGGATACACCCAAGCTCGCAATTTTAGTGAATAACGGGGTATTAACTATCTCTGACAATGTTTCTTCCTTATTATAGTGTTGCTTTATCGCCAGTGACACTCAAATTAACCATAGACGATACAGCTAGTAAAATAACGTTACATCTTCCTTATAAAACTAGCTAGCTACACTAGATTCGATTTCAAGTAACAATGGCGTCCGCACGTTTACCTTTATCCCCACAGCTCCGCGATTGATTTATCAGACTCTGCTCAATTTACAGAAATAAGACATGGGCGAAATGTCTTAAATTATTTCTTATTTTGATTACTTATTTTACAGGATTTCAAATTCTTCACAAGCCAACAAACATTCACTGTTCTGTCAGACTACCCGTGCAATACTGCACTTGCGCAGTAATGTGGCCCACAACAGTGAGGTCATGTGTTGTTTTTCTGACATACAGGTTTGAGAGACGTCTTGAGTTTATACCTAAAATGTTCCAGATATGTATTAATTTTTTAGATATACTGGAAAAATATAAACGCAACATGTAAAGTGTTTCATGAGGTGTAATAAAAGATCCCAGAAATATTCCATTCAGTAAACACTTTACAATATTCCATGCACACAAAATCTTATTTCTCTCTAATTTTGTGCTCACATTTGTTACATCCCCGTTAGTGAGCATTTCTCCCCTGCCAAGATAATCCATCCACCTGACAGGTGTGGCATATCAAGAAGCTGATTAAACAGCATGGTCATTACACAGGTGCACCTTGTGCTGGGGACAGTAAAGGGCCACTCTAAAATGTGCAGTTTTTTCACACAACACAATGCCACAGATGTCTCAAGTTTTGAGGGAGTGTGCAATTGGCATGCTGACTGCAGGAATGCAGAGCTGAATGAGATTTTCATTTTTCTACCATAAGCCACCTCCAACATCATTTTAGAGAATTTGGCAGTATGTCCAACTGGTCTCACAACTGCAGACCATGTGTAACCACTCTAGCCCAGGACCTACACATCTGGCTTCTTCACATTTTACAGTAGCCTTTTACTGTCCCCAGCACAAGGTGCACCTGTGTAATGATCATGCTGTTTCGTCAGCTTCTTGATATGCCACACCTATCAGGTGGATGGATTATCTTGGCAAAGGATAAATGCTCACTAACAGGGATGTAAAAAAATGTGCGCACAAAATTAGAGAGAAATAAGAGAGATTATCAGGTCTGAGACGAGCCACCTGGACAGCTGATGAAACTGTGGGTTTGAACAACAGAAATTCTTCCGTCAGACACCATCTCAGGAAAGCTCATCAGTGTGCTCTTCATTCTCACCAGGGTTTTAACCTGACTGCAGTTTGGCGTCGTAGCCAACTTCAGTGTGTAAACGCTCGCCTTCGATGGCCACTGACACGCTGGAGAAGTGTTCATGGGACTAACCCCGATTTCAACTTTACCGGGCAGATGGCAGACAGCATGTATGGCATTGTGTGGGCGAGTGGTTTGCTGATGTCAACATTGTCAACAGATTATGGTATGGGCAGGCATAAACGTCAGACAACAAACACAATTGCATTTTATCGTTGGCAATTTGAATGCACAGAGATACTGGATCAATGTGTATGACGGCGTGTTCCAGTTCCCGCCAATACCCAGCACAGCGATTGAAGAGGAGTGGGACAACATTCCACAAGCCACAATCAACAGCCTGATGAACTCTATGCAAAGGAGATGTGTCCTGCTGCATGAGGTGAATGGTGGTCAAACCAGATACGGACAGGTTTTCTGATCCATACCCCTACATTTTCTTTTAAGGTATCTGTGACCAGATGCATATCTGTATTCCCAGTCATGTGAAATCTATAGATTAGGGCTTAATGAATGGATTTCAATTGACTGATTTCCTTATATGAACTGAACTGAAGCTCAGTAAAATCTTTGAAATTGTTGCATGTTGCATTTATATTTTTGTTCAGTATATAATGAGAGTCTTGAACGTGCAGCGTACTCAATGACTTGAAATGTAAGTTGTTATCAATGTCGTCGGTGACTTGTTTTCAACATGCATAAAATGATTACACAGACACAGTAAGCGTTGAAAATAAATAAACTATATTCAATAAGGTTAACTTGAGTTGATTACATAGTTGTTTTTTCAGAACACATTACACCTCATGCCATAGGTTCTCCAAAACAAGTTTCATTTCTTTTCCTTTGTTTTATCCTTTCATTTAAAAAATGTAATATAATTTTCAAATCATTTATTACAGTATTGAATAAATGTAAATATCACATATCTTCTTTAAGTCAGTCACTATTCCATACAAATGTCAGGCAGAGAGAAAGGTTCACAGATAAAACTGCACCAAGTACACATTGAAGAGCAAGACCTGGGGTGGTTCACCCCAATACAGAAAGTTGAGGGGCACGGACACAGACACAGAAATATCAAACTCCAACAAACTGACAACCAAATGATCAGAGACATTCAGACATAGACGGGAAAAGTCAGGCTTTCTTTTCACAGCTTTTATAGGTGGTGAATTAAGTAAGTAGACTGTTAACACGTAATCAAAAAATGACAATTCACCTGCTGCTCGACCAAGTCGACATTGCTCAGTTTGTTGCAAGCGCGAGCAGACCACGCAAGCAGCCACACAGGCCAAAAACTGTTTTGGGATAACCCGATCCAAATGTAAACCTAGATGTCCTTAACAGACCATGCTAACACACAATGTTCATGCATTTGCACATAGGATGGCATTTACAACACATAAAACATCTGGGAGTGATATCTGATCTACAGCAATGGCAAAGGCCAGATAGTTAAATAGAAGTCATTGAAACACTGAACATTGTCTGAACATTGTAGACAGTTCAATTCAGGAAAAAGTACGTCATAACCAACCCAATGACCACAGTAAAGGCCCTGTAAAATGTCATCCTATGTATAACAACCCTGAACAAACTGACAAGGTTCATTGGAATGTCCATTACAAATTTGTATGTAAACATGCTAATCTCAAGTGAATTAAATAAATCTGTTGGTTGGCCGAGGGCGCAACAAACACTGGAGAAAATAAGTGTTTCACTCCCACCGAGTGAGCCGAGTTGACTGCTCATTAAGATGAAAGCGAAGAAGAGTCAGCTTTATATTGCACATTGCTCCCACTCTCTTTGAAGCATCGGAACAGTTCAAAGGGTTTGCTTCAAGGAGCCGTTGAACAATAAAATATTATTAATAAATATAAATAAATTAAATAATCTGGGCAACAGAAATGTACATGTAGTTTGTGCTACATCAAATGACTAGTTCAAGGGGAAATTTGTCTTCAAATTGAACAATTAGAGAAATATCTAAATGTCTCTTTAATTACCCTCCTAAACCATTGGGTCTACGTCTATGGTGCTTCCAGCATTATCAACATAATCTGAAGAGACGTTTATTTTCAAAAGTTGACAAAGACTGGGGAAACACTGAGGGCCAAGGTAACTGAAATCTTTGTTGATATTATATATGTTATACAAGCAACAATAAGCATATTTATACATGACTATTCTCAAGTGAGCCTTTACTATTTGAACCAATAAATCTATAGTTTTGATTGGGTCAATTTGTTTACTCACTTAACTTCCAAAATGTCATTACCTTTTTAATCCATTGTTTGCATTTGTAATATTTAAATGTTAATCGTTCTCACTGGTTGCACTGATGGACAACTCTACAGTTCAACTAGAGTTCCAAGTATCCTGAACTGTAAAATAAGTGGGGAAAACTCCCATACGATATAACATCCGTCTCTAGTATTGTGCAGCATATTAACTCAGAGCCTCACTGCTGTGTCCTATTGTCTCCATATTCACTTCAGAACACCTGGCAATACTGAGATAAACCCACCTCCATTTTGTGTCAGCCTTGTTCTCTTCTGTTATTCCACATGTTTTCTTAGCAACTCAGTAAGTCAGGTGATTGAACCACATGTAAGGACCATGGACAGTCTTGTAAAAGTTCAATACCCCTCCCCATCTCCCACTATCTTATTAATTGCACTTTCATCTCATTGAGATTGGGGCAGGGGTAACAATATATTATATGGTAGAGTCAGATCCAGAGTAAATACAGTATCGCTAAGTTGATCTTTCAAGAAGATGTTATTTCAGTTTGTATGTAATCATATTAGCTCTTGCTACTCTTCTTAACTCAGTAGTAGAGATTGCTGACTGGTTCCACATATTGCAGACTAATCAATTAGGTTTCTGATGCCCACTCAAAGCACACACAAGACAAGTCAAATTTGACTAAATAGTAAGTACTAGACTTTAAGGCATTAAATGGGTATGATGCAGAATTACAGTAGCGACGATCAGTAGTTACTGAATAACAGTCTGTAGCTGATGAGAACTCACCGTTTGAAATGTAATCTATCCCAGTTTCACTGTCAAGCAAACGGGGAGGTTTGGGATTTCAAAAGGTAAAAAAACAAACAGAAGAATAGGAGCATTTGAACCAACACTGTTGGACAAATTGATGTACTGTAAGCCTCACTCCAAAATAAGATAATTTATATGCCATGGTCTTAAGTACTGATGGTGGGCCAGTGTTGCTGTACTTGGGGCCAATTAGCTGGGGTTGGGTTGAGCTGATCTCAGGGCAGCCTTTACTGTAAACAGGTGAGGAGCAGAGGCAGTCTGTATGCTCTTCACAGGTCTGGCTGCAGTCTGGACCTTCTGCTTTCTCACATAAAAGACAAACACTATTCTCTTGTCACCACCCATGCATTATATATTTTTTGTCCATGCCGGTGCTGTGCTGTCACTATTATTCTGTCATGTCATGCATCTCTACCCAGTATTCCACAGCAGAGGGTTTACAAGCCCTCCATACCTAAAAAGGTGCTCCACTATAGTATCACAAGTATCACAAATGAACAACGTGTTTTTTTCCCCCCACAAATATTGACAGATTTCGATTGAATGAACAACAATATAAACATCACGGTACAGAACTCTGTCGGTCCTGAAGTCCTACACAGGTGGCCAATATCCTCACATAGGATAACTTTTGGACCAAACAAACGCTACCCTCAACCTCACCACCCCTCTCTGCTTTTACCTTTTCATCCACCAAAGAATGATGAATAGTTACTGTCCACTGAGCAAGCATGGAGCCAAAGGGATACACTATATAGATGTAAAGGTTTGACTTTATACCTGTATTCAGGTAAAGGATCGTTTTTGAAAAGTATATGTCAGATAGCGATACACTCTTGTCGTAGCATTCGACATTCTAGGAGATTGTGTCGCTTTGTGCTGAGCTTCAGTGGATAGTAACTCACCCTTGGACAGTAACATCAAATAATATTTACACCATCAACGTGCCTGCATTGCTAAATCATCATTTCACTCTCATTGTGTTTGCGAAAGGTCATTCAAAATGTACAACGTCTCAAACATGATGGTGATGGAGGACTCTACTGTCTGCTGGAGTGGAATGCAGATCTATGATCTGAAGTCCAGTGAGACACAACAGTAAGAGCCTCAAGAGCTGGGTGTGAGACTTTCGTTATTCAGAGTCGTGCCTCCAGAAACTCGGTCTTCCCTTCATTCAGAAGTCCACAGATGAGGAGGCACATTTATATTTAATCCCTCTGGATCGACTCTATGTTATAGTTCGATGGATGGGGATTGTGGTTATGAGACAGGATGATACCTCATCTCGGAGCCATAATTTACACAAGCTACCTGCAAAAGTCATTTTCCTGTGAAGTAAGACAGTGGTGACTAGTTTCTGAACCCCATGCATTATATCTATTATTGGCCACCCCATCCCACCATATCTGTAGAGAAGCCCCTCTAACAAATACATATACACTCCTATTGTATTTACACCAACACAGAATTGAGAGCTTGTTTCAATGTCATACGTAAATCCCACCTCCCCTGTATGGGAAACCATACAGTAACGGCAACTTGGGACTTTCAGTTTTGTTGTTGTTGTTTTATCTCCCATTGCTAAATGTAAACATACTACTCATTAATCAACCATTTTCATGGTGCTCTGTCATAGCGACTGAAGATGGACCCATTCCACTACTACGCAGTGGTGTAAAGTAACTTTGTAAAAATACTTTGAAGTACTACTAGTTTTTGGGGTATCTGCACATTACTATTTTTTGACAACTTTTACTTGTACTCCACAACATTCCTAATTTTTGGGGGACTTTTTACTCCCATACATTTTCCCTGACACCCAAAAGCAGGACAGTAATATGGTCCAATTCACGCACCTATCAATATAACACATTATCATCTCTACTCGCTCTGATCTGGCGGACTCACTAAACACAAATACTACGTTTTTTAAACGATGTCGGAGTGTGCCCCTGGCTGTCCGAAAATAAAAAGAAAGAAAAAGAAAATTGTGCGGTCTGGTTTGCTTAATATACGGAATTTGATGTATAGCATTTACTTTCACTTTTTTAAATTTTTACTCAAGTCTGACAATTGAGTACATTTTGCACCACTGTACATTAAGTACATTTAAAACCAGATACTTTTAGAACAAGTAGTATTTTACTGGGTGACTTTTACTCAAGTCATTCTCTATTAAGGTATCTTGACTTTTACTCACGTATGATAGTTGAGTACTTTTTCCACCACAGCTTCTACGTGTGTGGATTCTGCCTTTGAAAAGGAACCCCCAATGAAAGGGTACTGCTTTAAGGCCACACAGACATGGATTGAGTCGAGTGGATCGAGTCTAGTTCGCCTTCCCTGCAACAATGACGGAGCTACGGCCCACCCTGCAAAACACACGGCACTCGACCCTGCTTCAATTAAAGCAGTCTGGACCCAAAACCATGTTACGCAGTCAGCCGGAATGAATAGAATGCCACTGCAACACTTAGTTTCTACACACCTGTCTGTCTCTTTCTCTCCTTCACTCTCCCTCTTTTACGACATGCTGGTTTACATTCTGAACATGCTTCCTTTGAAATCTCTCCAGTCTTACTTCCTTCGTCACTTCCTTGACCAATACTTTCTTTTCTCTCCTTCTCTTCCTCGTTTGTCCAGTGAGTGTGTATAACACTTGAGTGTGCAATAGGAGGTTGATGTTAACTGGGTGTCATCCAGGATCCAGGCCACACGCAACCTGTGTGGTGCCCTTGTTACAGTGCTGTATGTGTGTGTTGGTCTTGGTGAGAGACCACGTGTGCATTTGTTTGTGCATGCATGTAGTTATATATACAGTTCATGTTTCAATACGTGTGTGTATGTGTCTGTATGTAAGTGTGTGTGTGTGTATGTGTATATCGGGTATGTCTACAGATCCCTTAGGTATTAGCGATCCAGTGATAATGACCAGGTCCCAACCTTTGGCCTGGGCCCTGTCCTGTTGTAGATGTGTGTATTATAATAACTATAATGTATATCAGTGTTTTGACTAGTAGCCCTGTCTCTGCTCTCATGTGTCCTCTAAAAGCCCTCTATGTGGCAGTAGGCCTCCAGGCTGGAGAAGAGGACGTAGAGGAACCAGAGGCCCAGGAAGAGGAGGCTGGTGATGATGCGTGCTGTCCGCGGCCCGCCCAGCTCCCCCCCGATAGAGGGCCGCCGGCGGAACAGCAGCACGCCCATGCAGATGAAGGCGAAGCTGGTGAAGAGGGTGACGGAGAAGGCCAGGGAGCCAGGGTCCACGCGGAACTCCTTGCCCTGCACCTTCCAGTAGACGGCCGCCACCGACCACGCCACCCCGATGCCCAGGAACACGTTGACCGCGTTGCTGCCAGTCACGTTGCCCACCGACGCGTCAGCGTGCTGGTCCTGCGTGGCCGCCACCTTGCTGGCAAACGTGTCTGAGGAGGGAGGAGGGGAGGTAGGGAAGGAGAGAGAGAAGTGAGAGAGATAGGTGAAGTACCTGTCATCACAGCTGGTGAAGAGGCTGAGGGAGTAGGCCAGGGAGCCCGGGTCCATGCTGTTGTCAAACCTTGTAGTCACACCACACACACACAAGGATTTCACTAACTGGACAAGCTGCAAAGCAGGGATTTCTGCTATTTCACTCTGAGTAATCGTATACATTTTTTTTTTACCTTAACCCTATTACCTTGTACCGAACCCCTCATTATATGAGGAATGGTTGTGGTATTTAAATGACATTAGGAGATACAGTTGGAGTCTGAAGTTCACATACACCTTAGCCAAATACATTTAAACTCAGTTTTTCACAATTCCTGACATTTAATCCTATTAAAAAGTCCCTGTCTTAGGTCAGTTAGGATCACCACTTTATTTTAAGAATGTGAAATGTCAGAATAATAGTGGAGAGAATTATTTATTTCTGTCATCACATTCCCAGTGGGTCAAAAGTTTACATACACTCAATTAGTATTTGGTAGCACTGCCTTAAAATGGTTTAAATTTGGTCCCACAATAAGTTGGGTGAATTTAGGCTCATTCCTCCTGACAGAGCTGGTGAAACGGAGTCAGGTTTGTAGGCCTCCTTGCTCGCACACACTTTTTCAGTTCTGCCCACAAATGTTCTATAGGGTTGAGGTCAGGGTTTTGTGATGGCCACTCCAATACCTTGACTTTGTTGTCCTTAAGCCATCTTGCCACAACTTTGGAAGTATGCTTGGGGTCATTGTCCATGTGGAAGACCCATTTGCGACCAAGCTTTAACTTCCTGATTGATGTCTTAAGATGTTGCTCCCCCGTGATGCCATCTATTTTGTTTAGTGCGCCAGTCCCTCCTGCAGCAAAGCACCCCCCACAACATGATGCTGCCACCCCGTGCTTCCGGTTGTGATGGTGTTCTTCGGCTTGCAAGGCTCCCCCTTTTTCCTCCAAACATGACAATGGTCATTATGGCCAAACACTTTTATTTTTGTTTCATCAGAAAGGAGGACATTTCTCCAAAAAGTACGATCTTTGTCCACATGTGCAGTTGCAAACCGTAGTCTGGCTTTTTTATGGTGGTTTTGTAGCAGTGGCTTCTTCCTTGCTGAGCGGCCTTTCAGGTTATGTCGATATAGGACTCATTTTACTGTGGATATAGATACTTTATACCTGTTTCCTCCAGCATCTTCACAAGGTCCTTTGCTGTTGTTCTGGGATTGATTTGCACTTTTCGCACCAAAGTACGTTCATCTCTAGGAGACAGAACGCGTCTCCTTCCTGAGCGGTATGGCGGCTGCGTTGTCCCATGGTGTTTATATTTGCGTACTATTGTTTGTACAGATGAACGTTGTACCTTCAGGCGATTTGGAAATTGATCACAAGGATGAACCAGACTTGTGAAGGTCTACAATGAGGTCTTGGCTGATTTCTTTTGATTTTCCCATGATGTCAAGCAGAGAGGCACTGAGTTTGAAGGTAGGTCTTGAAATACATCCACAGGTACACCTCCAATCGACTCAAATGGTGTCAATTAGCCTATCAGAAGCTTCTGAAGCCATGACATCATTTTCTGGAATTTTCAAAGCTGTTTAAAGGCACAGTCAACTTAGTGTAAACTTCTGACCCACTGGAATTGTGATACAGTGAATTATAAGTGAAATAATCTGTCTGTAAACAATTGTTGGAAAAATTACTGCACACAGTAGATGTCCTAACTGACTTGCCAAAACTATACTTTATTAACAAGAGATTTGTGGAGTGGTTGAAAAACGAGTTTTAATGACTCCAACCTAAGTGTATGTAAACTTCCGACTTCAACTATACATCTCTGTTACTATCTGTGGCCTGGTCATAAGTCATCCAGATAGGACACCTTAGAGCTCGGAGGTCTATACACACATCCTACCAATATGGCTGCCTGGTGAGGCAGATGTACTTGAGCCCATAGTGCCTCTATTTCACATACACACACACACACACACACACACACACACACACACACACACACACACACACACACACACACACACACACACACACACACACACACACACACACACTTCAACTGTATATACATAATCTCTCACCAGGAATAGAGGTGCCAAGAGCCACAAACACCACAGCAGTGACAGTGTCCCTGAGGCCCACAGTGCAGCCAAAGTGGGAGGCCAGGTCCCCGATGATGGCAGTCAAGATACCGATGACCGAGATGGACACGAAGAAGCAGGCCCAGCCATTCCAGTACTCGGTGGGCGGAACGAAGGCGAACAGAACCTTCCAGAACACCGTCAGAAAGTGCATGACGTAGTCGTAGCAGGATGGCAGACGCTCTTCACGCCCCTCCTCGTCATCGTCATCACCATCCCCTGGGAGGTGGATACAGTAAAACATAAGAGACTTATGCAGGCGCTCACACCAGTGGTGGTTGGTGCCGTTTAAGACGAGGGAGGACAATACTTTCTTTTTTTTTTTATAAGCATGGCCTTATTTCTATTACAACATATTGGATGACTGTCATTCATATTCCATTCACCCAGATCAATGTAAGATCGATACGTTTAGGCTACTATATGCCTATACCCATCAGGTTGCTACAACCTAGCCTTTGAATGAAAGTTTACAACGTAGGTGCACAGGTTGAGAGAAAATAATGATTCATCAAAGTGACAGACAGTGACACATTCAATACCGCCTTGCACACTCTTGCCTGCTTCTAGCTGATCTAGGGTGTAATCATTAGGCCAACAGTTGCAAACAACAGCTGTTTGTGACCAGGCGAAAAAACCTTTCCAAGCCAAACCTTCATATCATAACCCCTAACCGCTACACACAGCCGTTGTCATCAAATTAGCTAACGTCATAGTCAACTTAGCTACTAGAACTAACGAGTTAGTAAATCCTTTACAATCATGCAGTACAGGGTTACAGTCAGCAATCAGTTTAGCAGTTACACCTGCGGGCCCCGGTGGCAATGAATTAATAAAACCAAAAGCTTCCCTTGATTTGGAAGAGTTCCAGTGTTGGATACCCATAGCCAGCTACCTAACATAGCACCCCTCTTTGTTTGAGTAGGCTAAACTAGCTTTCTGCATTCGGTATCTAAATAAGTGAAACTGAAAAAAAATGACACTCACTCGCATGTCCTTCATTTTGGAAGAAATTAATTTGTTCAAAACTGTTCAACGATTGTCTTTCTCTCTCTTTGAGTCAACTACACACCACATTTTATGCAGTGCTAGCTAGCTGTAGCTCATGCTTTCAGTACTATATTCATTATGATTCCTTGATTGGGTGGACAACATGTCAGTTCACACTGATAGGTTGGAGGACGTCCTCTGGAAGTTGTCATAATTACTGCGTATGTCTATGGAAGGGTGTGAGAACCATGAACCTCCTAGGTTATGTATCGAAGTCAATGTACCCTGAGTAGGACGGGAACTAGATGTCTTCCGGCTACACCATGGTGCTACTCCAAAGAGTGCTGTTGAGGTTACTGTAGACCTTCACTGCAAAACAGTGTTTTTTTAATCAATTATTTAGTAGAGTTTTACCTAAAAAGGATAACCTCACTAAGGATGGTCCTCCTCTACCTCCTCTGAGGAGCCTTCACTGGCACACACACACACACACACACACACACCCCTGTGTTTTACTTGGTGTATTGTTATATTCATGTTTATCTGTAATGAATATAACAGTCCACCAGGGGGAGCTTTTACACCGGACATAGACAGTCAGACATCTCTCCCATTAACTCAACACTGTGGAAGACAGCTTTGCTTTCTTAAGTCAATATTACACTTTATAATAGATATTACCAAGATAAATATCACAGAAACCTTTTTATATGAAGTCTGCGGGTTTGCAATTATCACCTTTCAAAACAAGTTGTTTCCTGTTATAATGAGGATCCCGAAAATAAGGCTGTGTCCTCACTTGTTTCCCCTTGACATATCAAACTTAACGAGCAAGCTAACACTCACTCCCTGAATGAAATGCTTGGGCAGCTCTTTGGAAGAACAACAAAGGACTCCAAATATTTGATGTAATTATGGCTCTGGACAAAAAGCACTCAGATCACTATTCAAAGCATGAGCAAGAAATGACATTCATAAAGCAGCTGTGAAGTCCTTCATTATGGCTCCAATCCAGGCTTGAGCAATGGCCGTCCTGGGGGTCGTATGCGACCCATGACCTGATTCAATACGGCCTGTGGAATCATACTCAGATCACATCAAGAATTTGCTAGATAGTAAAGTTTTGAAAAACGTATTTGTTATTCAAATTAAAAGCCAAATGAATACTCATCTTTGTGTAATGATTTAACCCCCATCGCTTGTGGGATAAAAAAACAAATGTAACCTTTATTTATTTAACAAGGCAAGTCAGTTAAGAACAAATTCTTATTTACCAATGACGGCCTCCCCGGAGCAAACCCAGACGGGCCAATTGTGCGCCGCCCTATGGGACTCTCAATCACGGCCGGATGTGATACAGCCCGGATTCAAACCAGGTACCGCAGTGACGCATCTGGCACTGAGATGCAGTGTCTTAGACCGCTGCGCCACTCGGGAAGGCACAAATAAATAACAACTGCACAAGGACAGACAGTGACTGACAGGCTGACACACACTTCGTCACAGTTACAAATAGTAGCTAGCTAGAAATTGAGCAAAAATGTGTTTTTCAAAGATTTCAAAGAAAAGGAAAGTAGACAATGAATGCAGGATGTTCCAGCAAATATTTCTTCATTGAGGTATCAGGGGAAGCTGTGTGCTTAGTGAGCAAAGAGAACATCGCTGTCTTGAAGGACGACAACTTGTCCCGACACTTCCATTTGAAGCATGTAGAGAAATATAGTAATGTCTTCTGAGCAGAGGGCAAGTGCATCGAAAGAGTTGCTTTCTCAGTTGCAGAAGCAGCAAGGACTTTCACCAAACTTCAATCAGCAAACGACAGAATTGCGTGAACTAGCTATGTACTGTCCCACAAAATTCCTATACATAGCAAGCCATTCGCTGAGGCCAAATTCCTTAAAGAATGTTTAATTGACTCTGCAGAAATACTTTGCCCCGACAAGAAAGAGCTGTTTGAAAATGTTTCCCTGTCAAGACGAACAGTGACACGACGTGTTGAGGACATCGCAGAGAATGTGGAACAACAGTTGAAAGACAAGGTAAAGCATTTCACCGATTTCTCCTTGGCCCTGGATGAGAGCAGTGATGTACGTGACACGGCGCTGTTGATATTCTTACGAGGCATAACCCCAGTCTTTGAAATGACAGAGGAGCTTCAGTCAATGAAGAGCACAACCACAGGGAAGGATGTATTGGAGGTTAATAAGTGTGTGGCAAAGCTGAGACTCAGGTTTGAAAGGTTATCCAGTGTGACCCCTGATGGTGCCCAAACTTGACAGGAAAAAGCGTTGGCCTTTTGAAAAGGATACAAGATCAAGTAGCTGAGCTGAACCCAGATCAGAAAATTATTTTCCTGCATTGCATTATTCATCAGGAGGTGCTCTGTAAATGTGTTCTGAAAATGAGCCATGTTGTGGATACAGTCCCTACAGTGGTAAACTTCATAAAAGCAAAATCTTTAAACCACAGGCAGTTTGTCTCACTGTTGGAAGAGACAGAGTCGGGTTATGCAGATCTCCTCTACCACACAAACCTTTGGGGAAGGTGAAGTCAGAGATTGCTGAGTTTTTGCAAATGAAAGGAAAGTATGTGGATTCCCTCAACTAAAAGATAAAGAATGGCTGGCTGATTTTTCCTTCACCATGGACATCCTGGCAAGGGAAGGGCCTTTTTGCACATCAGATGTACAGCCTTGTCGAAGCCTTCAAGGGAAAATGAATCCTCCTGACCCACCAAGTAGAAGCCAACAATCTCACCCAACATCCAACGCTACTAGTCTGTTCCCTGTCAGATGACCAGCGGGAGAAGTATACATCGCTGCTGCGTGCTTTGAACAGTGAGATTTCTCCTCGTTTTGTTGGTTTCCTCTCCTTTCCTTGGTTGGTTTCCTCTCAATGTGGATAACGCTCCCACTGACCTGCAACTTGAGCTTATCGATCTGATGCAGTGATTGGAGAACTATTCAAAACAATGTCACTGATGAGGTTCTATGCATCTCTCGATGAACAAAACTTTCCAAAGATTAGGAGTCATGCTCAGAAGATGTTTGTAGTGTTTGGGTCAACCTATGTATGTGAACAGACGTTTTCAGTGATGAAATATAACAAGGCACCGATCATCTCTTACGGACTCTGACCTCTCAGCAATCCTGCGCATAGAGACGTCAGAAACTATACCTGACTTCACTGCTCTAGTCAATGCCCATCAGAGACTTCACTCCTCACACTGATTGAGTAGTTTAAATGTAGTGTTGAGCTCTCTTTCTTGTGTTGTTGTGCCGTTAACAAGAGTTCTGTCCGTGGTGCTGAATGCACAGTGTACTTATCCCTCCATGTCGTTCATTGGAAGTTTTAATAATGAAGATACCAAAAGGAGAACATGGATGTGGTTTACCTCTGTGCATGTTAAAAAAGTTAAATGAGTAGCATATCAGGACGTGATTTACAGTAGATATATCTGTCAAAACGACATATAATCCTGTAATATGATTCTGGCCCGCGATGGCAAAAATATATTCTAATGTGGCCCTCCATGGAAAATAATTGCCCAGGCCTGCTTTAGTCAGTGTGTGTGTGTGTGTGTGTGTGTGTATATAATACAATGTCAACAGTGAGACTCACGTTATTCATCTTTCTCTCACTCAATAGAAATCACACACATGCACAAATACCAAAAGCTGACCTGCGCTGACAGTCACAGCTTCCACGAACTGCTCCCTCCAGGAGTGAGTGCCAATCACAAGGGCCAAGTTGGTCTTCTTAATGAGCTTGTCAACGGTGCTCTGCCAATCACAAACAAAAAGCGCATCGTCAACATCCTGTTATAGAGAAGAAGGCGAACTCATGTGCGTGACCGGAACACTAATGGAGAATGCCTAGAAGAGTTTGAGGAAGTGGCATCGTTACCATGAGAAGTGCAGTAATAGTTGATATTTTATTAAGATCCCCATTAGCTGTTGTGATAGCAGCAGCTACTCTTTCTGGGGTCCATTTCTGGGGTAATATGAATTCACAATAGCAGTATTTGTTTTCACCACACACACACACACACACACACACACACACACACACACACACACACACACACACACACGCGCGCGCTGTGGTCCTTATAAACACATGCTGTGTTTATAAGGACACTCCTCCCAAGCAATCACAGCAAACCACATGCTGAGTCCTGGGATCCACCCAGGCACTGAAGAAAAGCATCATATCCAGAACTCAAGTACTAACTGCACCAAACTGTAACTTCCTCCTCCTCAATCTAACCAATAAAAAGATCCTATGAAGCACCCGAGCCAAACCCGACTGGATAGGAGGTTTCATTGGATAGAAAGGTCTCACCAATGTGGGTAAACCTCTGTAAGACTGGGGATTACAGGCGATGGCCATCAGCCTTCTAGAAAACTGGGACATGCTGTCCTTTTCAATAACGGGTATGGTTTCATGGACGCAATAATACGATTATTGTGGATAGTTAGATAAGATTTGTTCAAAACATTTACATGCTCTGCAAGAAGAACGATTTTCTGAATAATCCTGTTTACGTGAAATCAGGCTTCCGACGGGAAAAATAAATGCAGAAAATCGCCAATCAAAATAAACGCTGCACCACAGAAGCCAGGTGAACTTTGCGAAGCCTATTTGATTCGGAGTTCGGACATATAAAGTTTGTGTTTGAAAACTAATTCTAAGATGCACACTTTCCGTTTTATCCGAACTCACGTCACTCGCGCATAAGAGGGAAGCTTTGGCTACCGGTGCATAGATCATAAGAGGGAAGCTTTGGCTACCGGTGCATAGATCATAAGAGGGAAGCTTTGGCTACCGGTGCATAGATCAAACGCACCGCTGGGACATTGCTTCACCTTACATGTCCTAATCATGTGAAAGAATGCTCAGAGAAGCAGATGTTTTAACCAGCGAAGGTTTACTTCGATTTAACCCTACGCCGATGTAAGATCAGCAGAGTAAAGGGCTCACATGACTATTGCCATTGTCGGCCTACTGCCATAATCCAGTTTAAGATTGTATTATTAGAGTATGTTTACATCAGTGGAGGCTGGTGGGAGGAGCTATAGGAGGACGGGCTCATTGTAATGGCTGGAATGGAATCAATGGATCGGTATCATACGGAGCAAACATATGGAAACCACACGTTTGATTGCGTTCCATTGATTCCATTCCCGCCATTACAATGAGCCCGTCCTCCTATAGCTCCTCCCACCAGCCTCCACTGATGTAAACGTTTTCTATGACTGCCAGGGTATAGGAGCTGCCTGGGCATACAGTATGTGATGCTCAGCGGTAGTCGTTTTTACTTGTTGTTGTGGAAACTTCACCTGTGTAAACATTTCTCACTGGTCTTTTTTTTTGCAAACTCCGTCCCCCATCCATAGAGCTAACAATGCTATTAAATGATGTGACATTGATCTAGGATTTCATAAAGCCAAGTGCCAGTCATTGAAATGACTTGAGAGTTCAATTACCTGTTGTGTTTGTTTTGTGCTGCTACAAATCATGAGTGACAAGCGCAATCTTATTATGTATAACAAATGAATCTTAATCAAGTCAAGAAGAGGCACACGGCCTGATTGGATTAAATCCCGAGGCATGTTGCTATAGGACTTAAATGAGCTCGCTGTTGTCCGTCACAACCGTTGGTTCACTTGACGAAAATATTGATTCATCAATTAGCTTAAACACCAACCCTTCTGAGGACCGACAATGGGCACAGTTGAGGGTTGTCAATGGTACCTATATTAGCCTTTTCATCCTTCATGCCCAAATCATCCTAAAGTATCTAAAAATGGATTGTGTTAGTCAATGATGTTACTTATAGATGATTTGGATATGCTAATGTAGGTACGATTGACTTGCATTGGATTTCTTGAAGTGGAACAACCCTCAACTGTGCCCAGTGGGTTGGTGTTAAACCAACTGTGTGGCTCTGGGGCTGTATGTGGTCTCAGGTTTGCCTAGTAGATAACAACGAATAAGATTATATGGAACTAATTGTAGATCAGCACGCCTACCATGTGATGCTCGATGCATTTACTGAGCGCTGATGTGGCCAATCGAGTGAAGCAGAGGAGAAGAGGGGCTATATACCTTGAACTCATAAGACTCCTCAATGACCACCTCCAGCCGGCTGTGCTCCCCCAAGATGGGCTTTCCCATCTCTGCAATGCGCCTCGCCTCCTCCTCCTCTGCACTCATCTGGCCATCAGGATCCTCTAAGAGATAGGAGACAGGAGGGATGAGATCGATAGAACATTGAAGGGAATGAGAGAGAGAGGGGGGGTTGAGTGAAGAGAGAGAGAGAAATTGAAACTCAAACATGCCAACATGCCTCACAAACAGATCTTTCAAGGCCAGTGTCCTATCAATAATTGAGTTTGAGTCAACATTATTTCCTCTTCTTACAGTACATCACTCATGTATGTGGAGACGTGGGGGAGGGCGAGTAGGAGAGATGAGAGGTTGATGGTGAATGTGTGGGTGAGGAGATAAGGAGAGATTAGTGGGGTATATTCATGAGAAGATGAAAGTAGGGCAGTCTGGGAGACGTAGCAACAAAAAGATAGCCAGACATTTTGTTGGAGAAAGAAATTGTGGAAGAAACAGACAGAAGGTGAGTTGAAATGAGGGTAGATTTATGCTGACTTGAGGTGGGCAAAGACCAATGTCCCAAAGTGTGATTTAGTGGCTGTTAAAAAATTTAACTGGACCAATAGAGTCCTCAGAAAGCCGCATTTAAAATAACACCTCAAATACACTATAAACAGCTGGGCAAAACCCATTCTCCCTGCTTCCATTCAGCATCATATTTCCTATCTACTTATAGCGTATAATTACACATCCTCTCATTGGAGGGACGACAAAGATGGTGAGCCGTGAAGACGCACGGGAAGCTTTGTTTGTGTGTCGTCGTCGCCGCGTGGCGAGTGGGCAGATATTATTCCTCTTAGTTCCTCTCCTCTGCCTTCAAAGCACAAGCTGTAATTATGAAAGGACTAGAGAGCTGCCAGGCACCACATGGCAACTGCCCCACTGTATTCCCCCAACGCTCCAGCTCCTTCATCGTGATGCTCTTACAGGGTTTACACCAGATACTAAATACGAATACACTCTAATGATGAAGTGTACTGCTGGTCTGCGGTTACTGTGGGTAAATTACAGCACCATTATCCCAGGGCCCATATTCACAAAGCAGCTCAGGGTAGGAATGCTGATCTAGGATCAGATCCTCCCAGCTCGTGTCCATCTCTTTTTTCATTATGATCTAAAATGCAGAACTGATGCTAGATCAGTGCTACTGCTCTCAGATGCTTAATGAATATGGGCCCTGATTGGGTAAGGCTCTTCAACACCTGTTTAAGACATGCATTAGAATAAAGTGTGTCATGGGACACTGCTAGACTACTGTAGAAGGACAGTACTCTAATATTTATCCAAGAGAAGCCAGTTGTGCGATATATACGCATATAATATTTATCCAAGAGAAGCCAGTTGTACGATATATACGCATATAATATTTATCCAAGAGAAGCCAGTTGTACGATATATACGCATATAATATTTATCCAAGAGAAGCCAGTTGTACGATATATACGCATATAATATTTATCCAAGAGAAGCCAGTTGTACGATATATACGCATATAATATTTATCCAAGAGAAGCCAGTTGTACGATATATACGCATATAATATTTATCCAAGAGAAGCCAGTTGAACGATATATACGCATATAATATTTATCCAAGAGAAGCCAGTTGTACGATATATACGCATATAATATTTATCCAAGAGAAGCCAGTTGTACGATATATACGCATATAATATTTATCCAAGAGAAGCCAGTTGTACGATATATACGCATATAATATTTATCCAGGGATGGATACAAATCGATGTGAGAGTGATGCATTTTATGGTGCGAGCAGGTCCTTCTCATGGATTTATGCTGTAAATAGACTTGTAAATTATGCCACAGTGGCCAAGGTATCACTGGGTGCTAATCCCTAAGTGGCTAAAACCGCAACAGAGGTGTGAACAAAATAAAGGTTCTTACAATGTTCTTCCTCGGCTTTTAAGGTTCCTTGGAGAACTCTTGCCTGATAAAGAACCTTTGAGTTAATTGTGAGCTTCTTGACATGGCATCTATTTTTCTTCAGAATTCTAAAAGGCTCTTGAAATGTATGGAAGCCTGCAGATGTGTCCCTTTCATAGCACACAGCAAATTAGCCAGTGTTGATTAAAGAGTCCAATTAACAATGTAAAGAGTTAAATTAACACTCAGTGGTGTAAAATAACCCCAGAGTTAGTGTTAATAGCCAGAGTTGAACCAAAACCACACCCTTTATTATCATATTTCCCAGCATGCTCTATTGCAAGTAGATTTTTAGAATTGTTTGTTTAAATATCTATGTTTTTGCATGTATATCGATGAATTCATTTAAAGTTAGACTCAGCGATATGACATCGATGCAGAAAGTAAACCACTTAGTGGGTCAATTTCTGCAAAAACTAAGAGCTTGAAGCTCAACTTATCCACTGTTTTGGTCGTAAGAGCATGAAGGGAACCCGTGCACATGCGCAAATACTGTGCAACTCAATATCTGCTGTGCTGCTTGTGTGCCGAGTCTACATTTAATATTATGCTACTCAAATATAAATAACATATATTTTTCTAAACTAATCCAATCTGTTACTTGGATTTATTGCACCCGCTACTGAAATGGTTGTTTAAATTAATCTCATATCTCAGTCTTCCCAACACTGGCAGTCATTCTGAATGCAAGTTGTGAGTGAATACAATTCCAAATGTCGGATATCCCCAATCTGGCTGGATTCCAATAGGAATTGCACATCTCTTTGTAAACTAGCATAATGTGATTGCAGGCAGGATTAGGGTAAAACTAAGCCCTCAGAAGAAGGCTTCATGAAATATGTATTGTATTGTCTTGTCTTAAAGAATGACATGTTAATGACAATGTATTCACTTGGGATCTCACTTGGTGAAGGCCACAGGACTGAGAATGGATGAAATCAACAACCATGTCTCTGTCACTAGCAATCACAGTTATGGGTGATACTAGTAACTTTAACGTTCACTTGAAAAGGCACCCTGGGAAATACGCAAGTAAGGCTTAAAACTCTACAGCAGGGCTATTCAATTCCAGTCCTGGAGGCCCAAAACATGTCCGGTTTTGGATTTTCTTCCTATGGTTCTTCATAGACCCTTAAATTGATGTTGTTATATAGTGTACCAACTCATGTGAAAGGTTTGTTGTTGTTTTTATGGATGATTCTAATCCAAAATCAATTCCCCCCTTGGGCATTTAGGGATAATAAAAAGTTCTATGTCTGCTATTTCTAGGCTGGTTGTGAGAGGCAAGTTGCTGATGGTCTTACCTTGGTTGAGCAGAAGGGCTGGAAGAAAGAAGAAAGAACCGTCAGTACAGCAGTCCAACCTCCAGACAAGTCAAAGTGCACATCATTACACCTCCCTGACCTTGTGAGAGCCTCAGTTCAGTAAAATCTCTCTCTCTCTCTCTCTCTCTCTCTAAAACACAGGCACGAAACACACACACTAGGCCTATTTCCTCTCTGTTTTCTTAGCCTCACACACACAATTGGACATCAGCAGCTCTCTGGTTGGCTCTGCGACTGAAAGATCTCTACTTGTATCTTCATCTCACCAGCAGAATTGAAAATTCATTCTTTACCAAACAAAGCTACCTATAGTGCCTGACTGGTACTAGCTATCAGGCCCAACTCAGTCAGTGCCTGAAGTGCGATGAAAAAGGAACAGGTACTTAATTGTAGCGTACCTGGGTTTGTGCTTTAGAGCCAGTATTCTATAAGAGGTGCCACAACTCATTAAAGGTGCAGTTCTCCATACCAGTCAGCACCAACCCATTCCCAACCACTGACATCAGGAAAACAGAAAAGGACACACAGCACACACACACACTACAAGTACACACACCTGAGATTCCCCTCTTCAGCCAGCGTGGTTCCTCTAGTACGATGAAGAAGTTCTCCTTTTTCTCATACTCCTCATCGTCAATGATCCTCACCTGCAGGGTCTGACTGCACACGCACACATACACACACCCACCCACACAGGTCAGTATCCAAGGTCATTAAATCAACAAATAGATGAGACTGTCTTATTTAACTTTATTCAACAGTTAAAGGGATCAGTGGAAGGATGTGATCCCAGGGGTTAGTCAGGGATTTTTTTTTGTACTTTACAGAGAGAGCTCACCTCACCTCACCTCACACACACACACACACACACACACACACACACACACACACACACACACACACACACACACAATCTTGTCCTTAATGTAGAGCCTCAAGGCTCTCTTTCCACCGCGGGTCCCTCCCAGTTATCCATGAGCTAACCATGCGCCACGTAGAGCCATCAAGCAACAGGCAGGCAGGGGAGCCGCACAAAGCCAGACAAACGATGGCTTCCTCCCCGGTGCCTCCCCAGACAAATTAACAGGCACAGCTTGCACTTAAATCACAACAGAGGACCCGCATCAATATTTCATCACTCCACGGCTGAATAATTCAGATGCAGACATGCACACCAGTCAGGGAGGGGACACCCAGGGGTCTGCAACACAGTGGGGCGCCACCCCTGCTGTATATCATCCCCTGTGGCCCAATCATCATCCACTGCTCCATCCCTCATCCACTGCTCCATCCCTCATCCACTGCTCCTTCCATCCTGTGATTCTACCTACTGTAGGTCCTTTACTGTACCACCTACTGTAGGTCCTTTACTGTACCACCTACTGTATGTCCTTTACTGTACCACCTACTGTAGGTGATTTACTGTACCACCTACTGTAGGTCCTTTACTGTCCACCTACTGTAGGTGATTTACTGTACCACCTACTGTACGTCCTTTACTGTACCACCTACTGTACGTCCTTTACTGTACCACCTACTGTAGGTCCTTTACTGTACCACCTACTGTACGTCCTTTACTGTACCACCTACTGTACGTCCTTTACTGTACCACCTACTGTACGTCCTTTACTGTACCACCTACTGTACGTCCTTTACTGTACCACCTACTGTACGTCCTTTACTGTACCACCTACTGTACGTCCTTTACTGTACCACCTACTGTACGTCCTTTACTGTACCACCTACTGTACGTCCTTTACTGTACCACCTACTGTACGTCCTTTACTGTAGGTCCTTTACTGTACCACCTACTGTAGGTCCTTTACTGTACCACCTACTGTAGGTCATTTAATGTACCACCTACTGTAGGTCCTTTACTGTACCACCTACTGTAGGTCCTTTACTGTACTACCTACTGTAGGTCCTTTACTGTACTACCTACTGTAGGTTATTTGATGTACCTACTACTGAACAACCTTAGCCTCTCTTGGAAATCTAACCCATAGGTCCCCCCCCCATCCCCATCCACTGCTCCTTCCATCCTGTGATTCTACCTACTGTAGGTGCTTTACTGTACCACCTACTGTAGGTGCTTTACTGTACCACCTACTGTAGGTGCTTTACTGTACCACCTACTGGTAGGTCATTTAATGTACCACCTACTGGAGGTGCTTTACTGTACCACCTACTGGAGGTCATTTAATGTACCACCTACTGGAGGTCCTTTACTGTACTACCTACTGGAGGTCCTTTACTGTACTACCTACTGTAGGTTATTTGAATGTACCTACTACTGAACAACCTTAGCCTCTCTTGGAGATCTAACCCATAGGTCTCCCCCCCCTTTACAGAGTAGTGCAGGGCTAGCGGTCAGCTTTTACACAGGCTGATGTGGAGTGGCTGTGATGAAAAGAGGAAATAGGAGGGGGTGAAGGGGAGGAGAGGAGGGGGAGTTGGAAGACGTGTTTCACTTTTTTTTATTATGCTCATTAGTCCTGATAATGTCTCCCAGGACATTGTGCCTGAAAATGTCACCACAGCAACAGTCTCCCTGTTGGCAGAGCAAACATAAACAAGTGAAGTGAGAGAAACAAAGAAACAAAGAGAGAGGGAGAAGAGAGAAAGAGGGGGAAGGGAGATATCCAGATGTAGGAACTTAATTTGAGCCATTTTGCTACAGCAGGAAAACAATCCTGCAGCAACAGGAAATGTGAATTAATATGTGGATTATAATCAATGGACATTTTTCTGATCAATATTTTGGGGGGAAAAATCTAGTCTGAAATTTCTAAGTGGAAATTCCAAACTTCAGAAGCCTTTTAAAACCTTAAATACACTACACGTTTTGCATTTACTGCATTGCAGGAACGTTCTCCTGCAACAGGGTGATCAAATTAAGATCCTAGATCTGTAGAGAGAGAGAGAGAGAGAGAGGAAGAAGGGAACGATAGATATAGCGAGATGAGAGTGAAATTAGAGCTGAATGAGAAATAAACAAGATGTTGAAATGACCATTACTGTGCAAATTTTGTGGCAAGAGAGAAAGAGAACCAGAATGAGCTAAGACTGTGACATGAATACAGATAGTGTGGTAATATAGCATGATAATATAGCATGATAATATAGCATGATAATATAGCATGATAATAATATGATAATATAGCATGATAATATAGCATGATAATATAGCATGATATAATAATATGATAATACAGCATGATAATACAGCATGATAATACAGCATGATAATACAGCATGATAATACAGCATGATAATATAGCATGATAATATTATGATAATAATATGATAATAATATGATATAGCATGATAATATAGCATGATGATATAGCATGATAATATGATAATATAGCATGATAATATAGCATGATAATAATATGATAATAATATGATAATATAGCATGATAATAATATGATAATAATATGATAATAATATGATAATATAGCATGATAATATAGCATGATAATAATATGATAATAATATGATAATATAGCATGATAATATAGCATGATAATATAGCATGATAATATAGCATGATAATAATATGATAATAATATGATAATATAGCATGATGTAGCCTACTTTAAGGCAGCAACACATAGCAGTGTGAATACAGTATTGGCTATGAGTTGAGCACAAACACACAAGCCATTGATGAGCGAAAGCTCACTCCAGTTTGGCCTTCATGAATAATGGAGAACAGTAACTGGCATGGAGTAGTGAGAGGGAAGGGGGAGGGAGGGAGGGAATGAGGGAGTAGGGTAGAGTAGGAAACGATGGAGTGTGGACGTCCGTCCATCACTACTCACGTTGTCTGGTCGTTGGAGAACTCCAGCTCTCCCTGGGTGTCCTCGTAGTCCACGCCGCCCCCCTTCGCCGTGCCCTCCTCCGTGTGATAGGGCAGGATCACCGTGCCGCGGGCGCCCGAGTTCCGCACCACTGAGATCTCCATGGTGCCAACACTCTCGCTGACGCGCACCAGCCGATTACGGAATGTGAAGAATCCAGCATGGTCGTCGTCCAGGATGGTCACCGTGGCGACCAGTGGCTCCACCAGGCGACCCTTGGGTCTCGCGCCTGGCTCATCACTCTCGAACATCCCCTCGGCGTCACCGATGCGCAAGTTGAGCAGCCGCACGAAAAAGTGCTCGTCCTCCTCGAAGATGTCATCATCGATGATGCCGACCTGGGAAAAGGTGTAGGATGGAGGTGTGATGAAGAATTGATTTTCATTTGATCTTATTAGGATCTCTTTTAGTCCTCATTTGGAGTAATCTTCCAAGAGTCCTTAAACATTAAAATACAATTTATAATACGAACACATTTTCACATATCACACTGTTACAGACATAAATACTTTAACAGTCTGAAAAGATAAACTGATTATTCATCTACCATAGTCCAGCACAACTTCCATATGTATTATATTTAAATGGTATTAGTATTGTTTGAATTTACAGCTGAAGTCGGAGGTTTACATACACCTTAGCCAAATACATTTAATCCTAGTAAAAATTCCCTCTCTTAGGTCAGTTAGGATCACCACTTTATTTTAAGAATGTGAAATGTCAGAATAATAGTAGAGAGAATGATTAATGTCAGCTTTGATTACTTTCATCACATTCCCAGTGGGTCAGAAGTTTACATGCACTCAATTGGTATTTGGTAGCACTGCCTTTAAATTGTTGAACTTGGGTCAAACGTTTCAGGTAGCCTTCCACAAGCTTCCCACAATAAGTTGGGTGAATTTTGGCCCATTCCTCCTGACAGAGCTGGTGTAATTGAGTCAGGTTTGTTGGCCTCCTTGCTCGCACATGCTTTTTCAGTTCAGCCAACAGATTTTATATAGGATTGAGGTCAGGCTATGTGATGGCCACTCCATTATCTTGACTTCGTTGTCCTTAAGCCATTTTGCCACAACAAATGGGAAGACCCATTTGCGATCAAGCTTTAACTTCCTGACTGATGTCTTGAGATGTTGCTTCAATATATCCACATAATTTTCCTTCCTCATGACGCCATCTATTTTGTGAAGTGCACCAGTCCCTCCTGCAGCAAAACACCCCCACAACATGATGCTGCCACCCCCGTGCTTCACTGTGGGGATGGTGTTCTTCAGCTTGCAAGCCTCCTCCTTTTTTCCTCCAAACATAACGATGGTCATTAAGGCCAAACAATTCTATTTTTGTTTTATCAGACCAAAGGACATTTCTCGTAATGTATCCAAGATATCAAGTTTGGCAAGCCTCTCATTGATGGATTTTAAGAAGTCCACATCCATATCAGTAAACCTCGCCTTCTTACTAGGGGATGGTTTGGTTCCATCGCTGATACCAATTGGCCAACTTGGCTTTGGTTTGTTTTGCTGATTGGGTTGGTTGGTTGTCCTTAATAACAATGCTTGAATCCTCAGAAACCTTTGAGTTCGTAAGTATCTCTCGCAAATGAATCGTTCAAGCTCTTCAATTGATTCTGAATCATCCAGCATGTTTTGCAGGCAGAGCAAGACAAAAAGAACAAAACAACGGATGTATCTTTCTGGACCTGTACAGGCCGTCGGTAGATACACGCAATACACATTAATTTATTGATATTTTAACTATTGTGTACTCACTCGTCTTGGAGGAAGTGCCAGTCTTTAAAAGGATAAGAGAAACACTGTTGTTTGAAGACAGAATGTGACAGCTGTTGCAGACCACAAACGCTTGAGAGAGACGCATCAAATCAACCTCACTGATCGTCAAAGACTTGGGACACTAAGGGGTTGATTGTTGTAGTCACTCATTCATGTCTAATGGTTGACAAGCTACTGTGATGAAATAACGCAATTGAGTTGTTCCCTAACTCTCTCTCTCTCTCTCTCTCTCTCTCTTCACATTCCTAGTTTTCTCCCTTTCCTCAACACCCCTCCTGCGGTCTAGAAATACACATTCTCTTTGTCCTCTGTCTAAGCGTGAACATGAAATGACTTGAAAACTACGACAAGTTCAAAGAGAGAAACATCCTCTCCAAGGACAACACACTTCACAGCCCACTTCCTCCTTTTTTTACCGTCTCTCCCACTCAGATGAAGTCGTATCCACTGTCAGTCAGGACCATGAGGCAGACTTTAATGTGCTCCAGCTTCCGGAAGACTCTCCAGTTCTACTGGCTCCTCTAAGACAATATGAGACGGTTGATCAGGGACAGAGAGGACTCTAATTCAGAGGGTAATCGGTTGCTACGGCTGTTTTCTGCTCCGTCCATTACGTGACGTCTGGATCTGCCCACCACAAGCAGGTCTAACGACCGAGCTGGGGATCTGCTTGGCAGCACAGTTGTGCAATGCTTCTTACTATAATTGATTATAACTGTACATTACTGTTTACTTCCCTCCCCTTCCACTGACCCCTCACCTTGATCTCCTTGCGGGTATCTCCGGGTTTGAACACCAGCGTTCCCTCGCTGTACTCGTAGTCAGACCCGGCGTTGGCCGAGCCGTCCTCGGTCCGGTAGTCCACGTAGAAGGTGCTCTCCCCCAGGCCCCCTTGACACACCACAGCCAGCCTCAGTACGCCGCAGTTCTCCATACACTGGCTGTGGGTGCTCTCGAACGCCAGGCGGCTGCACTCAGCCAGGTCGTCGTCCTCGCAGACCACTTCCTCGTCCACGGCGGCGGCGCGGCGGGAGTGGTCGGCGGCATGCCTCTTGAGCACGTTGCCGGCACCGGTCATCATGCGCGTAGCCTGGATGCGGTAGAAGGCGCGGCTCTTCTGTTGATGGAGGAGGGCGTAGTAGTTGGCTAGATCTACCAGCTGATCCAGCTCCTTGTCCGGAAACTTCTGCTTCAGCTGCTTCAGGATGCGGATCACCTGGGGGCAGAGGAACAGGTGCTGAAAAAGAGGGACACAGACACACAACCTCGACACAGAGAGAAGGTTTGTGAGTCTTGTAGGTTCAGCACGTTAGTAGCTCTTAATGGTCTCCTTTGCTCCACTGTGTTTGTATGTGTAGTTGAGGTGGGTGTATCCTCTTCTTCTCTCCATCTCTTTTTACTCTCTCAAGCCATATCTATTCCTGACAGGTGCTATGTGGGTGGACATGAATGGGATGAGTATATCCACCATACCTCTCTCTCTCCTCCTCCTCCCTACTGTACACCTCTCTCTCTCCTCCTCCTCCCTACTGTACACCTCTCTCTCTCCTCCTCCTCCCTACTGTACACCTCTCTCTCTCCTCCTCCTCCCTACTGTACACCTCTCTCTCTCTCTCTCCTCCTCCCTACTGTACACCTCTCTCTCTCTCTCCTCCTCCCTACTGTACACCTCTCTCTCTCCTCCTCCCTACTGTACACCTCTCTCTCTCCTCCTCCCTACTGTACACCTCTCTCTCTCCTCCTCCCTACTGTACACCTCTCTCTCTCCTCCTCCCTACTGTACACCTCTCTCTCTCCTCCTCCCTACTGTACACCTCTCTCTCTCCTCCTCCCTACTGTACACCTCTCTCTCTCTCCTCCCTACTGTACACCTCTCTCTCTCTAATCCCTGTAACAGCAGGTCTCTCTCACCTCCTTGCGGCTCTCGTCCAGCTCCTTGGCATTCTCTACGGTCACCATGGTGCTGTTGGAGTTGGGCAGGTAGGCCACGGTGCCCGCCACATTGTTGGCCCCATCCTGGCAGTTCTCACTGGGCATCATTCCCACCGCCCCTCCCCTTGGTGGGAACCTTCCGTCCATAATCATCTCGAAGCCTTTCGGAGTTGTGTCCCCCTCCGTCTCCACGACGATGCCGTGCTTGTCGGCGCGGTAACGCTTGGCCATGTACTTGTAGAAAAGCAGGCGTCGGTCGGCGATCCAGGCCAGGATCACACACACTGGGAAGTAGAGCAGGGTGACCAGGGCCTCCCACACCTGAACACAAACAAAGACAGGGGACCATTACAAGACATACATCCGAACTGGGATTAATTGTTTTATACACATTTGCTAACACACACACACACACACACACCTCCACTACTCCGGGTGAGATGACAGAGAGGATGAGGAAGAGCCAGATATAGGCGAAGATACTCCAGAAGGCTGTGATGAAGAACACGCGCAGGTGTTTGATCTTCCTGGTCTCTCCTTCAGGGATGACCCACACACAGATGGCGATGATCACAAACATGTTGAAGGCAGCGCTGCCCACGATGGTGCCAGGGCCCAGCTCACCCGCCTCAAACCCGTGTCCACACACCTAACCCCCGGGAGACAGAGGAGAGAAAGACATTTAGAGAACTATAAATCAAAAAGGCCATGTACAAATTGTACGTAAATGTTATATTGGTAAGATTTGACAATACGTTTAAAGTAGATATCCATTTCATTTTCAGCTTCATTCCAGTATAATACACTGCTGCTGATATGATGTCGCTGGGTGGGGGTGTTTATGATGTGACACCCATTTATGAGATGTGGTCGGGGGAGTCTTTATGATGTGACACCCATTTATGAGATGTGGTCGGGGGAGTCTTTATGATGTGACACCCATTTATGAGATGTGTTCGGGGGAGTCTTTATGATGTGACACCCATTTATGAGATGTGTTCGGGGGAGTCTTTATGATGTGACACCCATTTATGAGATGTGTTCGGGGGAGTCTTTATGATGTGACACCCATTTATGAGATGTGGCCGGGGGAGTCTTTATGATGTGACACCCATTTATGAGATGTGGCCGGGGGAGTCTTTATGATGTGACACCCGCTTATGAGTTGTGGTCGGAGGAGTCTTTATGATGTGACACCCACCTCTATGACCGACAGCAGGATCTCTGGGGCGGAGGAGCCTAGAGCCATCAGAGTCAGGTTGGACACCGTCTCGTTCCAGATGCGTACAGTGGCCACAGACGTCTCTCCGCTTGGCATGGTGATGGTCACCTCCTTCTCCTGCAGGACCGACAGAGAGGGGGAGGGTCACACACACAGGCCATCACTCTATTCCCCCTCCATCACACTCCAGTATCTCACCACCAGACTCATACATATCTTCATCTCATTTAGACAGTTACTGTAAAAGAAGAAAAAACTGCTCATAGGCTTGAGATGGGTAGAAGTGGGAACCTGGAGATTTCATTCCTCTCCACATAGAAGCATGACGGATGGTATTTACAGTGTCCTGCCACGAGGGAGGACGTGTCCCTGACTGCCTGGCAGAAGGAGGGGACAATCTGTTATTCTATTCTAATCAAATCAAATTTTATTTGTCACAAACACATGGTTAGCAGATGTGCGTGCGAGTGTAGAGAAATGCTTGTGCTTCTAGTTCCGACAAAGCAGCAATATCTAACGAGTAATCAAACCTAACAATTTCACAACAATTACCATATACACACACAAATGTAAAGGAATGAACAAGAATATGTACATAAAAGAAAATATGAATGAGTGATGGTATAAAACGGCATAGGCAAGATACAGTGGATGGTATAGAGTGCAGTATATACATATGAGATGAGTAATGTAAGGTATGTAAACATTATATTAAGTCGTATTGTTTAAAGTTGCTAGTGATACATTTTTTACATCAATCTTTCCATTATTAAAGTGTCTGGAGTTGAGTCAGTATTGTGGCAAACCTCTTCAAGGTTAGGAGCGTTTGTCACAAACTAAGTGGTAAACTGTCACCAAATCACCCAAGAATGAGAGTTCTTTCGAACAGGACAGTACCTGTGTGTTTGTTTCTCGGTCCTGGTCCACCCAGGCCGTAGGCGAGGTCAAGGATAGCAGGGTTCGGTACACGAATCGGGTTCTCGGTAGGTCCAGGTCCAAACGCCAACAGGTAAGTCCAAAACAGTCCAGCTCATACACGGTAAATCCAGCCAATCTCTATTGTCTCTTTCTCTATTGTTCATAGATCCTTCCAGCACTCTTCTTCTCTTCCTGGTTTTTCTTGACCCTTTATCTGTGGGTTGGCTCCACCTTCTGAGGGTTCCCCTTGCTTCTGGGACTTGTAGTTTTGGTGGTTGGCCATTTTGTGATCTGTAGTTCTGACAGGGGTGGCCATTTTAGTGATCGGGCAGAGCCCGTTTATTAGTTCTGCTCTCACATATCTGCCATTTACCACTCGACCCCCTTCTTTGCCACAGTATGTTGGCAGCAGCCACTCAATGTTAGTGGTGGTTGTTTAACAGTCTGATGGCCTTGAGATTGAAAAACAGCTTCTGTCTCTCAGTCCCCGCTTTGATGCACCTGTACTGACCTCGCCTTCTGGATGATAGAGGGGTGAACAGGCAGTGGCTCGGGTGGTTGTTGTCCTTGATGATCTTGTTGGCCTTCCTGTGACATCGGGTGGTGTAGGTGTTCTGGAGGGCGGGTAGTTTTCCCTCGGTGATGCGTTGTGTAGACCTCACTACCCTCTGGAGAGCCTTACGGTTATGGGCGGAGCAGTTGCCGTACCAGGCGGTGATACAGCCCGACAGGATGCTCTCGATTGTGCATCTGTAAATGTTGCGGAGTGTTCTGAGGTTGAAGAGGCGCTGTTGCGCCTTCTTCACCACGCTGTCTGTGTGGGTGGACCATTTCAGTTTGTCCGCGATGTGTACACCGAGGAACTTAACTTTCTACCCTCTCCACTATTGTCCCATCGATGTGGATAGGGGGGTGCTCCCTCTGCTGTTTCCTGAAGTCCACAATCATCTCCTTTGTTTTGTTGACGTTGTGTGTGAGGTTATTTTCCTGACACCACACTCCGAGGGCTCTCACCTCCTCCCTGTAGGCCGTCTCGTCATCGTTGGTAATCAAGCCTACCACTGTAGTGTCGTCTGCAAACTTGATGATTGAGTTGTAGGCGTGCGTGGCCACGCAGTCATTGGTGAACTGGGAGTCCAGGAGAGGGCTGAGAACGCACCCTTGTGGGGCCCCAGTGTTGAGGATCAGCGGGGTGGAGATGTTGTTACCTACCCTAGTGATCTAGTGAAGGAGTGATGGACGACGGGCTATGGAGACGTTTCAGGTTTTATTAGTTGGATGCATGGGATACACTGTCCTACGAATTGCTGCCTTGCAGGTTCCTTTACATTTACAGTGAACTTGAGATGTGGCGTTGGTTCATTTTACTGCAGTGGGCTAAATCAGGGTCACACAAAGTGTTTCTTGGTAGTCGTAAACAAATCTACTTTGAAACAAAAGTCTACACCTCACACACATGATTATGGGCTTAAAGAAAAGAAGACACCCATACGATGTCAGATATAGAGTTGAAATGTATTACTGAGAGGGCCAGGCCTGTGCTCCTTGCCAGAGAGAGCCGGGGCTGTGCTCCTTGCCAGAGAGAGCCAGGCCTGTGCTCCTTGCCAGAGAGAGCCAGGCCTGTGCTCCTTGCCAGAGAGAGCCAGGCCTGTGCTCCTTGCCAGAGAGAGCCAGGCCTGTGCTCCTTGCCAGAGAGAGCCAGGCCTGTGCTCCTTGCCAGAGAGAGCCAGGCCTGTGCTCCTTGTCAGAGAGAGCCAGGCCTGTGCTCCTTGTCAGAGAGAGCCAGGCCTGTGCTCCTTGTCAGAGAGAGCCAAGCCTGTGCTCCTTTCCGCCAGCATAAGATCCAGACAATCTCAGTGTGCTTAGTCTTGCACAACCTCAGGACAAACACTGGAAAATCCTCCCTGTTATAATACAAAACACTACAATACACTCCAATTAGGCCACTGGGGTCTGAATCCTTCATAATGGATGCACTTCTGGTAAATACTATCCTAGTAGATGCATTATGAACTTATGAAAACAATTGTGTAGAATTTGCTCGGTCAAAGAGAAAATTGTAAAAGGGAGAAATCTATGCTATTCCAATTCCATCATGAGCAATGATGTTGAACGCATGGTTGGCTATAAAGAGGACAATATTACGAACAGATACAGTTGAAGTCGGAAGTTTACACACACCTTAGCCAAATACATTTAAACTCAGTTTTTCACAATTCCAGACATTTAATCCTAGTTAAAATTCCCGGTCAGTTAGGATCACCACGTTATTTTAAGAATGTGAAATGTCAGAATAATAGTAGAGAGAATGATTTATTTCATCATCACATTCCCAGTGGGTCAGAAGTTTACATACACTCAATTCGTATTCGGTAGCATTGCCTTTAAATTGTTGAACTTGGGGCAAATGTTTTGGGTAATCTTCCACAAGCTTCCCACAGTAAGTTGGGTGAATTTTGGCCCATTCCTCCTGACAGAGCTGGTGTAGCGGAGTCAGGTTTGTAGGCCTCCTTGCTCACACACGCTTTTTCAGTTCTGCCCACAAATTTTCTATTGGATTGAGGTCAGGCTATGTGATGGCCGACTTTGTTGTCCTTTAGAAGTATGCTTGGGGTCATTGTCCATTTGGAAGACCCATTTGCAAGACCCATTTGCAACCAATCTTTAACTTCCTGACTGATGTCTTAAGATGTTGCAACAATATATCCACATAATTTTCCTACCTCATGACGCCATCTATTTTGTGAAGTGCACGTCCCTCCTGCAGCAAAGCACCCCCACAACATGATTCTGCCACCCCCTGCTTCACGGTTGGGATGGTGTTCTTCAGCTTGCAAGCATCCCCTTTTTCCTCCAAACATAACGATGGTCATTATGGCCAAACACTTCTATTTTTATTTCATTAGACCAGAGGACATTTCTCCAAAAAGTAAGTTCTTTGTCCCTATGTGCAGTTGCAAACCATAGTCTGGCTTTTTTTATGGTGGTTTCGGAGCAGTGGCTTCTTCCTTTCTGAGCGGCCTTTCAGGTTATGTCGAAATAGGACTCGTGTTACTGTGGATATAGATACTTTTGTTCCTGTTTCCAGCATCTTCACAAGGTCAATTTGCTGTTGTTCTGGGATTGACTGGCACTTTTCGCACCAAAGACAGAACGCATCTCCTTCCTGAGTGGTATGATGGCTGCGTGGTCCCATGGTGTTTATACTTGCGTACTATTGTTTGTACAGATGAACGTGGTACCTTCAGGCGTTTGGAAATTGCTCCCAAGGATGAACCAGACTTGTGGAGGTCTACAATTGTTTTATGAGGTCTTGGCTGATTTCTTTTTATTTTCCCATGATGTCAAGCATAGAGGCACTGAGTTTGAAGGTAGGCCTTGAAATACATCCACAGGTACACCTCCAATTGACTCAAATGATGTCAATTAACCTATCAGAAGCTTCTAAAGCCATAAAATAATTTTCTGGAATTTTCCAAGCTGTTTAAAAGCGCATTCAACTTAGTGTATGTAAACTTCTCATGCACTGGAATTGTGATACAGTGAATTATAAGTTAAATAATAAATTACTTGTCTCATGCACAAAGTATATGTCCTAACCGACTTGCCAAAACCTGCCACAAGAAATTTGTGGAGTGGTTGAAAAATGAGTTTTAATGACTCCAACCTAAGTGTATGTAAACTTCCGACTTCAACTGTAACTAGTAAATTCACAATGGTTTTCGATGGCCCAACAATGAACTGAAATGGAATAATCATTAGCAGGTTCATTGACTATTGAATCGATTCCAGGGCTGCGATCTACTTCAGTTTATTGAAAAAAAACTCTCGTCGGCAGAGAAATCCAATTTATAACCATGTCAAAGAGTCTGGACCAATTATCTGAAGCTTTAAATGAGATGGAACCAATAATTCAATACACCAAGTCTCCTATTATTTTCCAATCTTTTGGTTCTTAACAGAACCACCATATTTCTCATCTCGCTCCACTGTTCCGACCAGCTAAATAAATTCTGAACCAGTTCGAACTTTTAAAAGTACCTGTTTATATCATTCCTTTCTGTTCCTTTTTAACTAGCATTGAAAATCTATTATTCTCTAATAAAAATGTTTTAAAACTATCTTTAAAAAAAAACGAACAATACAAAACAAACAAACGACATCACACAACCCTCAACTACATAACACATGCCCAGAACCACCTGATGACATCTCCAGCCCTCGCATCACTCTCTGGCCACATGGCCTCAAACTGCACCATGTTGCTTCTCTCCGTCGGAGGAGGAAGTGCAGGTAGCTTACACCCACACACACTGGCAAAGAGTTTCAGCTTGCAGGCAGACACTGGACACAGTTTCCGAGTGACAGAGTGAGGGCTTTTTGCATAGCTGCTTTGTTGCGTCATTTTGTGGCACTAGAAAAACATGTCCAGAACATAAAGTAACTCTCTGAACCAGTTCCCATGCTTTTAAAATAATGGTTCTGCTGCAGAACTGTATCACTCTCATTCCCGGGTTCCGTTTCTTCAAAATGTTCATTATTTTCCGGGTTTTCGGTTCGGTTCTCTGAACCGGTTCCAACCCAAGGGTAGAATCTCTTTCAGTTTATTGAGTCAGCAGAGAAATATTGAAATATTGGAATTCCATATGGCCCCAGAGTCAGTCACTACAGGAAATGTAGAAACCCAAACAAAGAAATAACACGTTCATTTGAGCTGTCTGTGGTAACACCGAGAAGCAAGGCGGTATTCCTGGAGATGGAAACTGTTATGTCTATCACCCCTGCGGAGGCGAGTTTTACAATGCCTTTATTATAGAGTTTGTCGATGTTCACTGTGTTTGAGTGACAGTTAACGTAGTCTAGGGAGAGGTGAGAAAGGAGAGCCAACCACTGGGTCTAAGAGTGGGAGAGCTCTCTCTGTAAAAATAGCATCTCTTCATTCTATTTCTATGTCATTTTCATTATGTAGTGAATGAGACGACATCCCTAGTACAATGCTTTAACAACTCTATCATATGGATCAATCTGTCCCACGGTACCAACCTGTGAGGTTATGACCTCGATAGAGGCCATGAAGCGGTCTGCGATGATGGACACTCCCAGGAACATGTACATGAGACAGGTGAAGTAGACCACCGCCCTGGCTACCTGGTCGCCCAGCCCGGGGCTCAGGGGCTTCCACACGGGCAGCAGGGTGCCCGGCCTGCACACCACCGGCTGCGAACACTTTGAACTGCTGCCCAGCCCCGTGCTGCTGTTGCTCCAGAACTCCGGAGACATGGAGGGATAGGACATGGTGGAGATGGAGCGGTTCTCTTCCTCTCCTACTCCTCCTCCTCCTCGTAGAGACTCCAGGGCGCAGGGCGAAGGAAGGGGGAGGAGGAGGAAGAGGAGGAAGGGGACGGAGGCAGATAGAGAGGTGGAGAGGAGCGCCATGGCGGAGAATGCCGGGGAAAGAGATGGATGAGGCAGACGAAGAGAGAGACGGGGAGAAGATGCCAGGCGTGGCTGGGAGGGGTAGGACTAGCTCACCTAGGAGGAGAGAGAGATGGATAGAACATTAGGTAGAAGAGAGAGAGAGAACAGAGGGAGAACAATACTTGGGTGGAGCCAGCAGCAAAAATACACCAGCCTTTCATTGGCCTGTATGGAGTACAAGATAAATAAACCATCTGCCTCAAAATATATATATTTTTAGCTAAATAAAAATGTTCCACATTTGATAACTGGATCATTATT
This sequence comes from Oncorhynchus masou masou, assembly GCF_036934945.1. Classification (NCBI taxonomy): domain Eukaryota; kingdom Metazoa; phylum Chordata; class Actinopteri; order Salmoniformes; family Salmonidae; genus Oncorhynchus; species Oncorhynchus masou. The sequence goes on from NC_088220.1 coordinate 55,247,067, forward strand.
GTGGATGACATAGAACAAATTATTTTTAACCATTGTCCTTGTTTCCAGTTGCTGTGGAAGGTTTCCAACTGCAATATGAGAACAAAAATGTCAACATGCACTTGAATAGTAAATGTTAACGTCATGCCCTTGAATCATGAATATAAACCTTTCACTGCTATTCAACTTGGAGGCGCCCACATTGGCGTACATGCTCTCTGCTTTCTATTGACAGGAGTGAGAGAGAGAAAGAGAAAGAAAGAGAGAGAGAGAGAGAGAGAGAGAGAGAGAGAGAGAGAGAGAGAGAGAGAGAGAGAGAGAGAGAGAGAGAGAGAGAGAGAGAGAGAGAGAGAGAGAGAGAGAGAGAGAGAGAGAGAGAGAGAGAGAGAGAGAGAGAGAGAGAGAGAGAGAGAGAGAGAGAGAGAGAGAGAGAGAGAGAGAGAGAGAGAGATGGGGGGGAGCTGTCTGAATAGAACACATGGCTCTGAATAGGCTTAAAGCCCAAAGCGGAGGGAGAATGTTGGCCCTGGAGAGAGAGAGAGAGAGAGAGAGAAGGCTGGGGTTTGGATGGGAGAGATAGTTCATGGTGGTTTCTGTGATGACAGTGACAGCGCTGTTCCAACTGGCTTTGTGACAATGTACCAGGCTCTCCACAAAGACCTGTTCCCTCGGTTGAGAACACAATGACCCTGAGAGCCCGAACACTGAGCAGCAAGATACTCAGAAACTCTAACACACTCTCTCTCACTGTAAAAGTGGGTCAGGGTCCATGGTTGACTGGGAGTGTGTTTTTGAAGCAGTATGTACAGAAAGTTAGTTGGTTTGCTTGTTTATTCTACTAGTGTGAGTCCCAAATGGCATCCCATTTCTTATATAGTGCACTACTTTTGATCAGGGCCCTCAGGGAATAGGGTGCCATTTCTTTTGGGATAAAGGCCTAGTGAGTAAAATTGTTGAACAGATACACACAACTTTAGGCCTGTACACACACTCACGTATCCAGTTTGTGAGGGCATTTATGTGTATACAGTACCTGTTATTCAACCATTCTTTGACCAGGTGTTACTTACAGTACACTGTATCTGTATTGTGTTCCTGCTCTCCGGGTTCCTACTCTACAGTGTGTGTAGTTTTTGGATGCAGTGTGTGAGCACCATCTGCAAGGGAGAATGTGTAGAGCAGAGAGCTAGTTAAGAAGATTACAGGCACAATGAGAGACCTACTGAGGGTAGCCTGGGGTGTAGACGTCTGTCCGCACGCACGACCTCTCTCTTTACCTTTCTCCCGCTCTTTCTCTCTCTCTATCGCCTTCTTTATCTTTGCCTCTCACGTTGTCAGTCCAGCTTTAACATTATAGAGCAGCTGAAGGCCCTTGAAAGCATATCCATCTCAATGCACTCGTCTATATACAGTATTATTCACCATGCACCCGGCAACGATGAGTAGGATTGAGGATCCCTATGTCAAGAATGTTATATTGAGAGGCTACCCACAAAACCATCATCTGATGCTTTTGCAATAGGAATAACTCAGGTTATACGCAACGCATCGCTGCTACTGCAGAGTTTCAGGTTAAACTCAGTCCGGGCTGCCATGTAATTGGTCTTAACAACATGAGATATTTCCCATACGTGCGCGCGTACACATACACACTCACTTAGTAAACACACACTCGCACACACACACACAATCATGCCCCAAACACACACACACACACACACACACACGCACACACCTCCAGTGTGCAGCCGTGTTCTGTCTCTCTGTCCCCTCAGACTGACAGTCCAGACGGGCTGTGTGTTTGCTTAGAGAGGAATGTCTAATGATGGAGGGCTGATGTAGTTCCATTTCCATACTGCACTCTACCAGACTGCACCTCCAGCACCACACCTGAATACCAAGCAGGAGAATAGAGGGGGGCACTGGAGGAAGAAGGAGAGGCTGGCTGCTCACACTGGGCCTGCACTGTTCAGAGAGCAGCACTCTTGATGTCTTTCAAATGGTACCCTATTTCATATAAAGTCCACTTTATATAAAGTCCACCCATAGGGCTCTGGTGAAAAGAAGTGCACTATATAGGGAATATGTTGCCATTTGGGATGCATTCTCTATTTGAAATGTATAGTGTTTGTGTTGTGTTCCTCTGTGACCTGGTAACCAGAGCCATTCCGAGGCTGGGGGACAAGATGGAGGGATGCTGCAGGACAAAATGAGAAAAAAGGAATCTGAAGAGATGTTTAAATGGGATATGTGATGAAGAGGATGGTTGAGGAGGGGGGAGGTGTCCATGAGAGGAGGGTTGCTGATACTCAGCATGATGGACAAGGAGAAGGGTTAAAAATGAATGTAGAGAGAGTGAACAAGAAGAAGAGAGAGAGGCAGAAGAGCAGAGCGAGAGAGGACAAGAAAGAGGACGAGAGGAAGGGAGTGAGAAAACCATGGAGAGATGAGAGAGAAAGGAAGACTAAAAATGAAAGAGAGTGGGGTAGTCCTGCCATGACGAGTGTGTTAATAGATATTCTCAGCACGGCCAGAGTGTTTCCATGGCGACCTGGTGAACATTTGGGAGAGTGATCACAGATGGAACGGGAGAGAGAAGAAGAGAGGAAGGGGAGAGAGAAGAAGAGAGGAAGGAGAGAGAGAAGAAGAGAGGAAGGAGAGAGTAGAAGGGAGGAAGTAGGAAACAGAGAGCCTAGGAGAACTCTTTGTCATTTGCATACTGCCTTCCATGGACGTGCCCACAAGTGCCCTGTGGGGCTGGGTATTGTGGGGAAGGGCTCTCCAAGCAGCCTGGTTGGCTAGTCTGGGACTGGTGGCGACTGGGGGCCTGGGGTATGTATAGCTGCCTCAGCAAAACTGCTGAACCGCACTCACATACCACAGCTAAATCACAATGACCCCAGGCTGACCGTAGCCCACACACACACACACACACACACACTGGACATTGACAATGGACATTGAATCCAGATGTAGCCAGGTGGTAAAAGCACATAGCTGTATTCATTTGGATCCACTTAGGAGCACTGTCCCTTTAAGAGAGCTGTAAATAATGTGTGCAAGCAGTTATGGGATTGTGCCTGCACAATGTGTAAGAGTGAGAGAAAGCAATTACACTGGAGAGCTGTTGTAATCCATCATGGGGAGCAGACTGGAGAGGAAAGATGGAGGAAGTGGATGAACAGTTGGACAGCTGTGTCTCCCCCTTACACATCTGGACAGCCAATACAGCCATACATATCTGTTGCTAGGCAGGAAGTTAAGTGATACAGGTAATAAACTGTTCCTTCTCCCGTCATGTGACCAAACCGGACCTCGGCCCACATTCCTCACTAATCCACAGCTGTCCACCCTTATCAGTGACTGCAACCATGTGATTGAATTATCCTGTTTCCATCCTGCACAATAGGGGGCGGAATGCACATTAAATTGTGCGATCCCCAATATACCATAGAAGAAGAATCCATCGTGGGTCCAACGTTACATTGGGTTAATGAAAACGTTTTATTTTACACTCGTACTGGAATATATCATATTTTGCACAATCTGCAGCATTTTGTAATATTTATGCCAGATGGTCATGTTAGCCTGTTGATACTTTCAGAATGACATGGGGATGTTAGCGCCTTGCTGGCTGAATACCAGGGCTCTCAGAACCACGTTGTGGAGTTGTTAACATTATTTGAAGTGCGAGTAATTATCAGAATGACATATTTCATGTAAAGCTTTAGGTGCTGTATTTTGATGAATTTTTTAATTGTCATGTATATGTTGATATGTCATTTCACCCAGTGCAGTGTGGGTAAGATGAGGATCTACTGTTCCATGTGGGGTTAGGGTTTCACGTGGACGGTGTGTTTGTGTGTATTCATATTGTTTTATGACAAAATGTATTTGGGGTTTTCATGCAAGATGTCATTTTGTTGATGGACGTCTTGCACTCAGACATTTGACATGTTCGAAAGTCCATTCTAACTGTGAATGTTGTGGTCTTTGTATTTTCTTGTCTTTTTTTCAGAAAGCAGAGCCACTGCTTCACCAGAGCCCGTTGGGGAGTTGCAGCGATGAGATTGTAATTACGAAATTGGGGAGAAAAGGGAGTAAAAATGACAACAACAGAATAGAAAACAGAGCCACTAGGGTCGATGCATTTCACTTTGTACAGATAGTTTTTATGCACTTTACTAACAGGTGAAAGAACTTTACGGTGACTTCACCATGCACTGATTTCCCTCCCACATGATCTTATTTTAAATGTAAGCTTCGACAGAATCAACAACCCCAAATGAGTTTGTGTCCTGTGCTGGGTTTGTGCTGGGTTTGTGCTGGGTTTGTGCTGGGTTTGCTTTCGCCAGGCTCCACAGAGACGCATAAGAAGAAGTGAATTTGGACAGACTTGATTGAATTAGAATGAAAATGTATAATTGAAGTAATATGGATGATTAGGATAAGTCACTGGTCTGGTCTGGGGTGACCCTAGGAAAGGGAAGTCCATATTTAGGCATAGACTGGAAGAGAAACCACTCTGGTTATGCTTGCATGCACCAGGCAGCCTGTGCACACCCACGAACACACAGAGAATGTGCCCAGCCTTGCTTGGGTCAATGGTACCCGATTATCGTCAGGCGATAGATAGTGTCAGCTATAAAAAAAAAGGTCTATAAAGGAGTTAGTGACTATAGCATTAGCATGTGTATTGAGGGGGGGTGTCCTGAGCTTAGATGAGCTACAGAGAAATGGATGTTGTTGTAAGAATGTATAGGATTGCTTAAGGTCGGGTAAAAATATGCATGTTATGGAAGGAATGTATTTGAACGAACTTGAAAAAACACTACCTCTGACTTCGCTGATAGCTCCGTTATTGAGGAAGAGTATACATACTATGCCTGCGATATGTGGTTGTCCCACCCAGCTATCTGAAGATGAATGCACTGTAAGTCGCTCTGGATAAGAGGGTCTGCTAAAAGAATAAAATGTACAATTGCAAATGAAGCTGTCAGATAGTTGAGGTCAGAAGTTTACATACACCTTAACCAAATACATTTAAACTCAGTTTTTCACAATTCCAGCCATTTAATCCTAGTAAACATTCCCTCTCTTAGGTCAGTTAGGATCACCGCTTTATTTTAAGAATGTGAAATGTCAAAATGATGGTAAGAGAGAGTAATTCATTTTAGCTTTGATTTCTTTCATCACATTCCCAGTGGGTCAGAAGTTTACATACACTCAATTAGTATTTGGTAGCATAGCCTTTAAATTGTTTAACTTGGGTCAAATGTTTCAGGTAGCCTTCCACAAGCTTCCCACAATAAGTTGGGTGGATTTTGGCCCATTCCTCCTGACAGAGCTGGTGTAACTGAGTCAGGTTTGTAGGCCTCCTTGCTCACACACGCTTTTTCAGTTCTGCCCACACATTTTCTATAGGATTGAGGTCAGGGTTTTGTGATGGCCACTCCAATACCTTGACTTTGTTGTCCTACAACTTCGGAAGTATGCTAGGGGTCAGTGTCCATGTGGAAGACCCATTTGCGACCAAGCTTTAACTTCCTGACTGATGTCTTGAGATGTTGCTTCAATATATCCACATAATTTCCTTTCCTCATGGTGCCATCTATTTTGTTAAGGTCACCAATCCCTCTTGCAGCAAAGCAACCCCACGACATGATGCGGCCACCCCCGTGCTTCACGGTTGGGATGATGTTCTTCGGCTTGCAAGCCTCCCCCCTTTTCCTCCAAACATAACGATGGTCATTATGGCCAAACAGTTCTCTTTTTGATTCATCAGACCAGAGGACATTTCTCCAAAAAGTATGATCTTTGTCCCCATGTGCAGTTGCAAACCGCAGTCTGGCTTTTTTAATGGTGGTTTTGGAGCAGTGGCTTCTTCCTTGCTGAGCGGCCTTTCAGGTTATGTCGATATAGGACTTGTTTTACTGCGGATATAGATACTTTTGTACCCGTTTCCTCCAGCATCTTCACAAGGTCCTTTGCGGTTGTTTTGGGATTGATTTGCATTTTTTGCACCAAAGTACGTTCATCTCTAGGAGACAGAACGCATCTCCTTCCTGAGCGGTATGACGGCTGCGTGGTCCCATGGTGTTTATACTTGCATACTATTGTTTGTACAGATGAAAGTGGTACCTTCAGGTGTTTGGAAATTGCTCCCAAGGATGTACCAGACTTGTGGAGGTCTACAATTTCTTTTCAGGTCTTGGCTGAATTCTTTTGATTTTCCCATGATGTCAAGCAAAGAGGCACTGAGTTTGAAGGTAGGTCTTGAAATACATCCACAGGTACACCTCCAATTGACTCAAATGACTGTCAATTAGCCTACCAGAAGCTTCTAAAGCCATGACATAATTTTCTGGAATTTCCCAAGCTGTTTAAAAGCACAGTAAACATAGTGTATGTAAACTTCTGACCCACTGGGATTGTGATACAGTGAATTATAAGTGAAATAATCTGTCTGTAAACAATTGTTGGAAAAATGACTTGTGTCATGCACAAAGTAGATGTCCTAACAGACTTGTCAAAACTATCGTTTGTTAACAAGAAATTTGTGGAGTGGTTGAAAAACGAGTTTTAATGACTCCAACCTAAGTGTATGTTAAACTTCTGACTGTACATAAGGAGCTTAGAGCACTCTGTACCTTATGCTCATTCCTGCCTTGGTCACTGGCCCTGTTGTCTGCTGAAGCATTGCTAAGGCTTTTTAGTTGGAGATATTATTATTATTTCTTATTATTATGCTTTGTTTTTACTGTGAAGTTTGAAGGTGAAATCCTGGATTAACACTTTTCTTTCACCATTTAAGAATTAGTTATTTTGTAATAGAGGCCAGACCACGTTTTCTCGTTATCAAAAGCTGTGCTTCTGATACAATTATACTAGACCAAAAACTGGGCATTGTTAGCCTAACAAGGTGTTGGATAAGGGCGCTGAACGCATCTTGATTTATCTGCTTATCATATTGCTTGTGTGATTTGTGATAATAATAGGGCAGCCTAGTGATTAGAGCGTTGGACTAGTAACCGGAAGGTTGCATGTTCAAATCCCTGAGCTGACAAGGTACAAATCTGTCGTTCTGCCCCTGAACAGGCAGTTAACCCACTGTTCCTAGGCCGTCATTGAAAATAAGAATTTGTTCTTAACTGACTTGCCTAGTAAAATGAAGGTAAAATAAATAAATAAATAAATAATAATAATAATGGACTATTCTACCCGTTTTTCCCTTGTTATTTTAAAACCCTGTGTCTTGAAAAGAGTCATACAAATGCATGTTGGTAAACTCAGTGAGAGTTAAAAAGCCCTTATACGCTTGGTTAAGTTCAGCCTCTATCCGAGTTAGCCTTTTGAAAGGTTGAGCAGCCATTATCGGCCTGGCAGGTGTCAGACACGGAATCGCTAGCTGCAGTTCAATTAGGCAAGTAGTTTGAGTTGCATACCTGAAGGAGCGGTAGCGTAGCTTTGTCAACACACAAGCTTTCGACTTCCAAACTTTGCGTCAAACGCTTACTCAGGGAGACTTGTTCTGCTAGACTGTGCTGTTCAGGCCACTTTGGTCCGTGTGACAGATGTGATTCTATCTCTTTGTGCTTTCACATCTATCCTCCCTCTATCCAGCGCACAGTGACTGTGAGTTCCTCTTCTATCTCTAGTGATATGGCCAAGATATGGACATATTTCTTTGTTGGACATTTTTAGAAAATCTATTTTCAAATGATCAAGTAGCTGTAAAGTAAAAACAGATCCTGCATATTCATGCATCATTACCCAACTCACCTGACACACAGTATCCAGGAAATAATGACCATGCGTTCCAAACAGCACCCTATTCCCTATGTAGTGCACTACTTTTGACCAGGACCCAGGGCACTCTGGTCAAAAGTATTGCACTATAGAGAGTAGGGTGCCACTTGAAGACGACAGTAAGCGTCACTATAAACAGGATGTACGTACACATGTATTTAATCAAAGGGCAGGTCTGGCGTGTGTCTCCCCCGCTCCTCCTCTTCCTGGGACTACTTCAGGCTTGCTGGTGCTGGCAAAAGCCCAACAGGACACACAAGACAGTGTCCATTTTGGCTCAGCACAGAGCCCTGCCTGACCGATGGGAGGCTGGATGCCTCTGTAACCAATTGCCTGACTATACACGGTGATGGGCGATCATTTCTGTTTAATAAGGTGCTGTACATAAACACATCCTACTCCGTTTTAGTTATGTCATGCTCGGAGCAATAACATTAGCTCATATTCAAGATTCAACGGGATATGGACGTTGAGGCCATACGGTCAGGAGTCACCTGATGTAACTCTGTTATTCTGTTCTCATTAGCAAGGTTCAAGTAATGCGTGATGCCTCTTGAATGCAGGTGACTAGCGGCAGGCCATCTCGCCTCCTAAGACATTCTAAACGGGAAATCGATCCTAGATATCAATAGCAACAGAGTGAATGAGAGGCTCTCACTGAGGAATCCATTACCACTATGCTGCCCTACCAGAAACACCTTTGCTTGGTTTACTTTTCAAAAGGAAAATTACTCGGAGGGAAAAAAAAGCTCATCTCAAAGAGCATTCCACCTATGACACAGAGATCCCCGAGGAGTGCTCCTACCATTGAACAAGCTTCTAACCCCCCGCCCCCCCCCAGGTCGAGATGCCCGCCAAACAGCCTTCCAAAGAGGGCGCCTCGTCCCAGGGTGCTTCACTAATCTATTTCTGTTGTCCGTGGCCCTTTTTTGTCTGTCTCGCTGAGCTGGTTTAGACTCTACCCACCCAGAAACAAGTCTCTGTTGACAGCTCTGTCTATGCCAGGTGCCCTTCAGACGCCCTTACCAAACCCTCATGCCATCCCTCACCTGCTTTTTGAAGGGGCATCTCATTTTCTAATGGACCATTTGTTCTCTCTGGGGGAAAAACACAAAAGCAGATTAAAGAGGTTGATTCCTTAATCAAACCAGATCAGAAGTGCAAAGCACTCAGTTTGATAAGTGTCTATCTGATTAGGGTCCTTTCGTTCATTTTCCTAATTGGGATCTGTCTGCTTTTCGCAGAGGCTTGAAATGCCATCATCAATCAAAGCTGATTGCTCAGAACAATCAAAAGGGGAAAGTCAAAGCTGATCTCAATTCTTTATTAATGCTGCATTTCTATTGTTATATCTGTCTGCCAGAGACTATGCAGTATTAATGATACAGCTTGCTTTCTCCATCTTTGAAAAATTCACACTGTCCTTATATCACCTTTATGTGTGACAAAGGAGGCTGATGGGAGGTGCTAAAGGAGGATGGGCTCATTGTAATGGCTGGAATGAAATCAATGGAATGGTACCAAACACATCAAACACATGGAAACAAAATGTTTGACTGCGCACCATTTAAAAAATGTTTTTTTATTTAACTAGGCAAGTCAGTTAAGAACAAATTCTTATTTACAATGATTTATCCATTGATTCTATTCAAACCATTACAATGAGCCAGAGCTCCTATAGCTACTCCCACCAGCCTCCTCTGGTGTGTCAGTCCATTACAAAATGTCACCTGTTAGTGGGCAACACAGAGGCATCTGGGTAAGCAGCGGGGGGGTGGAGGCGGTGAGCGTGATGGTGAGGGAACAGTGTCAGACGTGGATGATGGCATCCCTCCCTCCCCGGGGTCGTGACCCTCAGCGAGGAGAGGGAAATGGCCCGAGATGGGTAACGGACGCACCCGTCTCCTCCAATTAACACATGCCTGTCTGAACACACTCCTCACCCTGCCTAGTCAGAATAGGTGGAGGGAAAGAGAGAGGGAGGGAGAAGGGGAGGGAGAGATATAGGAAGAGAGGTTGAGGGAGGGGAGAGAGGGTAGAGATGGAGAGAGAGGGGGTGAAAGGGTAGATATGGAGAGAGGGGGGAGTTGAAGTGGGGGAGGAGAGAGAACGGAAGAGGGAGGCAAAGCGAGGGAGGAAGGTACATTGGAGATAGACAAAGGTCAATAGAAATGGAGAGACAGAGAGAAAGGTACAGAGATAGATGACAGCCAGGAAGAACAACGAGCTGGATAAACTTATCAGATGAGAGGTAGCGAGAGATTGTGTAGGAGGAGACATTTATTTCTACTGTTCTGCAGTTCTAGACTCTTAGAAAAAGAGTTCCAAAGGGATTATTCAGCTGTCCACATAGGACAACCCTTTTTGATTCCAGGTAGAACCCTCTGTGGAAAGGGTTCTACCTGGAACCAAAAAGGGTTCCTCAAAGGGTTCTCCTATGGGGACAGCAAATAACCCTTTTTTGATTCTAGATAGCACCTTTTTTTCTAAGATTATACTGTACAGACTAGTTAAGACTAATGTAACCTCAGACACCTCATCAGTGTTCCCCTCGCCAAGGCCTTGTCACAACCATAAACACACTACTCATCTCAGCACAGGAGTGGGGGCATCAGCTGTCACGCTCAACCAATCATCTTCATCACGTCAACCCCATTACTGGTGACATTAAATGGTTAATCATTGTCCCAGACAGATTGGGTCTATTTGTCACCAGTGCCCATGAATATTAGTAAATGTGAACTAAATGCCAAATAACGCCCCAATTATGGTTCATATGGAACAAATACCCTTAATAGTCATACATGCTGTTACTGTGATTGATGCTGTTGTGCTGTTGGCTCAATCTCACCTCAAGTACTGTACAATACAGGATTTCAACACACTCACACTTCAACCTGACATTGTATCTCCTGTGTACATAGAGACGTTCGCCAAGGAGGCAAATCGAGAGCATCCTGTCGGGCTGTATCACCGCCTGGTACGGCAACTGCGCCGCCCACAACCACAGGTCTCTCCAGAGGGTGGTGAGGTCTGCACAGCGCATCACCGGGGGGAAACTACCTGCCCTCCAGGACACTTACAGCACCTGATGTCACAGGAAGGCCAACAAGTTCATCAAGCATAACAACCACCCGAGCCACTGCCTGTTCACCCCGCTACTATCCAGAAGACGAGGTCAGTACAGGTGCATCAAAGCAGGGACCGAGAGACTGAAAAACAGCTTCCATCTCAAGGCCATCAGACTGTTAAACAGCCACCACTAACACAGGGAGGCTGCTGCCTACAAATCATTGGCCACTTTAATAAATGGATCACTAGTCACTTTAATAATGTTTACATATCTTGCATTACTCATCTCATATGTATATACTGTATTTTATGTCATCTTTTGCATCTTGCCTCTGTCACCCGGGCATCGCTCATCCATATATTTAGAGGTACATATTCTTATTCCACCCCTTTAGATTTGTGTGCATTAGGTGGTTGTTGTGGAATTGTTAGATTACTTGTTAGATATTGTTGCACTGTCGGAACCAGAAGCACAAGCATTTCTCTACACTTGCATTAACATCTGCTAACCATGTCTATGTGACCAATAACATTTGATTTGATTGTTTGGAAACTGCATGACCCTAATCTTAATTTAGTGTGTGTGTGTGCCTTATCTGCTGTTGTGAGGAAGCTGGTTGTTGTTGCCGAAGTACTGTGTGTGTTGCCTCTTGAGAGAGAGAAAAGAGAGAGGGGATGGTGAGAGAGAGAGAGAGAGAGGGGATGGCGAGAGAGAGAGAGAGAGAGAGGGGATGGTGAGAGAGAGAGAGAGAGAGAGAGAGAGAGAGAAATGTGGGGTAGCCCAGGGAATGCTGTGTTTTTCAACTGGTGTTGCGTCTCTTAAAACACACAGAAACAGTCTAATGCACTCACACACTTTCTAACATATTCACAAAATCAAGCACACAGAGAACACACACATACACACACCCACACAACAGCAAACAGCGAGGCCAGGCTGAACATGGCAATTACCCTGTGAGGAGGCACAGTGTGTTCATCCTCTCGTACCTGTCAAACAAACAGGACTGATTGGTTCGTTCCAAATGCAAACACCCAATGATCTACTTTGCCCTCAGAACCCTGCCTGACAGAGCACTGTCTGAGATCCATCCTCCAGACAGGAAGTACTTTACGGCTGATGGCAGGTCCATTACCCAGGGGCTGGAGGTTAATGTCATGGTAACATCCCTTCCTGATCTTGGTCTCCGAGGTACATGATGTCACAGACACTGAAGAGAGTACGGGGTTGTCGAAATGACTATACAGTAAACACCAGATAAGGAATAATCAGATTAGGGAGAAAAGGTTGGAGTGTGTTAGTCTGGCTAACGCCTAACGCCTTTTTGATTGGTTCTCCTCTGTCTTTTAATTCTCGCCCAAACCACACACAGCCGCAGAGCGCCGCCCCCTTCCAATACAACTGTTGGATTTTCAAATTCAAACAACGTGAGGTCTCAGCCCGCCAACAAAAGACATAACGGTTTGAGAGAACCAATCAAAGCTAAACCAGAAATAAGCACAACTCTGCGCAAATACTGCATTTACAATGGCCTCCTGCCCAGACCCGTGTGTAACAGCTCTCCCAGGCTAGGAGTGGGTAGGGACAGTATGTGTTAAGTATTGATACACATGGGGACTAAATAGAGGACTTGCTGATAATACTGTACGACAGCGGTATTCAACTCTGACCCTACGAGGTCCGGAGCCTGCTGCTTTTCTGTTCTACCTGATCATTCATTGCACAGGTCTAAATCAGTCCCCGATTAGAGGGGAACAATGAACAAATGAAGTGGTCCACCAGAGTTGAGTTTGAGGGCTGTATGGTGTATTGAAGGGGTGTTATTGCATTAGGCTCTACAGCATGTTATAAACTGGGTGGTTCGAGCCCGGAATGCTGATTGGCTGACAGCCGTGGTATATTAGACCGTATACCACGAGTATGACAAAACATTGATTTTTCCTGCTCTAATTACATTGATAACCAGTTTATAATAGCAATAAGGCACCTCAGGGGTTTGTGGTATATGGCCAATATACCACAGCTAAGGGCTGTGTCCAGGCACTCCGCGTTGCGTCGTGCTTAAGAACAGCCCTTAGCCGTGGTATATTGGCCACACACCACTCCCCCTCGGGACTTATTGCTTAAATAGCCTACAGGCTACAGTCGTACTGAACTGCACTGAGTATTTCTAGTTCATTTTGAATTGCATTGTCATATTATGAATGGTGAATAACATGTCAAATACTACTACCTTTGGGAAATACAGTATTGTATGGTAATGTGTACAGTAGATGAAGAATCTCACTAACTCAGTCCGGATCTCTCTCACACACACACACACACACACACACACACACACACACACACACACACACACACACACACACACGCACACACACACACACACACACTCTCCAGACTACAAGAGCAATGGTATAGTCCATGTATAACTGCAGTGTGTGCGGTAGTACTCTCTGTCACATGCCCTAGAGTGAAGTACGGTTCCTTCCTGTTCCTCGTTAGACCTAATCGGTGGAACCCAGATCACATGATGTAAGATCATGTTGAATGAAGTCACATGATAAAACGCAAACGAACTCCATTGGCACTCGGGGATAATTGTCTTTATTGGAACTTGCATGTGAAAAAGGTGCAGAACGCTGGGATAGAGAACTACCCCGTCCTTCTCTGCATATTTCATCAAGCAGAAGGGCTCTGAGGGAACTTCAGCGTTGAGATTTAGGATGAACTAAGTCGTCAGAGTGAATATTCTGTAATCAAACGTGTCTGAAGAAGTCTGCCCCGAAATATCACTCTCATTAGATCTGGAAGTCTATACAGAGGCGGAGGTCTGCGCCTGAGGAGCTGGACAGACAATATTTTCAGAATAAAACAGTTAGCATTTGAAAGTTTCACTTTATTGTCAGAAATAGCAAGTTCATGCAAAATAATAGCTGAACTCGTCAACTTTCATGACTGAGTGAGTGTGTTTGTTCAGTGTCAATGCTAATAAGTGCAGGCAGGCTGGGTGCTGCTCCCCGCTGTCACAGAGTGGTGCCTGGCGCCGGCTATTGTGTTGGATTCTATAGAGGCCAGATGTGCTCTGTTCTGTCACGGCAGGAGATAGATAAAGGTTGTGCCTTCCTCCTCCATCTCCCTCCCCCTTGGCATTCTGTCAGATAAGCCGGCGGGCATTGAAGATCCTCCGGAAAAAAAGTCAATTTAATGTAAACATCTCCGGTAGGGAAAGGCACATATTGTTTATAATATTCACATTAAAATATGTCGCCTATTGGATGGAAACCTAGTTTATTTTTTACCCCCAATTTCATGGTATCTAATTGTTAGTAGTTACTGTCTTGTCTCATCGCTACAACTCCCGTACGGGATCGGGAGAGACGAAGGTCGAGAGCCATGCGTCCTCCGAAACACAACCCAACCAAGCCGCACTGCTTCTTAACACAGCGCGCCTCCAAACCGGAAGCCAGCCACACCGATGTGTCGGAGGAAACACAGTACACCTAGCGACCTGGTCAGCGTGCAGTCTCTAGAGCGCGATGAGACAAGGATATCAGCCAAACCCTCCCTAACGCGGACGACGCTGGGCCAATTGTGCGTCGCCCCATGGACCTCCCGGTCGCGGCCGGCTGCACAAGAGCCTGGGCGCGAACCCAGAGTCTCTGGTGGCACAACCTTAGACCACTGCCCCACCGGGAGGCCCTGAAACCTAGTTATTTAGTTGGTTTTTGCTGATATGACAACGTTCACAGTGACTAAAGAAAGTATAGAAGTGTTGCTGAAAATGCAGTCATGTGTATCCCAGTTTCAGAATTCCCTTGTTGGAATACTGGAGTGTGACTCGCTAGAGGTTGATTAGACAGCCTAGAAAGTGTCAGTTACCAGAGCTACAGACAAACCAGCATCGAGACGATGGGAGACTCATAGCGATGAAGCCCAACCTCACTGGCCAAGAACAGGAATTGATTTGTCTCAGCAGCCAGTCAATCCAAGTGCGGTAACTCAAAAGGAGCAACATGATTGGTTGGTCCGGTCCCATCTATCTACCCACAGGAAGGATTGATTTAGCTTAATTAAACTTCAATCACCTCCCTCAAGTAATCCTGCCTGCTCCCCAAGCTCTCACACATTCATACAAGCACACCAAGAGACACACCCACAGAAGTGGGCTCTCTGCAGATTTAAGATGACTTCTCCACTGATGGAACATGAAACGACCCCGTATGACACTGGTTGATCCGCTCTTGGAAAGAACAGCTCAGTGGCTCGCTCTTTAAAAGGACAATCATTTGCTATTATGTCATTTAAGGCTCATGTGGTATGAATACCTTACAGAGCTCACACACACACACACACGCACAGACACAAACACATAACACAAATTTCACAAACACATGTATACACCACATACACACATAAGATAATGCACTGCTGTCACCATTAAATCTACCCAGCAGTAGCTCCGAGTAGCTGACTGAAAATACAACTTCTGGACTTAAAATATAAAAAACGATTATTCATAAATTATCTCAGTCAGGTTAAATATCAGCATACTGTAGACTAGGATTCTTCTAAGCATCTATTTACAAAGTCAAGCACCCTGAGTAATATAATACAAGTGTATTTTCCCAGACCAATCAAATCCGATTATGATTAGATATGATTGGATTTGCCCCTCTGTTGGAGTGGGCCCTTATTTCCTCCATCTTGTGTTTACAGTGTAAACCCCAGCCAACCCGCCTTCTCCTCTCTCCTGATTGGGTGCTGGGGAATACGGTGCTGAGGCTGACTGGCTCCATCTTCCCTATGTTGCCTGGCCTACTGCAGTGGTGGTCACACCATTCTGAAGCCCCCTCTCTTGGGTTCTATGCAACACTGAGGATATGTCCCAAATTAAACCATATTAATGGCGTCATATTTCCTACCTCATGCACTACTTTTGAGCATCCCTATGGACCCCACTCAAAATTAGTGCACTGCATAAGGAATAGGGTTAATTTGGGACCCTGAATGTAATAGGAGTAGTCAGGTGCATCTGTCTTAGCTAGTATTCTTTTATTTCTCTTTTACAATATTCGCCTCTCCCTCACTCTGTCATTTCTCCTCTACTCAATCTACTTTTCAATCTTTCTCTCTCCTCTTGACCTCTACGTTTTGTCTTATTATTCTCTCTCTCCCCCCCACCCCTGTTTCCCCCCACCTCTCTATCATTCCCCCCATCTCTCTATCCTCTCCCCATCTCTCTTTATCCTCTCCCCATCTCTCTCTATCCTCTCCCCATCTCTCTCTATCCTCTCCCCATCTCTCTCTATCCTCTCCCCATCTCTCTTTATCCTCTCCCCATCTCTCTCTATCCTCTCCCCCATCTCTCTCTATCCTCTCCCCATCTCTCTCTATCCTCTCCCCATCTCTCTCTATCCTCTCCCCATCTCTCTCTATCCTCTCCCCATCTCTTTCTATTCTCTCCCCCATGTCTTTCTATTCTCTCCCCCCCATCTCTTTCTATTCTCTCCCCCATCTCTCTCTATCCCCCCCCCCCATCTCTCTCTATCCTCTCCCCCATCTCTCTCTCCTCTCCCCCCACCTCTCTCTATCCCCCACCCATCCCCCTCTCTCTCTATCCTCTCCCCCCATCTCTCTCTCCTCTCCCCCATCTCTCTCTCCTCTCCCCCATCTCTCTCTCCTCCCCCCTCCATCTCTCTCTCTCTCCTCTCCCCCTCCATCTCTATCCTCCTCCCCCCCCATCTCTCTCCCCCCATCTCTTTCTATCCTCCCCCATCTCTCTCTCTCCCCCCCCATCTCTCTCTCCTCCCCCCATCTCTCTCCCTCCCCCATCTCTCTCTCCCTCCCCCCCCATCTCTCTCTCTCCTCTCCCCCCATCTCTCTCTCCTCCCCCCCATCTCTCTCCCTCCCCCCATCTCTCTCTATCCCCTCCCACCCATCTCTCTCTCTCTCTATCCTCTCCCCCCATCTCTCTCTCCTCCCCCCATCTCTCTCTCTCCTCTCCCCCACTCTCTCTATCCCCCCACCCATCTCTCTCTATCCTCTCCCCCATCTCTCTCTCCTCTCCCCCATCTCTCTCTCCTCTCCCCCTCCATCTCTCTCTATCCTCTCCCCCCCATCTCTCTCCCCCCATCTCTTTCTATCCTCTCCCCCCATCTCTCTCCCCTCATCTCTTTCTATCCTCCCCCCATCTCTCTCTCTCCTCCCCCCATCCTCTCTCTCTCTCTCCTCCCCCCATCTCTCTCTCCTCCCCCCATCTCTCTCTCTATCCCCTCCCACCCATCATCTCTCTCTCTATCCTCTCCCCCATCTCTCTCTCCTCTCCCCCATCTCTCTCTCCCCCCTCCATCTCTCTCTATCCTCTCCCCCCATCTCTCTCCATCCTCTCCCCCCATCTCTCTCTCCTCTCCCCCCATCTCTCTCTATCCTCTCCCCCATCTCTCTCTCCCTCTCCCCCCATCTCTCTCTATCCTCTCCCCCCATCTCTCTCTATCCATCTCTCTCTATCCTCTCCCCCCATCTCTCTCTCCCTCCCCCCCCCATCTCTCTCTCTCTCCCCCCCCCCATCTCTCTCTCCTCTCCCCCCACATCTCTCTCCTCCCCCCACATCTCTCTCTCCTCCCCCCATCTCTCTCTCTCTCCCCCCCCATCTCTCTCTATCCCCTCCCACCCATCTCTCTCTCTCTCTATCCTCTCCCCCATCTCTCTCTCCTCTCCCCCCATCTCTCTCTCTCTCCTCTCCCCCTCCATCTCTCTCTATCCTCTCCCCCCATCTCTCTCCATCCTCCCCCCATCTCTCTCCATCCCCCCCCCCCCATCTCTCTCCATCCTCTCCCCCCATCTCTCTCTATCCCCCCCCCATCTCTCTCCATCCTCCCCCCATCTCTCTCTATCTCTCCCCCCATCTCTCTCTCTCCCCCGTCTCTCTCTATCCTCTCCCCCCCCGTCTCTCTCTATCCTCCCCCCCCCGTCTCTCTCTATCCTCTCCCCCCATCTCTCTCTATCCTCTCCCCCCCCATCTCTCTCTATCCTCCCCCCCCCATCTCTCTCTATCCTCCCCCCCCATCTCTCTCTATCCTCTCCCCCCCCATCTCTCTCTATCCCCCCATCTCTCCCCCCCCCCATCTCTCTCTCCTCCCCCCCATCTCTCTCTCCTCTCCCCCCCTCCCTCTCTCCTCTCCCCCTCCTCTCTCTCCTCTCCCCCCTCCCTCTCTCCTCCCCCTCCATCTCTCCTCTGCCCCTCCATCTCCATCTCTCCTCTCCCCCTCCATCTCTCCTCTCCCCCTCCATCTCTCCCTCTCTCATCTCCCCCTCCATCTCTCTCACTCCTCTCCCCCCATCTCTCTCTATCCTCTCCCCCCATCTCTCTCTATCCTCTCCCCCCATCTCTCTCTATCCTCTCCCCCCCCATCTCTCTCTATCCTCTCCCCCCCCCCCATCTCTCGCTCTCCTCTCCCCCCTCCCTCTCTCCTCTCCTCCCTCCATCTCTCCCCCTCCATCTCTCCTCTCCCCTCCATCTCTCCTCTCCCCTCCCCATCTCTCCTCCTCTCCCCCTCCATCTCTCCTCTCCCCTCCCCATCTCTCTCTCCTCTCCCCCTCCCTCCCTCTCTCCTCTCTATCCCTCCATCTCTCCCCCTCCATCTCTCTCTCTCCCCCTCCATCTCTCCTCTCCCCCTCCATCTCTCCTCTCCCCCTCCATCACTCCTCTCTCTCTCTCTCTCTCTCTCTCTCTCTCTCTCTCTCTCATCTCCCCCTCCATCTCTCTCTCTCCTCTCCGTCCTCTCTCTCCTCTCCCCTCCCCCATCTCTCTCTATCCTCTCCCCCCATCTCTCTCTATCCTCTCCCCCCATCTCTCTCTATCCTCTCCCCCCCCCCATCTCTCTCTATCCTCTCCCCCCATCTCTCTCTATCCTCTCCCCCCCCCTCTCCCCCATCTCTCTCTATCTCTCCTCCTCTCCCCCCCATCTCTCTCTATCCTCTCCCCTCCCCCATCTCTCTCTATCCTCTCCCCTCCCCCCATCTCGCTCTATCCTCTCCCCCCCCCATCTCTCTATCCTCTCCCCCCATCTCTCTCTATCTCTCCCCCATCTCTCTCTATCCTCTCCCCCCATCTCTCTCTATCCTCTCCCCCCCCATCTCTCTATCCTCTCCCCCCCCATCTCTCTCTATCCTCTCCCCCCATCTCTCTCTATCCTCTCCCCCCCCATCTCTCTCTATCCTCTCCCCCCCCATCTCTCTCTATCCTCCCCCCCCCCATCTCTCTCTATCCTATCCCCCCCCATCCCCTCTCTATCCTCTCCCCCCATCTCTCTCTATCCTCTCCCCCCATCTCTCTCTATCCTCTCCCCCTCCATCTCTCTCTATCCACTCCCCCATCCTCATCCTCTCCCTCCCTCTACACCCCCGCTCTACCTATCCCCCTCACTCTATCCCCCTTCACTCTATCCTCATCTATCCTCTCCCCATCTATCTCTATCTATCCCTCTCTCTATCCCCCATCACTCACTCACTCTATCCCCCCCCCCATCTCTCCCCCTATCCCCCCATCCCTCGCTCTCTCATATATAACCTCCTCAGCTCGTGTCACAGCTCCCTCGCTCTCCTTAAGTGCCACCATTAATATATCCATGTCAAATCTCCCTGATGAGGTTCATTCAAATACACATACACAGTTCTCGGAGCAGGCGAGACCAAATTTCTAGACGCCACAGCCCCCTTTCCCATCAGCCTGCTCCGTCATCCTCCAACACCATTCCATTACGCTCTACATCAATGACATTGGGTGGAAATAAATGTTGGTGAGAGAGCTGCAGGGGAGAGAGGGGAAGGTAGGCTAAGGGGGAGGGGAGGGGGGGTGGATGTAAATGGCAACAAATGGATGTACATGGCAACTGCCCACTGTCAACAGTAAAGGTGGTATACATAGAAGTCAGGGAAAACACACACATACTGTATGGCACATATGGTATACACACACACACACACACACACAGTACAGCACATATGGTATTCACACCACACACACACACACACACTCATACTTACTCACACACGCTTACTCACACAGACACCCAGATAATCATACTTACACACACACACACACACACACACACACACACACACACACACACACACACACACACACACACACACACACACAGTATAGCACATATGGTATACACACACACTCATACACGCTTACTTACACAGACACCCAGATAATCATACTTACACACACACAAAAAGCATACACTTATACACACACACACACTCTCTCTCTCTCATCGGCAGGGTAGCCTAGTGGTTAGAGCGTTGGACTAGTAAACGAAAGGTTGCAAGTTCAAATCCCCGAGCTGACAAGGTACAAATCTGTCGTTCTGCCCCTGAACAGGCAGTTAACCCACTGTTCCTAGGCCGTCATTGAAAATAAGAATTTGTTCTTAACTGACTTGCCTAGTTAAATAAAGGTAAAAGAAATACTTACACACTCATACTTACTTACACACACAAACATACACTTATACTTACTCACACACACTCTCACACTTACTCACACACACACACCGCACATTCGGTGCACTGACGTACAGTAATGCCTTCCCTACAGCACCCATTCATCACAGCTTTGTGAGATAGCCAAGGGATATGGCTAATGAGCAAGTGAGTCTTTACCCAGCATGCTTCACAGCAGCCTTACCTCCACTTCTTGGCCCTGTGCCTTTTTGAAGTGTCACCTTCTCTCAGCACCCGTCTGATTAAAACTGTGGAAAAGTTCAATCATTAAACTCCTATGATTCTAAAGCAATTTGCCAAGTTCAGTCCTTGAGCTGTTGTTGTCTGTTGATGTTCTGTATTATGTCAGGCTTTATGTTCTGTGTTATGTCAGGCTTTATGTTCTTTGTTATGTCAGGCTTTATGTTCTGTGTGGACCCCAGGAAGTGTAGCTGCTGGGGATACAAATAAAATACTACCCATCTGAATCAAAGACAAGGATCCAGCTCATGTAGACTACCAGCAGAGACACAGACTTTAACCAGCAGAGAGACAGACTTTAACCAGCAGAGACACAGACTTTAACCAGGAGAGACACAGACCGTAACCAGGAGAGACACAGACCGTAACCAGGAGAGACACAGACTTTAACCAGCAGAGACACAGACCGTAACCAGGAGAGATACAGACTTTAACCAGCAGAGACACAGACCGTAACCAGGAGAGATACAGACTTTAACCAGCAGAGACACAGACCGTAACCAGGAGAGATACATGCAGCCAGGAGAGACACAGACCGTAACCAGGAGAGACACATGCAGCCAGGAGAGACACAGACCGTAACCAGGAGAGATACATGCAGCCAGGAGAGACACAGACCGTAACCAGGAGAGATACATGCAGCCAGGAGAGACACAGACCGTAACCAGGAGAGATACAGACCGTAACCAGGAGAGACACAGACCGTAACCAGGAGAGATACATGCAGCCAGGAGAGACACAGACCGTAACCAGGAGAGATACATGCAGCCAGGAGAGACACAGACCGTAACCAGGAGAGACACATGCAGCCAGGAGAGACACAGACCGTAACCAGGAGAGACACAGACCGTAACCAGGAGAGACACAGACCGTAACCAGGAGAGATACAGACTTTAACCAGCAGAGACACAGACCGTAACCAGGAGAGATACAGACTTTAACCAGCAGAGACACAGACCGTAACCAGGAGAGATACAGACTTTAACCAGGAGAGACACAGACTTTAACCAGCAGAGACACAGACTTTAACCAGCAGAGACACAGACTTTAACCAGCAGAGTCACAGACTTTAACCAGCAGAGTCACAGACTTTAACCAGCAGAGACACAGACTTTAACCAGCAGAGACACAGACTTTAACCAGCAGAGACACAGACTTTAACCAGCAGAGACACAGACTTTAACCAGGAGAGACACAGACTTTAACCAGGAGAGACACATGCAGCCAGGAGAGACACAGACCGTAACCAGGAGAGATACAGACCGTAACCAGGAGAGATACAGACCGTAACCAGGAGAGATAGACCGTAACCAGGAGAGATACAGACCGTAACCAGGAGAGATACAGACCGTAACCAGGAGAGATACAGACCGTAACCAGGAGAGACACAGACCGTAACCAGGAGAGACACAGACCGTAACCAGGAGAGACACAGACTTTAACCAGGAGAGACACATGCAGCCAGGAGAGACACAGACTTTAACCAGGAGAGATACAGACCGTAACCAGGAGAGATACAGACCGTAACCAGGAGAGATACAGACCGTAACCAGGAGAGATACAGACCATAACCAGGAGAGATACAGACCATAACCAGGAGAGATAGACCGTAACCAGGAGAGATACAGACCGTAACCAGGAGAGACACAGACCGTAACCAGGAGAGACACATGCAGCCAGGAGAGACACAGACCGTAACCAGGAGAGACACAGACCGTAACCAGGAGAGA
The DNA here is from genome assembly GCF_036934945.1 of Oncorhynchus masou masou. Lineage (NCBI taxonomy): Eukaryota > Metazoa > Chordata > Actinopteri > Salmoniformes > Salmonidae > Oncorhynchus > Oncorhynchus masou. Next base: position 55,269,414 of record NC_088220.1, read on the forward strand.
TACATGCAGCCAGGAGAGACACAGACCGTAACCAGGAGAGATACATGCAGCCAGGAGAGATACATGCAGCCAGGAAGACACAAATGAATAGTAACTGATGAAAGCCCAGATATCTACTTATTATTGTCACGTTCTGACCTTAGTTCTTTTGTTATGTCTTTTGTGTGTTGGAGTTCTATCCTGTTTTGTCCCTGTTTGATAACGGGGTTTTTGTTACGTTCTTGGTTTGAGTAAATACAGTGTGTTTTTTACTCTTACCTGTGTCCTGCGCCTGACTCCTTCGCTATCTTCTATATAGACTGACAATTATGCTGTTCTGCCCCAGCTTTACTAACATCACAGTCATACAGACACAGTACATCTCTCTCCTCCCTCTCTCTCCTCCCTCCCTCTATCAGTGGGAAGCAGTTGCTGATGGGATGTCACAGGAACAGCGCAAAAGGCCCATGTTCTCTATCCAGACCCGTCCCTAATGACAGAGGCCCGGGCACGGAACAGAAGACTGCATCACAACACAGCATCTCTTTGGTCGGTAACAGTCTGTTCCAACAGCCGCCACCAGTCCTGCTGCTCAAACAGAGAGACAGCAAATAATGGTCAGTGACCAGAATAAAAAAGAATAAACGAGTCCCAAGTAGTATCGGTCATAGGTTAACAGTAAGGTGACAGTTGAAACAGGATTCGATTTGGGGTTTCAGTGTTACTTCATGTTATCATAGTAGCTTGTTGACCAAGACCGTTGGCATCACAGCCTGCGTGGGCTGGATTCTATTGTCATGAGACTTTACATACAGTACAGAGACTAAACAAAATGTTTGAAGGGCTCAAAAAAACCTGGTCCCTGATAATCAAATTAAGAACTTTGCTTTTCCCTCCAGTCTCACACATGTCCTCAATCACGGAGCTAAACGTCTCAGCCAATACTCACACACACCTTTATTACCAAACATGAATCAATTGGTCGAGCACAAGCCCGAAACCAAATACTCCCACTCTCGCAAACAAACAAATTGTGGTCTACCTCTTTAAACAAGACAAACACATGTCCTTGGATAAATTAATTCAATTACACGTTCCAATCAGTGTGGGTGGCAGTTACTAGGAAACCTGTGTATTTTCTGTTTAGTGTTACGGAGGAATGTCCCCAACCGGAACAAATCCACTAAAAGCACATTTCAATAGGGGATGTAATATAATATGAAAAACAGCATCATCATCAAAGTTTCTATCGAAAAGTCACACCTGGGATGTAAAATGTAATTTAATTAAATTTTTAATTTTACCGGCAAGTCAGTCAGTTAAGAACACATTCTTATTTTCAATGACGGCCTGGGAACAGTGGGTTAACTGCCTGTTCAGGGGCAGAGCGACAGATTTGTACCTTGTCCGCTCGGGGGTTTGAACTCACAACCTTCCGGTTATTAGTCCAACGCTCTAACCACTAGGCTACCCTGCCGCCCCAACTGTAAAAACAGTTGTAGAAAATAAAAACGGTATTCCCTTGTCACATTGTCCTGGTTGAGCTGTGTATCTGTCTGGAAAGCCTTGTAGAGAATTTGCTTTCTTTTGAGCAGGTCGCTCCCTTCACCTTCAATGCATGTTTATCTCTTGTTCCTCATGAAAAGGGTAAATTATAATTCAATGATTTTTCTCGTAAAATATCCATAGAAATTGCTCCTTTAAACAGAAACTAACAGCAAGAACAGTCCAGCTCTGTTAATAAGAAAAGCACAGTCAGATGTGTGCATGTCAATCAGGGCTGGCCCTAGAAACTAAGCGAGGGGCCTCCGACCTCAGTCACGGTCTCAACTTACTGTTGAGAGTTAGAATAGTAGAATGTATATGGTGCAATTTCGAAATTTGGATGCACTGACAGTCACTCAATTAGCCCATGTCAGCAAAAAAAAAAAAATTATTGGTAAATTAGTCTAGCCAGCCTGTGGTAATCGTGTTAGTCTAGCCAGTCTGTAGTAATCGTGTTAGTTGAGCCAGTCTGTAGTAATCGTGTTAGTCGAGTCGACCTGTAGTAATCGTGTTAGTCTAGCCGGCCTGTAGTAATCGTGTTAGTCTAGCCAGTCTGTAGTAATCGTGTTAGTCTAGCCGGCCTGTAGTAATCGTGTTAGTCTAGCCAGTCGGTAGTAATCGTGTTAGTCTACCCGGCCTGTAGTAATCGTGTTAGTCTAGCCGGCCTGTAGTAATCGTGTTAGTCTAGCCAGTCTGTAGTAATCGTGTTAGTCTAGCCAGTCTGTAGTAATCGTGTTAGTCGAGCTAGTCTGAAGTAATCGTGTTAGTCGAGCCAGTCTGTAGTAATCGTGTTATTCGAGCCAGTCTGTAGTAATCGTGTTAGTCTAGCCGACCTGTAGTAATCGTGTTAGTCTAGCCGGCCTGTAGTAATCGTGTTAGTCTAGCCAGTCTGTAGTAAACGTGTTAGTCGAGCCAGTCTGTAGTAATCGTGTTAGTCTAGCCAGTCTGTAGTAATCGTGTTAGTTGAGCCAGTCTGTAGTAATCGTGTTAGTCGAGCCGACCTGTAGTAATCGTGTTAGTCTAGCCAGTCTGTAGTAATCGTGTTAGTCTAGCCGGCCTGTAGTAATCGTGTTAGTCTAGCCAGTCTGTAGTAATCGTGTTAGTCTAGCCAGCCTGTTAATAAGAAAAGCACAGTCAGATGTGTGCATGTCAATCAGGGCTGGCCCTAGAAACTAAGCGAGGGGCCTCCGACCTCAGTCACGGTCTCAACTTACTGTTGAGAGTTAGAATAGTAGAATGTATATGGTGCAATTTCGAAATTTGGATGCACTGACAGTCACTCAATTAGCCCATGTCAGCAAAAAAAAAAATTGATTGGTAAATTAGTCTAGCCAGCCTGTGGTAATCGTGTTAGTCTAGCCAGTCTGTAGTAATCGTGTTAGTCTAGCCAGCCTGTGGTAATTGTTTTCGTCTAGTCGGCCTGTAGTAATCGTGTTAGTCTAGCCAGTCTGTAGTAATCGTGTTAGTCTAGCCAGTCTGTAGTAATCGTGTTAGTCGAGCCAGTCTTTAGTAATCGTGTTAGTCGAGCCAGTCGGTAGTAATCGTGTTAGTCGAGCCAGTCGGTAGTAATCGTGTTAGTCTACCCGGCCTGTAGTAATCGTGTTAGTCTAGCCGGCCTGTAGTAATCGTGTTAGTCTAGCCAGTCTGTAGTAATCGTGTTAGTCTAGCCAGTCTGTAGTAATCGTGTTAGTCGAGCTAGTCTGAAGTAATCGTGTTAGTCGAGCCAGTCTGTAGTAATCGTGTTATTCGAGCCAGTCTGTAGTAATCGTGTTAGTCTAGCCGACCTGTAGTAATCGTGTTAGTCTAGCCGGCCTGTAGTAATCGTGTTAGTCTAGCCAGTCTGTAGTAAACGTGTTAGTCGAGCCAGTCTGTAGTAATCGTGTTAGTCTAGCCAGTCTGTAGTAATCGTGTTAGTTGAGCCAGTCTGTAGTAATCGTGTTAGTCGAGCCGACCTGTAGTAATCGTGTTAGTCTAGCCGGCCTGTAGTAATCGTGTTAGTCTAGCCGGCCTGTAGTAGTCGTGTTAGTCTAGCCAGTCTGTAGTAATCGTGTTAGTCGAGCCAGTCTGTAGTAATCGTGTTAGTCTAGCCGGCCTGTAGTAATCGTGTTAGTCTAGCCAGTCTGTAGTAATCGTGTTAGTCTAGCCAGCCTGTGGTAATCATGTTAGTCTAGCCAGTGTTGTATTCAAAACGTTTAACATTGAGATATTAAATCAATTATAGATCAGGAGCATAGAATATAAGGAGCGAAAGAGACTGGGTTTTATGTCAGAAGTTAATGGTTCTCTGTGGAAAGACAGAGTGGCTGTGGAATGTGCTGGGTGGATGCGAGGAGATCAAAGGATTGCTATAGGGGAAGAAGATGGACATCTGTGGATTAGGCAAAGGAGGGGTTGAGGTCAGGTCAGATCTCCTGAAGGGAGAAATAAAGGGTTATTACCCTTTTCCTGTGGAACCATAAGATGTAAGGATTGGAGAGAAGGAAGAGTGTCTTAAGGGGGATATATATACCTGTGATGGTGAGAAATGTTGTGTTGTCTGAATTACAGCTGTAAAGACCCTTTGGGAAGAATTAAACTTGGTGAAGCTTCTCTAGTGTCTGTGTTATTTACTTATTTACTCTGAAGTATTTTCTCTACACCCCATGGAAAATTGTATAGAATTGCAGGAAATTAACTAAAACTTTCTCTCCGCCATCAAGGGTGTTTTGCCCGCAAGGTGAGGGAGGGGGGGTGCACCCCAACAAAATTCCGCTTAGGGCCCCCAAAAGGTTAGGGCCGGCTCGTATGTCAATCTGGTGTTGAGCCATTGGTCATTTGACAAAATAGCCTTCCTGCCACAGAGAAATATGTCTTTACTATAACCATTCTTGGTAAAACATGCTGTTACAAGTGACTGTGAAACCCTTCTTTACACCATGAGTGGCTGAGAAATTCGGTCTCCTATAATTTCATTAAAACCTTTTCATGTATAAATGTATAAAGAAGCTCAAGAAGTCCTCAGAGTGAAACCATATTAAAAAAACATTCAAATGGGAGTGAAAAGAGCCGAGAGGCTTTGAAACGTACTATGCGTCTAGATCATGCTTCAACCCTGACAGTGAAATGTCAACAACGTTAACGACGATAATGAAGTTGACAATGTTAACGCGGTTGACATCACAAGCTCAGGGCCTTCAGCCTCCTCCACAGGGAAGACAGTGGAAGCCTTCATATTTATATTAATAACTCCCACTGGGCACACACTGGTTGAATGAACATTGTTTTCAAGTCATTTCTATTAAATTACGTTGAACCAACGTGGAATAGATGTTGAATTGTTGTCTGTGCCAAGTGAGGCTTAAGTATAAACCTTATGACATATGGAAGACAGTCCTCTGGATCATTAAGAGGCCACAAAGGCAGGGTTAATTATTGAGTTACATAATGAAACAGAGCCATAGCATCAGCTTGACTTACCCTCCCTCTACTCCCGATGTGGAGCCTTGTCAGCGATGCATTAGATATGGTGCCAAAAGCTGCCACTGGGTCTGTTGGTGTGTACACAGATTTGGTCATGTCTGGGATTTCTATATCTGTCTATAAAACATAGAGCTCTGCTCTAGGCAGCTGCACCGTTCCACTGGATTCACCAATCCGCCAATTCCATAATGATGACACAAAATAAATCAACTGGGGGCCTCGTTGTTGCTGGCGAGATTCCAAGCCGCTGTCATTTCCTATTTCCATCTCTTTCATTCGCTCATTCTTTTTGTCTTGCCCACTCGACCAACCCCTCTCTTCTCTCCTCTCTCCCTCTCTGGCTCGCCCTACCGTCGTCTTTGCTTCTTGTTTCCTTCTCCTTTCATCCCCTCTTTCTCTAACAATGTTAGTATCATGTCTTCGCTCACTTCAGACAACAGCCTCTCTCTCTCCCTCATCATTGCAGTCCCCATCTTTGTCAACTTGGAATCTAAATGTTTTTCTTCTCATTTGTTTTGTACGTGTCAACCCCCTCCCTCTCTTTCTCTCCTCCTCCCTGTTCCTCTATTGCTCACTCTTCCTATAGCTTCCATTCGCTCATTTCCTCTGACTATCACTGAACATCCCTACTCTCCCTCCCCCTCTATGCTCTCTCTCTGTATTAAAGGGGGATGAAGGAGGGTGTGCGTGGAGGGAATGCCAGGTGAGGGAGATCAACAGAGCCCAGAGCAGAGAGCTGTGTTTCTCCTGCTCCACGTCTCTCTCTGCCTCCCGGGGTCAGGAAGCCACAGGCAGGGCTCAGCTACACACAGTCCCCCCACTACTGAGTGAGTGAGTGAGTGAGTGAGTGAGTGAGTGAGTGAGTGAGTGAGTGAGTGAGTGAGTGACAGAGCGCTGTACATAATGAGAAATAGATTTCCGAGACAGACTGAGTCCACCTCTCTCTTCCCTGATGGAGGAGTGAAGGGAGAGACGGAGAAGGGGAACTCTCAATAATTGAACAAGGGATTCTCTGAGAATGGAAACGACCCGACACTGACTGGTGATGCCTCAGTATGTGGCGGATGACCGGTAATCATTCACATTCAAGACAGGTTGTCACTGTAAATCTTATCACGAGAAGATATGAACCACCAGCTCATCAAAAGTTGTCATATTTGCTGAGGGAAGGAAGCAGGGTAGGAGTAAGTGAAAAACAGCAATAACCACCCTGGACATCCAACACTAGCCAAGGCAGCAAACCACACGGTCAATATATTGATCACATCCTCAGCTCCAAGCACAAGAGCCCATTGGTTGACAACCTAAAACAGTCCCCGGAAAGGAGTTGAGAACACACACACTACACGAGTCTCTTAACTGTCCCTTCACAACCCCCCCCCCCCACCACATCACCCACTGTCCCTTCACAACCCCCCCACCACCACATCATCCACTGTCCCTTCACAACCCCCCCCACCACCACATCATCCACTGTCCCTTCACAACCCCCCCCCACCACCACCACATCATCCACTGTCCCTTCACAACCCCCCCCCCCCACCACATCATCCACTGTCCCTTCTGTTTGGACTTGGCAATGAACAGACCCAGTTAGCATGAACTACATCTGCCTCTCAGTGGTCATCATCCAGACCTAGTGGTCAGTTCCTATCCCTCCCCCAGACAGACTAGACAGTGTCTGGTCTGTAGCAATGGCCCTCGGAGGAACCCAGTCATACATCACTGTCTGGCAGGTGGATTATTAACAACACTGTTAGCTTCCCCTCTCTCTCCGTGTGTGTCACCTCTCCCTTCCCATCTGGGAGTAAAAGCAATGATGTTCTCTCTCTGAGGCTGTCACAACCCACTGATAGTCAAAGAGATTCATGTAACAGATGTTCTATTCGCTGGCAATCATTCAAGCCGGCCTGAAATGGTGACAATTTTCTCTGGGAGCAAAAATGGCGAGGCCAAGCAGGCTTCACGTTTGCCACTTACCAGATGCCAGGTACATTGTCTCACAGTCACTCTCACCTCGGAAGATGTTGACTGAGAAAGCAGTCGAAGCATAATGTTCTGGCCATCGCAGGGACACGGTTAGAACGCTGTGCGTCTCCATAGCAGATCTGCCACCATCATGCTAATTGAACACTCCTCCCGGGAAAATCACATTTGGCTGTTACTCACCCAATGGAGACGGTCGTGGCTGACAAAATACAAAACAAACGTCTTCGGGCCACCTTCAAGGTTGTGAGAGGTTGCGAGATTAATTGAAACGGAGAGGAGGACGGGGGGGGGTGCATCTGGGTTCGTTAGATAGTAATGAAACTGAACAGGGGAAATGCCTAAAGTGAATTTGGATCTTTGCTAACTGAACGCATATTAGCATGCTAATGTCATCAGCAGTGAATAAGAACAGAGACCAGGGAGACTCCCGGGGACCGCTGGGTAATAGTACAGTGAACAACCCCTCCACCTAGGACACACCGGGGGGTAGAGTGCATCTGCCAGCTAATTAGGCCATGATCAGAGGCCGTTTCCACCCTGGCCACTGATCTGACAACACAAGACTGACAGGATAGGTCAAGCCACCTGCCAGGGATCCCATCATCCCTATTTGTTTATTTTATTTTGTTTTATTTGACCTTTATTTAACCAGGTAGGCTAGTTGAGAACAAGTTCTCATTTACAACTGCGACCCGGCCAAGATAAAGCAAAGCAGTGCGACACAAACAACAACACAGAGTTACACATGGGATAAACAAACATACAGTCAATAACACAACAGAGAAAAGAAAATACAAAATAAAAGTCTATATAAAGTGTGTGCAAATGAGGTAAGATAAGGGAGGTAAGGCGATAAATAGGCCATGGTGGCAAAATAATTACAATTTAGCAATTAAACACTGGAATGGTAGAATATGGGTGGCATCCATAAGTCTAAATATTCCTGTTACATTGCACAACCTTCAATGTTATGTCATAATTACCTAACATTCTGGCAAATTAGGCGGCCCAAACTGTTGCATATACATTGACTCTGCGTGCAATGAACGCAAGAGAAGTGACACAATTTCACCTGGTTAACATTGCCTGCTAACCTGGATTTCTTTTAGCTAAATATGCAGGTTTAAAAATATATACTTCTGTGTATTGATTTTAAGAAAGGCATTGATGTTTGTGGTTAGGTATACATTGGAGCAACGACAGTCCTTTTTCACGAATACGCACCGCATCGATTATATGCAACGCAGGACATGCTAGATAAAATAGTAATATCATCAACCATGTGTAGTTAACGAGTGATTATGATTGATTGATTGTTTTTATAAGATAAGTTTAAAATGCTAGCGAGCAACTTACTTTGGCTTACTGCATTCGCATAACAGGCAGTCTCCTAGTGGAGTGCAATGTAATCAGGTGGTTAGAGCGTTAGACTAGTTAACTGTAAGATTGCAAGATTGAATCCCGGAGCTGACAAGGTAAAAATCTGTCGTTCTGCCCCTGAACGAGGCAGTTAATCCACCGTTCCTAGGCCATCATTGAAAATAAGAATGTGTTCTTAACTGACTTGCCTAGTTAAATAAAGATGAAATAAGTATAAAAAAATATAGATATTTTTTTTAATAACAAAAATGCCAAATCGGTGTCCAAAAATACAGATTTCCGATTGTTATGAAAACTTGAAATAGGCCCTAATTAAATCGGCCATTCCGATGAATCGGTCGACCTCTACCATGAATGGTTAGAGGGCCAGATTGGGGATTCAGCCAGGGCACCAGGGTTAAACACCCCTACTCTTACGATAAGTGCCATGGGATCTTTAATGATCTCAGAGAGTCAGGACACCCATTTAACATCCCATCCGAAAGACGGCACCCTACACAGGGCAGTGTCCCCAATCACTGCCCTGGGGTATTGGGATATTTTTTAGACCAGAGGAAAGAGTGCCTCCTACTGGCCCTCCAACAACAGTTCCAGCAGGATCTAGTCTCCCATTCAGGGACTGACCAGGACCAACTCTGCTTAGCTTCAGAAGCAAGCCAGCAGTGGTACAGAGATGTATACAGAGATGTAAACAGAGAAAAGAGTCGACCTGAGAATTGAACCCTGTGTAGTCCAGTCGTGATGGATCGGCGGGGCTCCGTATCGCCATAAAAAGGGGTCCAGGCCAATTGGCAAAATAGGTATTGTACCCCAAGGAGTGGCTTATGGACCTCCTCAGCGAGCTGGGAGATGGGCCGAGCATAAGCTAACTCCAGGCTAATTGGTGCTTGCTTCGGGACAAAGACATTAGCCAGGAGAAGCCAATCGGATAGCAGCTAGCTAGCTGCGAAGATCCAGGTGAAGAGGTTAGGAGCTTGCGGTAGGAATCCGGAGATATGGAGAAAAAGGAGCCCGATAAGCTCTGGGTTGAAACACGCTGTACAGACTGGCAGGAGTTGTCCTGGCAAAAGGTTAGCTGATGACCGCTAGCAGTGGCTAGCTGACTACGAGCTAGTAGCTAGTTAGCTGCCTAGCTTCTGTTGGGGTTCCAGTTCTGAAGTAAAGAAAGTAGCAGATCCATAACACATTGGGTGAGGCGGGTTGCAGGAGAGTATGTTGCAGTTGGGGTTAAGAAAAATCTAAAGAAAGATATGCGAAGAAAAAAGATATAAAAAGATATAAAGATATATACACGGGACACGACGAAGACAAAAAAAGCCTGACTGCTCCACTATCTTAGATGTTTATTGAAACGTATGGTAGGTTTCTTTTTGCACATTGCATTTACTGTAGATCTATCTTTAGGTCTCTCCATCTTTAGGTCTATCTAAAGATAGGTGGCCAGGACTTCGTAGAAACAAGGAAAAGAAGCTATAAGCTATTAGGAGAGATAAAGTATCTGGTTGTGATTGTAGACTACAGGGGGTAAGGTAAAGAAAGGGCATAAAAGAGTGCCGTTACACAGTCACACAGCAGTGGATGGCTCCTTAAGAGGGTTAGCCTCTCCCTTTGATGTTAATTGAGTGGGTACAGGAGGGTGGAGAGAAGAGGCAAGAGGAAGGGTGAGTGAGAAGTGAAGAGAGGTCCCGCTCTGCATCTCGATAACCTAACTGACAGGGTTGAGTACTCAACAAACAGGGGACGGGCCACGCGGGGTTAACACCAGAGAGCCAGAGCTCCCCTCAGTAAACCAGGCTGAGGCATGATGGATCAGGGCCTGCTGTCAGCCATAATGACTCCTGCTCTGATAGAGGCTCAGCCAGAGATCAACTGCCGTGGTGGCTGCTCTTCACTGCTTCCCATCACAGCTCAGTGACGTGTAACACTGGGCATAAGGTAGAAAGTCAATCAGATCAACAACCACCACTCACACATGTATGTGACAGCATGTTGTTTTACGAGGACGTCGAGGCAGTATGTTGTTTTACGAGGACGTCGAGGCAGTATGCTGTTTTACCGGGACATCGTGGCAGTATGCGGTTTTACCAGTTTATCGTGGCATTATGCTGTTTAACCAGGACATCATGGCAGTATGTTGTTTTACCAGGACATCATGGCAGTATGCTGTTTTACCAGGACATCGTGGCAGTATGTTGTTTTACCAGGACATCGTGGCAGTATGTTGTTTTACCAGGACATCGTGGCATTATGCTGTTTTACCAGGACATCGTGGCAGTATGCTGTTTTACCAGGACATCGTGGCAGTATACCGTTTTACCAGGACATCGTGGCAGTATGCCGTTTTACCAGGACATCGTGGCAGTATGCCGTTTTACCAGGACATCGTGGCAGTATGCCGTTTTACCAGGACATCGTGGCAGTATGCCGTTTTACCAGGACATCGTGGCAGTATGCCGTTTTACCAGGACATCGTGGCAGTATGCCGTTTTACCAGGACATCGTGGCAGTATACCGTTTTACCAAGACATCGTGGTAGTATACCGTTTTACCAGGACATCGTGGCAGTATGTTGTTTTGCGAGGACATCTCATTTACTTGTGGAGAGTCAATCTGATCTGACGTGCTGGACAACATTCATGCTCCAGTACATAAAAATGGAGAAGATGTGAAGGACATGAAGCCGGAGTCACTGCTAATATGATAAACTGGAGGGGATATGACATAACAGTCGGTCGTAATATGATGAAACGGATCAGAATGGGACAATGTGAGCATGATTAATTGGGAAGGAATTGGCATCAGTGTCCGTGTAGATGGGAGCCAGGCTCTCAGTATATCACCTAAGAACCTGATTCCATGCTGAGCCCAGCACTGGGCCCCAATTCAAAAAGGGGCAGATATAGGATCAGGTCCCAACTGTCCATAATACTATTACTCATCATGAGTTTAAAGGCTAAAGTAATCCTAAATCAGCACTCTGAGATGCTTTATGTATACGGGGTGGGGACAGTGAATGACTTTGGGTTGACTGTTTGGGTGAGTGGGTGGGTGGGTAGTAATAAGAGTGTATTGGAACACCTGGGATGACTCACGGCATGTGTCCCAAATGCCACCCTATTCAATTCAAGGGGATTTAACCCTATTCTCTATTTAGTGCACTACCTTTGACCATAGGGCTGTGATCAAAAGTAGTGTACTATATAGGGAATAGTGTGCCATTTGGAAAACAACCATGATGTCTCAGTTCATCTCTACACCTCCTGCAGGTTCCCAGGGCTCAGGGCCAACACCATGGCATGGGAAGGAACACTTTACACACTGTGAGCCAGTCTGCCTTGACACAACCAACAGAAACACAGAGACATACTGTCCTGTTGTTCAGCCAGGATCTGACACAGCCAACAGAAACACATAGAGACATACTGTCCTGTTGTTCAGCCAGGATCTGACACAGCCAACAGAAACACATAGAGACATACTGTCCTGTTGTTCAGCCAGGATCTGACACAGCCAACAGAAACACATAGAGACATACTGTCCTGTTGTTCAGCCAGGATCTCACACAGCCTCAGATCTCACACTACTGCAACACCTTGCCAATCATAGATCTTCTCCTCATCACCTACCCATCTTCCCATCTCCCCCCCCTCTCTCTTTGCAGGTGTTTACAGTGACAACAGCCATGGACTGTTGAGGCACCACACTCATCCATCACCACCCTGCAGGCAAGACCAAACAGCTTCATTACTGAACAGCCACCTCCGGTTCAAACACAGTGGGATGCTCTGGGAACCAGCCAACCAGCTGTGCATGCATAAACACTCAGACACAAACAATCATATACAGTGTGCACACGCAGACACTCTGGAACACACATGCAAATACGTATTCACGTACAAACAAACACACACACACACTATGACATACGAATGCTGAGCAGCACTCACTGTTCATCCACCTGATGTCTCCCATTGTTTTTCAAATCATTGCCATCGGGATATGCTCTCCAGTAAACCATTTACAATGAGATTACATCACGTGTGAATGCATTTGATGGCACAATAAACCATTTAGGGACATATAGATTTAACATAATCTACTATATATCAGCCAGGACAAGCAACAAACCCCTTTATTGCTATCATAAATGCAGAGCCACATCTGACACTTCTAAGGCTGGGGAGGCTGGTGGGAGATGGGGAGGATGATCTGATTATGTGACACAGTGTCACTACAATGTCACTTATGTCAACTTTACAACCCAACACTTCGGTGTCTCTCTCTCTTTTCTCCCTAGAGTATGTGACTGAATCCCAAATTGCACTCTATTCCCTGTAGAGTGCACTACTTCTGACCCGGGCTGTATTCTGCCCTCTGGCTAGTGAGAAGCTGCTAAACAGAAGAGCCATCCAGCCTGCACGGCCGGAGGATCTCTCAGTACCATCTATCCTCCACCGAACGCACTGCTGTAATTAAGCTTCCCTCCACAACATCTAATACCCTGCGCTTATCAAAGATCCCACCGCTGCCACCAACGTCTCACCTAATCACACACCATGACCTGTCGCTCCTCAAAACTGAGTCTCAGCTTTGCCACACACTTATTAACCTCCAATACATCCTTCCCTGTGGTTGTCCTCGTCATTGACTGCACTGAAGCACCTCTGTAATTTCAAAGACTGGGGTTATGCCTCGTAAGAATATCAACAACGCCGTGTCACGTACATCACTGCTCTCATCCAGGGCCAAGGAGAAATCGGTGAAATGCTTTACCTTGTCTTTCAACTGTTGTTCCACATTCTCTGCGATGTCCTCAACACGTCGTGTCACTGTTCGTCTTGACAGGGAAACATTTTCAAACAGCTCTTTCTTTTCTCGGGCGAAGTATTGCTGCAGAGTCAATTAAACATTCTTTAATGAATTCGCCCTCAGCGAATGGCTTGCTATGTTTAGGACTTTTGTGGGACAGTATATAGCTAGCTCTTGCAATTCTGTCGTTTGCTGAGGAAGCAACTCTTTCGATGCACTTGCCCTCTGCTCAGAAGGCATTAATTCCTATATTTCTCTGCACGCTTCGTCTTGAAGTGTTACAACTACCCCTGATACCTAAACAAATAAATAATTCGATGTTCACTCTTGCTGGAACACCATACATCCATTGCCTACTTTCGTTTTCTTTGAAAAACTCAATTTTGCCCAATTTCTAGGCTACTATTTGTAACTGCGACGAAATGTGTGTCAGCCTGTCAGTTACTGTCTGTCGTCGTGCAGTTGTTATTTATATGTGCCTTCAAAATAAATGTCCCACAAGCAGTGAGAGTTAAATCATTACACAAAAGTGAGAATTAATTGGGTGTTTAATTTGAATAACAGATACGTTTTTCAAAACTTTACTATCGCAAATTCTTTATGTGATCTGAGCATGATTCCGCGGGCCGTATTGAATCAGGTCGCGGTCCGCATACGGTCCCCGGTACGGCGTATGCCCTGGCCTGGTCGACAGACAACGTTACAGTGCTGCAGGTCAGAGTGATGGAGGGGAGGATGGGGGCTATTCAAAACAGCAGTCAATGCATGACCCGAGGAACACTTGAACTTTGGGAGGCCTCATAGAACAGGCAGAATAACTGGAAAGAGAGAGGCAAAAAGGGAAAATTAAGGGGAAAATTACCATGCAGAGAGCTTTATCCACTTAGGACAGAGAGGCAGAAGAGAAGAGATGAGTAGAGAGGGGAGAGATACAGCCAGAGGGAATGAATCCAATAGAGAAGAGAAGAGGAGCCTTAACAATCAGAGAATGAAAATAAATAACCAAGACAGAACCATTTATAAATGAGAAAATAAAGAAAACACAGAAAGGGAAAGAAATAGCTTTGAGAAAAAGACAGAGCGAGAGAGAGAGAGAATAGGGGGAAATAGAGAGAGAATGAACAGAGCATCTCCCAGGCAGAATGGAGATGATTGTGTATCACCCTAGTTAAGTGGGGCTAAAGAGACCTTGTCTTTGTCATCCCCACAGTTGTGACCTTATGAGGCAGTGCTCAGCGAACAGCCTCATTCATGTGCACACACACACACACACACACACACACACACACACACACACACACAGTGCATTCAGAAAGTATTCAGGCCTCTTGACTTTTTCCACACTTTGTTATGTTACAGTCTTATTCTAAAATGGATCAAATAAAAATAAATCCCCATTAATCTACACACAATACCCCATAAAGACTAAGCAAAAACAGGTTTTTAGAAATGGTTGCAAATGTATAATACATAAGTATTCAGACCCTTTGCTATGAGAATCGAAATTGAGCTCAAGTGCATCCTGTTTCCATTGATCATCCTTGAGATGTTTCTGCAACTTGACTGGAATCCATCTGTGGTAAATCCAATTGGTTGGACATGATTTGGAAAGGCACACACCTGTCTATGTAAGGTCCCACAGTTGACAGTGGATGTCAGAGCAAAAACCAAGCCATGATGTCGAATGAATTGTCAATAGAGCCCCGAGACAGGATTGTGTCAAGGCACAGATCTGGGGAAGGGTACCAAAAGATTTCTGTAGCATTGAAGGTCCCCAAGAACATAGTGGCCTACATCATTTTTAAATGGAAGAAGTTTGGAACAACCAAGACGGAAGCCTCAGTAAAAGGCACATGACAGCCCGAATGGAGTTTTCCAAAAGGCAGCTAAAGACTCTCAGGCCATGAAAAACAAGATTCTCTGGTCTGATGAAGTGTCACATCTGGAGGAAACCTTGCACCATCGCTACGGTGAAGCATGGTGGTGGCAGCATCATGCTGTGGGGATGTTTGTCAGCAGCAGGGACTGGGAGAATAGTCAGGATCGAGGGAAAGATGAACAGAGCAAAGTACAGAGAGATCCTTGATGAAAACCTGCTCCAAAGTGCTTAGGACCTCAGACTGGAGTGAAGGTTCACCTTCCAACAGGACCACATCCTTAAGCACACAGCCAAGACAAAGCAGCGGTGGCTTCGGGACAAGTCTCTGAATATCCTTGAGTGGCCCAGCCAGAGACCGGACTTGAACCCGATTGAACATCTCTGGAGAGACTTGAAAATATCTGTGCAGCGACGCTCCCCATCCAACCTGACAGAGCTTGAGAGGATCTGCAGAGAAGAATGGGAAAAACTCCCCAAATGCAGTTGTGCCAAGCTTGTAGCGTCATACCCAAGAATACTCAATGATGTAACCGCTGCCAAAGGTGCTTCAACAACATTCTGAGTAAAGGGTCTGAATACTTATGTAAATGTGACATTTCAGTTTTTTATTTGTAATACAGTACCTGTCAAAAGTTTGGACACCCCTACTCATTCAAGGGTTTTTCATAATTTTTTACTATTTTCTACAATATGAACTATGAACAACTATGAAATAACACATATGGAATCATTTAGGAACCAAAAAAGTGTTAAATAAATCAAAATATATTTTTGATTTGAGATTTTTCAATCTAGCCATCCTTTGCCTTGAATTCTCTCAACCAGCTTGAAGTAGTCACCTGGAATGCAACTGGAATGCATTTCAAGGTGTGCCTTGTTAAAAGTGAATTTGTTGAATTTATTTCCTTCTTAATGCGTTTCAGCCAATTAGTTGTGTTGTGACAAGGTAGGGGTGGTATACAGAAGATAGACATATTTGGTAAAAGACCAAGTCCATATTATGGCAAGAACAGCTCAATTAAGCAAAGGGAAAGGACAGTCCATCAATACTCTCCATCAAGACAAGGTCAGTCAATGAAAAAAATTCAAGAACTTTTACATTTTCTTCAACTGCAGTCGCAAAAACCATCAAGCGCTATGATGAAACTGGCTCTCATGAGGGCCGCCACAGGAAAGTGTCACGTTGGTATGATGAGATTCGGGAGACAGGAGCAGGAATGCATAATGTTTTTTTTTATTATACCCCAAATTACGGTATTCCGTCTAAAGGCACAGGGACGAAGACCAAACAAACACTATAGAAAACACAGGGTAGAAACCCAAACAAAAGGAGTACCTTGAATAAATAACACAAGCGCACAATGATTAACATACGGGACGAGACCCGTAATCATCTGCGCAATCCACAATGGCACGAAAGCCCAAAACACACAGCACAGGTACTCACATGCACCAACGGACATTGTAACAATAATGGACAGCCCAATGGAAACCAAAGGGCACACTTATACAAGTACTAATCAGTGGGAATAGGGGACAGGTGTATGTAATGAAAGTTCCGGAGGGATCCGTGACAGAAAGGAAAACCCAGAGTCACCTCTGCTGCACGGGATGAGTTCATTAGAGTTACCAGGCGTTTGAACCAATCAGTTGTGTTGTGACAAGGTAGGGGTGGTATCCAGAAGAGGGCCCTATTTGGTAAAATACCAAGTCAATATTATGGCAAGAGCAGCTCAAATAAGCAAAGAGAATTGACAGTCCATCAATACTTTAAGTGTCAGAGTCTATCTAAAAGATAGCGAAGGAGTCAGGCGCTGGACACAGGTAAGAGTAACAATCACTGATTTACTCAATCCAAAACGTAACAAAATCCCGTTCCAAACAAGGACAAAACAGGACTCAAAATACAACACACCGGAATACACGAAAGACAATCACGCACAAAACAGAAAGGGAAACCAGAGGGTTAAATAAGGAACGTAATTATGAGATGGGAACCAAGTGTGTAAACAGACAAAACAAAAGGAAAAATGAAACATGGATCGGTGGCAGCTAGAAAGCCGGTGACGTTGACCGCCGCCCGAACAAGGAGAGGGAACAACTTCGGTGGAAGTCGTGACATTACGACATCAAGGACTATAATGAAACTGGCTCTTATGAGGCCTGTCACAAGAAAGGAAGACCCAGAGTTCCCTCTGCTGCAGAGGATAAATTCATTAGAATTAACTGCACCTCAGATTGCAGCCCAATCTGCTTTACAGAGTTCAAGTAACAGACACATCTCAACAGCAACTGTTCAGAAGAGATTGCGTGAATCAGACCTTCATTGTCGAATTGCTGCAAAGAAACCTCTACTAAAGGACACCAATAAAAAGACGAGTTCCAACTGCCGTGTCTTTGTAAGATGCAGAGTAGGTGAATGGATTATCTCCGCATGTGTGGTTCCCACTGTGAAGCATGGAGTAGGAGCTATGATGGCGCTTTGCTGGGGACACTGTCAGTTTATTTGTTTTATTTAACTTTTATTTAATTAGACAAGGCAGTTAATAACAAACTTTTATTTACAATAACTGCCAACCCCGGCCAAACCCGGACGACGCTGAGCCAATTGTGCGCTGTCTTATGGGACTCCCAATCACAGCCAGATGTGATAAAGCCTGGATTCAAACCAGGGACTGTACTGACACCTCTTGCACTGAGATACAGTGCCTTACACCACTGTGCCTCTTGGGAGCAAATGTATTTATTTCATGTAGAATTCAAGGCACATTTAACCAGCATGGCTACTGCAGCATTCTGCGAACCATCTGGTTTGCGCTTAGTGGGACAATCATTTCTTTTTCATTTCTTTTTCAACAGGACAATGACCCAACACACCTCCAGGCTGTCTAAGGGCTATTTGACCAAGAAGGAGAGTGATGGAGTGCTGCATCAGATGACCTAGCCTCCATAAACACCCAACCTCAACCTAATTGAGATGGTTTAGGATGAGTTGGACCGCAGAGTGAAGGAAAAGCAGCCAACAAGTGCTCAGCATATGTGGGAAATCCTTCAAGACTGTTGGAAAAGCATTCCAGGTGAAGCTGGTTGAGAGAATGCCAAGGGTGTGCAAAGCTGTCATCCAGGCAAAGGGTGGCTACTTTGAAGCATCTCAAATAGAAAATATGTTTGTTTGTTTAACACTTTTTTGGTTACTACATGATTCCATATGTGTTATTTCATAGTTATTCTACAATGTAGAAAATAGTAAAAATAAAGAAAAACCCTTGAATGAGTAGGTGTGTCCAAACTTTTGACGGGTAATGTACATTTGCAAAAATGTCTAAAAACCTATTTTGTCTGCCCGATACAGTTACCCAGGGAGATGACAGAATCATCAACAGATTAAATCCTCATTACAGAGGCCTATCTCGCCTCATCCCCGCTCGCTGCCACCTGTCAGCCAATCAGTAGCACGCTTCGCCTTCCCACTTAGGACCTAGCGACTGGTGCCTGGAGGGCCTCCTCACCCTCGCCAGACAGCGCTGCATCAAATGAGGCTATTACCAAAACAAACACCACATATGGCTCCAAATATAACTAGATATATGTATGCAGGGTCTGGGCCTCATAATGGTGAGAGAGAGAGAAGCTGAGTGGGCGGTGAGAGCAGGTTTCATGGCCAGACCTATAATCAAATAGAGGAGGAAGGTCGTACCTGAGGAGGAGGGCCCTAAGTGACACAAATAAGTGTGTGTGTGTGTGTGTGTGTGTGTGTGTGTGTGTGTGTGTGTGTGTGTGTGTGTGTGTGTGTGTGTGTGTGTGTGTGTGTGTGTGTGTGTGTGTGTGTGTGTGTGTGTGTGTCCAGCTGATGGCTGAATCAGGGTGGCGGCAGCCCATGGAAAGCACCCAGTATCGATAACACTTCCTGGCCGTGTGAAGAAAAGACAATGAGAAGTGTGTGCATGTGTGTGGTGTGTGTGTGTGTGTGTGTGTGTGCGAGCGATCCAACTAATGAAACAATAGAGCCCCATAACTGGTGTTGTGCTCAGTCATGAACCATTCACTCCTATATCCCCATCAATGAGTATTGGAGCATAGAATGCCATGCTTAAACCTCCAGCCACTGGAGATGAGCTAAGCTGGGTTTAAGAGATCTGTTTACCCAAGACCTGTTTGCCAAAACCAACTAGCTAATAGTTGAGGGCATCCTTAAGGGGGATTATAATCAAGCGGCAACTAGGGTGCAGTATACAGCTGCCTGTATCCCACCGATCACCATCCTCTGTGAGGCTAAAACTTGAATAGCCTTTGGTCCACATGAACAACGCTTCACTCAATATGTACCTGCAATGGATGTGGGGAATAGATGGATGTGGGGAATAGAAATGGTCATTTCTGGGATAATGAGACTCAATGACACATTCTCGATCATTTCACTGCAGACTGGGACAGTACAGACAAGAGCAACTTGCCCTCAACACCAGCCAGCAGACTCTCACTGAGTCTCATATAATAATATACAGTGCCTTCAGAAAGTATTCACACCCTAGAAATGTTTACAAATTAATTACAAATGAAAAGCTGAAATAAGTATTCAACCCATTTGATATGGCAAGCCTAAATAAGTCACATAATAAGTTACATGGACTCAGTGTGCAATAATAGTGTTTAACATGATTTTTGAATGACTACCTTCAACCACAAATTTTAATTTTTACCTTTATTTAACCAGGCAAGTCAGTTAAGAACACATTCTTATTTTCAATGACAGCCTGGGAACAGTGGGTTAACTGCCTGTTCAGGGGCAGAATGACAGATTTGTACCTTGTCAGCTCGGGGGTTTGAACTCACAACCTTCCGGTTACTAGTCCAACGCTCTAACCACTAGGCTACCCTGCCGCCACAAAAACCAGGGAGGTTTTCCAATGTTTCGCAAAGGGCACCTAGATGGGTAAAAATACCCCAAAAAAGACATTGAATATTCTTTTGAGCATGGCGAAGTTATTCATTACACTTTGGATGGTGTATCAATACACCCTGTCACTACAAAGATACAGGAATCCTTCCTAACTCAGTTGCCGGAGAAGAAGGAAATCGCTCAGGGATTTCACCATGAGGCCAATTGTGACTTTAAAACAGTTACAGAGTTTGTTTAGTGGCTGTGATTTGAGAAAACTGAGGATGGATCAACAACATTGTAGTACTCCACAATACTAACCTAAATGACAGTAAAGAGAAGGCAGCCTTTACAGAATAAAAATAGTATATAACATGCATCTTGTTTGCAACAATGCACTAAAGTATTACTGCAAAGACATTTGCCAAAAAATAAGAATACATAAATGTAAAAAATGTGGCAAAGCAATTCACATTTGTCCTAAACTCAAAGTGTTATGTTTGGGGCAAATCCAATCCAATACCACTGTCCATATTTTCAAGCATAATGGTGGATGCATCATGTTATGGGTATGCTGGTAATCGTTAAGGACTGGGGAGTTTTTCAGGATAAAAATAAACGGAATGGAGCTAAGCACATGCAAAATCCTATAGGAAAACCTGGTTCAGTCTGCTTTCCAGCAGACATTGAGATGAATTCACCTTTCAGCAGGACAATAACTGAAAACACAAGGCCAAATCTTGCTTACCAAGACAACAGTGAATGTTCCTGAGTGGCAGAGTTACAGTTTTGATTTAAATCTACTTGGAAATCTATGGCAAGTCCTGAAATGGTTGTCTAGCAATGATAAACAACCAATTAGATAAAGCTTGAAGAATTTTAAAAATAATAATGTGCTTATATTGCACAATCCAGGTGTGGAAAGCTCTTAAGAGTCTTATTCAGAAAAGACTCAAAGCTGTAATCACTGCCAAAGGTGCTTCTACAAAGTCAGGGGTGTGAATATACTTATGTAAATGAGATATTTCTGCATTTCATTTTTAATACATTTGCAAAAATTTCTAAAAACATGTTTTCACTTTGTCATTATGGGGTAATGTGTGTAGATTGGTGAGATATTTTTTTTTTAATCCACTTTCAATTCAGGCTGTAACACAACAAACTGTGGAACAACTCAAGGGTTATGAATACTTTCTGAAGGCACTGTATGCCATTTAGCAGCGCTTTTATCCAAAGAGACTAGCACACATTTCTGTATAGGTGGCCACAGCAGGAATCAAACCCACAACTCCGACAGTGCCATTCTCTAGCAACTAAGCCGCATAGGAGTAATAAATCAAGTAATAAAATGATATGTACACATCAGGATAGAACTGTTACAGCATATATTTGAATGTGCTATGTTAAGTATGACCGTATTTACTGTTTTTAAAGTGGATAATGTCTTGGACATGCAGTAGTATATAATACAACAGCAGCATTGACTGTGGGTTCTCTCCCTTGTTGTATTTCCCCTCTGTCTACATACAACACCCACTCAACCTGACTCCCCAGCACCAGACACCACCATCTCGAAAGGCCACAAGGTTGAGCAAGTAACAGTGAACAAGTAGCACAGCTTCCTGTTTCCATGGCCGCAGGAAAATGTTTTGGGGTGGGGGGGTGCTGATTGGGGGAGGGGGCATTTCTCCCCACTCTGCACCCCTACTTTCCACGGCTGTGCATGTGTCAAT
Organism: Oncorhynchus masou masou; assembly: GCF_036934945.1. Lineage (NCBI taxonomy): Eukaryota > Metazoa > Chordata > Actinopteri > Salmoniformes > Salmonidae > Oncorhynchus > Oncorhynchus masou. The sequence goes on from NC_088220.1 coordinate 55,291,066, forward strand.
CTGGTTAAAACATGCTCTTTGACGGGATCGCCTTCTATTGATTACTGAGCTCTGGTTGACAGAGGAAGATGGAGATGAGAGAAGGAGTGGAGGAGGTTTTGTAATGGACTCTCCATGCTTCCCTCCTGAGTCCCTTTTTTAATCCCGCTCTTCTCTTCTACTTCTCTCCGTCTTTTTCTCTTGCCACATTTCATTAATAAAGAAAGAGAGAGGAATACAGATCAAAAATGCCATGAAAGCTAATCCATAGGCAGGATGCAGCTGTCACACTCGTCCCCATATATATATATATATATACACACTGCTCAGAAAAATAAAGGGAACACTAAAATAACACATCCTAGATCTGAATGAATGAAATATTCTTATTAAATATTATTTTCTCTACATAGTTGAATGTGCTGACAACAAAATCACACAAAAAATATCAATTGAAATCTAATTTATCAACCCATGGAGGCCTGGATTTGGAGTCACACTCAAAATTAAAGTGGAAAACCACACTACAGGCTGATCCAACTTTGATGTAATGTCCTTAAAACAAGTCAAAATGAGGCTCAGTAGTGTGTGTGGCCTCCACGTGCCTGTATGACCTCCCTACAACGCCTGGGCATGCTCCTGATGAGGTGGCGGATGGTCTCCTGAGGGATCTCCTACCAGACCTGGACTAAAGCATCCTCCAACTCCTGGACAGTATGTGGTGCAACGTGGCGTTGGTGGATGGAGCGAGAAATGATGTCCCATGGAGTCTGTTTCTGACCGTTTGAGCAGACACATGCACATTCGTGGCCTGCTAGAGGTCATTTTGCAGGGCTCTGGCAGTGTTCCTCCTGCTCCTCCTTGCACAAAGGCAGAGGTAGCGGTCCTGCTGCTGGGTTGTTGCCCTCCTACGGCCTCCTCCACGTCTCCTGATGTACTGGCCTGTCTCCTGGTAGCGCCTCCATGCTCTGGACACTACGCTGACAGACACAGCATACTTCTTGCCACATCTCGCATTGATGTGCAATCCTGGATGAGCTGCACTACCTGAGCCACTTCTGTGGGTTGTAGACTCCGTCTCATGCTACCACTAGAGTGAAAGCACTGCCAGCATTCAAAAGTGACCAAAACATCAGCCAGGAAGCATAGAAATTGAGAAGTGGTCTGTGGTCCCCTCCTGCAGAACCACTCTTTTATTGGGGGTGTCTTGCTAAATGCCTATAATTTCCACCTGTTGTCTATTCCATTTGCACAACAGCATGTGCAATTTATTGTCAATCAGTGTTGCTTCCTAAGTGGACAGTTTGATTTCACAGAGGTGTGATTGATTTGGAGTTACATTGTGTTGTTTAAGTGTTCCTTTTATTTTTTTGAGTGGGGAGAACAAGTATTTGATACACTGCCGATTTCGCAGGTTTTCCTACTTACAAAGCATGTAGAGGTCTGTAATTTTTATCATAGGTACACTTCAACTGTGAGAGACGGAATTTAAAACAAAAAAATCCAGAAAATCACATTGTATGATTTTTAAGTAATTAATTTGCATTTTATTGCATGCAATAAGTATTTGATCACCTACCAACCAGTAAGAATTCCGGCTCTCACAGACTTGTTCGTTTTTCTTTAAGAAGCCCTCCTGTTCTCCACTCATTACCTGTATTAACTGCACCTGTTTGAACTCGTTACCTGTATAAAAGGCACATGTCCACACACTCAATCAAACAGACTCCAACCTCTCCACAATGGCCAAGACCAGACAGCTGTGTAAGTAGACCTGCACAAGGCTGGGATGGACTACAGGACAATAGGCAAGCAGCTTGGTGAGAAGGCAACAACTGTTGGTGCAATTATTTGAAAATGAAAGAAGTTCAAGATGACGGTCAATCACCCTCGGTCTGGGGCTCCATGCAAGATCTCACCTCGTGGGGCATATGATCATGAGGAAGGTGAGGGATCAGCCCAGAACTACACGGCAGGACCTGGTCAATGACCTGAACAGAGCTGGGACCACAGTCTCAAAGAAAACCATTAGTAACACACTACGCCGTCATGGATTAAAATCCTGCAGCGCATGCAAGGTCCCCCTGCTCAAGCCAGCGCATGTCCAGGCCCATCTGAAGTTTGCCAATGACCATCTGGATGATCCAGAGGAGGAATGGGAGATGGTCATGTGGTTTGATGAGACAAAAATAGAGCTTATTGGTCTAAACTCCACTCGCCGTGTTTGGAGGAAGAAGAAGGATGAATACAACCCCAAGAACACCATCCCAACCGTGAAATGGAGTTGGAAACATCATTCTTTGGGGATGCTTTTCTATATATATATATATCCCATTTAGCAGACGCTTTTGTCCAAAGCGACTTACAAGTCGGCTGGGGCCACTACTTTTACATATGGGTGGCCCCAGCGGGAATCGAACCCACGACGCTTGGCGTTGCAAGCGCCATGCTCTACCGACTGAGCCACACAGGACCCTGTGTGGCTTTTCTGCAAAGGGGACAGGACGACTGCATCGTATTGAGGGGAGGATGGATGGGGCCATGTATCGCAAGATCTTGGCCAACAACCTCCTTCCCTCAGTAAGAGCATTGAAGATGGGTCGTGGCTGGGTCTTCCAGCATGACACACGAGGGGCGGGGGCGGCAGGGTAGCGTAGTGGTGAGAGCGTTGGACTGACAAGATACAAATCTGTCGTTTTGCCCCTGAACAGGCAGTTAATTAACTCACTGTTCCTAGGCCGTCATTGAAAATAAGAATTTGTTCTTAACTGACTTGCCTAGTTAAATAAAGGTAAAATAAATAAATAAATAATGACCTGAAACACACAGCCAGGGCAACTAAGGAGTGGCTCCGTAAGAAGCATCTCAAGGCCCTGGAGTGGCCTCGCCAGTCTCCAGACCTGAACCCAATAGAAAATCTTTGGAGGGAGCTGAAAGTCCGTATTGCCCAGCGACAGCCCCGAAACCTGAAGGATCTGGAGAAGGTCTGTATGAAGGAGTGGGCCCTGCTGCAGTGTGTGCAAACCTGGTCAAGAACTACAGGAAACGTATGATCTCTGTAATTGCAAACAAAGGTTTCTATACCAAATATTAAGTTCTGCTTTCTGATGTATCAAATACTTATGTCATGCAATAAAATGCAAATGATTTACTTAAAAATCATATAATGTGATTTTCTGGATTTTTGTCTTAGATTCCGTCTCTCACAGTTGAAGTGTACCTATGATAAAAATGTCCTGCAAAATCGTCAGTGTATCAAATACTTGTTCTCCCCACTGCATATATATATATATATGTATGAGAGAGAGAGAGAGAGAGAGAGAGAGAATACATGGCTGAATACATGTGTGTCTATCTCAGTACTACGTCTCTATAGTGTGTGTATGTGTGAAATTAGAGCCAGCAGCAATTATGGGAGCTCAGTTTGCCCTGTTGAGTGTCTATATTTCGACAGCACAGAAAGAACATCTGAGTGAGTAAGGAGAATGAGAATGTGAGTCTTTGTTTACAGCTCTTCTCCTCTCCTCTTATGGTGTTGGGCACGTCTCTACAAACAGCCACACTGGAGGCAGACAAATCAAATCAGGCTGCATCCAGCGAACAGAGGCGGGCCAACACAATAACACTAAAAGAACACTGTATCATCAAACACAGTGACACTCACAGAACAACAATGTGAGAGATAAAGCGAGTGTTCATCCTCTTCTTCTCTGTGCTCCACTTTTATTGATCTCTCCTCTTTCCTCTCTCTTTTCTATTCCCCAGGTACAGCCATGTTCGGCCGGCAACTGCATTTAAATACAAATGAGCTGTGTGAATGGTTGGCTGGCCCACTCCCATTCACTCCCAATTGACTCAACAGACAGTGAGTACTAACGGTGTGGTGAGACACTCAGTAGTGAACACTGATTGTTATGACTCTACCAGCCATTGTTCATGTCACACCGAGACTTATCAGGCCCACTGAATCCAGGGGAGCATCATGGGAATAATAACTGTCATAACACTCTCAAACATCATGGAGGTGGAGAGTACATTTATTTGAGGTTGGTCAGGGGGTAGTTGGTTGTCAAGGGGTAGTTGGTTGGTCAGGGGGTAGTTGGTTATGAGTTGGTCAGGGGGTAGTTGGTTATCAAGGGGGTAGTTGGTTGCCCAGGGGGTAGTTGGTTATCAAGGGGGTAGTTGGTTGCCCAGGGGGTAGTTGGTTGTCAAGGGGGTAGTTGGTTGCCCAGAGGGTAGTTGGTTATCAAGGGGGTAATTGGTTATCAAGGGGGTAGTTGGTTGTCAAGGGGGTAGTTGGTTGCCCAGGGGGTAGTTGGTTGCCCAGGGGGTAGTTGGTGATCAAGGGGGTAGTTGGTGATCAAGGGGGTAGTTGGTTGTCAAGGGGGTAGTTGGTTCTCAGGGGGTAGTTGGTTATCAAGGGGGTAGTTGGTTATCAAGGGGGTAGTTGGTTATCAAGGGGGTAGTTGGTTATCAAGGGGGTAGATGGTTGTCCAGGGGGTAGTTGGATGTCCAGGGGGTAGTTGGTTGCCCAGGGGGTAGTTGGATGTCCAGGGGGTAGTTGGTTGCCCAGGGGGTAGTATAGGGGTAAATTGGTTCAGACAGAGGCTGGCACACAATGCAAATTGCTGCAATTAACAGTGCATCATTTATTTCTCTGTAGGCAGAATGGCAGCTAGTTTGGGATGATTCCTCCTGCCAGTATGTCTTCGGTGCTTGACTGACATGAGCTATAATAATCCATCCCTGCCATCCCAGTGAAATACAATAGGACTTTGGATAATGTGAAAGAGAATGTGTCCATCTCTGTGAGAAAGATCAACACTAGGAGAAATGACTGCTGTGTTACATTTTCAGTGGAAGCTGGGAGAAAAATAACACTCATTGGCAACCTAACTGAGGCAGAGATCCACCTAATTTATTTCTGCTAATTATTTCAGTCAGAGAGAGAGAACAGCTCTGGTGCCACTCTGTGTTTTCTATGACGTTTGTACCCCAAACACAATAGTGGGGTGTATGCGTGTGCATGTGTGTGTGTGTGTGAGGGAAAGGGGTAAGTAAGGTGGAGGAAGATGGGGGAATAGAAGAGATGTATGGTAAATGCTGTTAATTAATTACCCTGTTATCTGCCCTTAATTATTTCTACACTACATTATGTAATGCCAGTCCATGATGCAAGCAGTATCGTGTCTCATTAACAAAGCTTGAATGTGATTCTATACTGCACGTGTCATTGTGAGAGGCCATGAGTGTTATAGATGATGATGATTTGAAGGACGATGAGGTACAATGTGGACTGTATGAGGCCATGATCGGAATATAGGAAGACATATTGGTATTAACAACCAATTAAGTGAAAGATTGGATCAGGGGTCCTCAGCGCTGAGGGGAGCTAGCTAGCATCCTGCTGGGAGATCCTGGTTGCATTCCAAATGGCACCCTATTATCTATAATAGTTCCATTCTTTTGACTAGGGCCCATATGGTTTAGTGCACTGTATAGGGAATAGGATACCAATTGGAGCACAGGCTATCTCTATGCATGATCAATAATGAAGTGATCGTCAGACTGCACAGGCAGTCCTTCCTAATTCACACATTACAGAGGCAGTTTAATCTGCTGTTTGCGTAACAACGTTTTATAGCGTGGGTTGGGAGGTTCTCTTTTATCCCTTCCTGGCACCATTACTATTTTGGAGTCTCTGACAGTGCACGTCTAGATGAAAGCCCTAAAATGAAAGACTTGTCAGACAGCTGTAATAGGTTGGACACATAAGATTAGCATTTAATAGACACGGGGGAGGGGGAGAGGGAGAGGGGGAGAAGGAGAGGGAGAGAAAGAGCATGAGAGGGGGGGAAGGACAGGGAGGAAGATTGTGTGCGTGTGTTTTCATCATAGAGGAGTGAATAACAGCTCTACCTGAACACCTGTGAACACACCGATGCAAGCCCCACCTTTCGGCGAGAAACGGGGTGAGGAAGGATATGGACTACAGTAAGATGATGCAATATGAACAGTATCTTATCTTCAACCTATATCGTGAACAAACAGAGGGTTTCTCTTATTCTGTTCTGTTTAACTTCCTAATTCCAGGAATAGAGTGTCTGCTCGGCAGCAGCTCAATAATGGGTAACGGGCTAATTAGGCAGGTTGTTTATTACGTCTTAAAAGCTGCAGTATCTGATATCTGTGAGCTCAGCTGAGCACGGATCTTTCCCTGAGAGGCAGCTCATCCAGTCAAATGCAATAGCCTCTCTGGGCTGTTGAGATTATCGTTGTTTACGGCTGCTCGTACAGGTCCTTTTATAAAAAAATCCTGATTTTGACCAATTACCCATATTAATTACGTCAGCTGGAGGATTCATTCACAGGGCCTCAGCTTGCTGGGTGTCGCGTGGCCGAGCCATGAGGGGTCCTGTCCTGCAGATGGTTCAGTACAGATAATGCAGGGATTTGCCTAGCTAGGCTAGCTAGCCAGCAGCCTTAGCCAAAGTCAGCACAAAAACGGAAGGAGAGAACGAATGGATGAATAGGCACCCCATGTCAGGTAATCTTTGACAGTTTCAGTGTACTTAGTGGTCGAATCGAGGAAACATAGAGGATGGAGAATGAGTAATGTTCTCTTCCTGGTGCTGCTAGCAAGGGGTACTGGACGGTGGCATGTATTCATGGATGCCAAGGGAAGCCAGGCTTCCACATTTACTAAGAAAAGGAGAAGAAAAACATACACAATAATTTATCTTTCGTCTCTCTGTGTTTCATACATTTCCTTCAATTCGTAACAGGCTGAATGTACTGTATTTCACCGGAGAAAGCATCCGAGCAAACGAAACAGCGCCCCAGTCTCAGTATGTGTACCGTATCTATCTGATGCTATCTGGTCAGAAAGAGTATGACATTGTTACTGCCCATAGCATTGAATGCAAGGGAAGCCAGCGAGCATTTGGCCTCCTTTGCTAAAAAATATAATAATATTAGCCAATCAGAATTGAGCTAAATTGAGTGAGCTCAGCTGTGAATGTTCGTGGGGCACCAAAAAGCCAGTTTGGGTTAGGGTTAAGCCAAACTTCATTATTGACAGAATTTGGGGGGTATTGTTTCATCTCATTGTGTTGTTGTCCTCTGGTGGTTGGCTAGCTAGTTGAAATTAGCCCTTTCCTAAATTATCCCATTGATGGAAATAGGAATTTGGACTTGTGGTGTTACTTAATTCTCTGTACTTGCCAATGATTATAACGGTGATTCTGATCCAACCATATTGCCCTCGCTTGATGGAATGAAAGTTCAAAATGTTGCTAGATCTAGTATATTAATGTTAACTAGCTAGCCTGGCGTATCGTTGCCCATGAAAGGAAGTTAGGCTAGCAGCAAGTATTTTAGCGTGTGTACTGTATGACATAGACCGTTTAGAGAACATGAAAGAGGAGGATGGCATTGGGTGAGTCAACATGTTTTTCTACTTCTCCGCACACACACACACAAAGACACACAAACATAAATCGGTGGCGGACACATCATATTTAGCTTACGTTGATTGGACTAAATCATTTTTGGTATCTTTTAGTTGTCACTGTATTAGCCTAAGCATAGGTGATGTTGAAATGGTGCTGGAATAGTGGAGGCAGCGCCTGTTTTAACTCTCTGTGGTTCTAAATCAATAGTTGTGTAGTAGTCCGAAAATGTAGGAAACATTAACTTGCTTGACTATGCTGTAGGTCATGTAACTGTTACTTGCAATATGCTTTGTGGACTTCATCGGACAGATGTTGTTTTCCGGTTTTGTAATCAAACAAATGTGTGCTTTAATTTATTCTGCCATTGTGTCTTCTTATTGTGTCAGGCTTAGGATATAGAGCAAACAACGCAATTATCACAACTCATAGGTTGTAATATGGCAATTCAAAAAAAATGTATTGGCTTCCCCAGTGATTTTACTCATGCACGCACATGCGCACGCACGCACACACACGCAGCACGCACGCACACACACACACACACACACACACACACACACACACACACACACACACACACACACACACACACACACACACACACACACACACACACACACACACACACACACACACACACACACACACACACACTTTTCCTCTTTCTCTCTATTTTTTTCTCAGTCTATCTCATGCTGATGCCACACAAAGAGACGTTAATTAAATCTTTCCATTTAATTGATTTCGATCTCCTTTCATTTATTCGGTGTAATAAAACCTGCTGTCCGAAATCATCTGGCGGGGGCCAGAATAGAGCAATTAATCCCACTGCAGTAGCAGTAAAAAAAGAGTTGACCCTTCCTATTCAGCAGGCGTGAGTACACTATATATTCGACAGCACATACAAATAAAGGAATTTTAGTTGAATTCAAATAAATCAGTATATCTGCAGATGAATGAATAAATGAATCATTCCTCATTAATTTACTCACACTCATTCAGTCATTTACTTATGTATTCATGCAGTGGTTCACATGCTTGACAAAGTCCATACAGTATGATACAACAACATGATAATCAGAAAGCCTTGGACCCAGATACCAGCAAGACCTGAGGAGGAAGACATCTCATAGGGACTCGTTCGTAACACTTCACCAAACCTCGGACTCATTAGGCTTTAGCCACACAGACAGAAAGGCAATAACAATGGAAGTCAACGGTAGAAGAGTATAACAGTATAACAAATGGAACCCTATTGATATGATGCACTACTTGTGACCCGAGAAAAAGTAGTGCACAATATAGGGAATAGGGTGCCCTTTGGGACACAAGCTCAATCTGTAGCACCTGGAGTAAGACGTGAAAAGCCTCATTGAGGTCCAGACAGTGAGCAGTACTTCAGCTAAGGCCAGTATGTAAATTGCTTTGGTTCACCCAAGTTCAGTTCAGTAAATCTTTACTGTCCCTGGGAGACAATTAGAGTGCATCATAAGAGACACAAGATAAGCAGCTCAACCAACACACAGTGGCTTAGAGTTCCAACACGTTTTTTCAGTCAGCATGCATGTGTGGTATTCAAAGCACTATCATTATCAACAGGATCCTTCAAACATGCGATTGTACTTATTGGAGGTTATATGTAAGGTCTAAATGGGGACTCATTGTGAACATTAACGATCATGGCCAAGGCCTCGGTGCACTGTACTTTTTCACAGCTCAGCACTTAACATGGAAACCCTACATTTATACAAATACAGTCTAGCTAACCAAGTAGAAAATTACCTCTTAGTTATACCATTATACTGTTCCCTCCCGTGTTCCTCTCTGTAAACTACAGTAGCACCAGGAAACCCCTGGCACTCCCCATATCCCCAGGTTGTCACTCTTAATGTTAGGCCATGGTCTGTGACAGAGGCGTGTGGGTATTTGAGGTATTTGCTGTGGCCCGGCGCGGTCCGGCTCTCCTCCTGTCAGATCCTGTCACCACGTCCTCTTGTCCTGTTGCTCTACCGCTCCGAGGCACCCAGCTGCCCAACCCACCCTGTGTGTGTGTGTGTGTGTGTGTGTGTGTGTGTGTGTGTGTGTGTGTGTGTGTGTGTGTGTGTGTGTGTGTGTGTGTGTGTGTGTGTGTGTGTCACTCTGTGTCAGGCTGCACCACTCTCACACAAAGCCCAGAGACAGCCCTGACAGCAAGGATTGGATGAACAAGAGAGAAAGAGAGAATGAGAAAAACAGGAAAATAGAGGGTCTGGGAGATTGCACCGACACACTGATACAGACAACAACACAGTTTTCATTATCTCTCTCTCCCACAAACACACACACCTACACCCACACACACACAGTTTTCTTCACTTCCCTTGTTGTTCCTAACAACCTTTGCATTTCATACGATATACCTGGAGGGTGAGAGCTGTGCTCGAGCAACAGACAAAGTGAAAACAACAGAGAAACAGTGCTGCTGATCCCTCCCCCTGGAGAGTCACGACCGCCTCCACCTGCGTGCCTACGCTCCTGTTACCCCTCAAAGAGAATGAACATTCAGGAAGTCAGGCTGACAGGACATGCCCTCCCTCCCTCCCTCCCTCTCGCTCCCTCTCTCGCCATCTCTCCTCCTCAAAGTTCCTGCAGACTGCATGCATTATGCCTCAGTGAGAACCATGGTTGTCAGGACTCATCCTGGGCTGACAGACACACCGCTTAGCCAGGTACTGTAGCTGTACTGAATAGGGTGCATTGGTTTAGATCTAACTTAGCGTTAGGTGTAACATTGGATAAGGCACAGTATCTACAGTTGAAGTTGGAAGTTTACATACACTTAGTTTGGAGTCAACAAAACCTGTTTTTCAACCACTCCACACATTTCTTGTTAACAAACTATAGTTCTGGTAAGTTCGTTAGGACATCTGCTTTGTGCATGACACAAGTCATTTTTCCAACAATTGTTTACAGACAGATTATTTCACTTATAGTTGTCATGTTCTGACCTTTATTTCCTTTGTTTTGTCTTTATTTAGTATGGTCAGGGCGTGAGTTGGGGTGGGCAGTCTGTTTGTTTTTCTATGTTGGTTTTTGTGTTCAGCCTAGTATGGTTCTCAATCAGAGGCAGGTGTCGTTAGTTGTCTCTGATTGAGAATCATACTTAGGTAGCCTGGGTTTCACTGTTGGTTTGTGGGTGTTTGTTTCCGTGTGAGTGTTTGTCGCAACACGGTACTGTTTCGGTTTTCATCACATCGTTTATTGTTTTGTATTTCAGTGTTCAGTTCGTTTTTAATAAATCGTCATGAACACTTACCACGCTGCATCTTGGTCCGATCCTTACTCCTCTTCGGACGAAGAGGAAATCTGCCGTTACAATAACTCACTGTATCACAATTCCAGTGGATCAGAAGTTTACATACACTAAGTTGACTGTGCTTTTAAACAGCTTGGAAAATTCCAGAAAAGGATGTCATGGCTTTAGAAGCTTCTGATAGGCTGATTGACATAATTTGAGCCATTTGGAAGTGGACCTGTGGGTGTATTTCCAGGCCAACCTTCAAACTCATTGACTCTTGCTTGACATCATGGGAAAATCAAAAGAAATCAGCCAAGACCTCAGAAAGAAAATTGTAGACCTCCACAAGTCTGGTTCATCCTTGGGGGCAATTTCCAAATCGCCTGAAGGTACCACGTTCATCTGTACAAACAACAGTACGCAAGTATAAACGCCATGGGACCACACAGCCGTCATACCAGTCAGGAAGGAGACACATTCTGTCTCCTAGAGATAAATGTACTTTGGTGCAAAAAGTGCAAATCAATCCCAGAAAAACAGCAAAGGACCTTGTGAAGATGCTGGAGGAAACAGGTACAAAAGTATCTATATCCACAGTAAAACGAGTCCTATTTTAACATAACCTGAAAGGCCGCTCAGCAAGGAAGAAGCCACGGCTCCAAAAGCGCCATAACAAAGCCAAACTACGGTTTGCAACTGCACATGGGGACAAAGATCGTACTTTTTGGAAAAATGTCCTCTGGTCTGATGAAACAAAAATGGAACTGTTTGGCCATAATGACCATCGTTATGTTTGGAGGAAAAAGGGGGAGGCTTGCAAGCCGAAGAACAGGCAGCATCATGTTGTGGAGGTGCTTTGCTGCATGAGGGACTGGTGCACTTCACAAAATAGATGGTATCATGAGGGAGGAAAATGATGTGGATATATTGAAGCAACATCTCAAGACATCAGTCAGGAAGTTAAAGTTACCAAATACTAATTGAGTGTATGTAAACTTCTGACCCACTGGGAATGTAATGAAAGAAATAAAAGCTGACATAAATCATTCTCTCTACTATTATTCTGACATTTCACATTCTTTAAATAAAGTGGTGATCCTCACTGACCTAAGACAGGGAATTTTTACTATGATTAAATGTCAGGAATTGTGAATAACTGAGTTTAAATGTATTTGGCGAAGGTGTATGTAAACTTCTGGTTTCAACTGTATTTTACTGGTCTGTTATGACCATAGAGCATGTGAGGAGGAGGAAACAGTAGTGACTGTCACCCCAGAACATCCTGACCACCTATAATGCTAGGAGCAGTGAGAGTGGGGGCGGAGGTGTCTGTGCCTCTGAGGTCTATGTGAGGACCAGAGAGGATTATGGCTTCTTCCAATAGATTTGAAAAAGGGCTGGAGTCAAGGCCAATCCTGCTCTCCTCTCCTCTCCTCCCTCACCTCTTCCCTCGTTCTCCATCCACTTATCCTCAGCTAACTCTGCACTCATTCATCCTTTCTCCATCGCTTGATAGGTTCTCATTAGGTAGCTAACTGGATGACAGAGCTAACTGCCATGCTAACTGACTGAGGCAGCCAGAGCAACAAAGTGTTAAACAGCAAAATCATCCAGGCAGAGAGATAACAGCCTAGACTGACACAAAGCTACAGGCTACGTGGAGAGAGAAAACAAAACACTCGCTCACGTTTAGAAAAAGAGAGCACCCTGTGTGTGTGTGTGTGTGTGTGTGTGTGTGTGTGTGTGTGTGTGTGTGTGTGTGTGTGTGTGTGTGTGTGTGTGTGTGTGTGTGTGTGTGTGTGTGTGTGTGTGTGTGTGTGTGTGTGTGTGTGTGTGTGTGCATAGGCTGAGGTTAGCCCTGTTACAACTACTGAATAATAGGCCCTGTGACTTTGTGCCAACGGACCAACAGTAACAATGAGAGCTGCACCACCCTGCCTAGAGCTGAGCTAACTGACTGTCCACCGACGGCCCTATGCTCTCAAAAACAAACCCCGCTAACACAGCCAACGCACGCAGGCAGGCAGGGGATTGACTCTCTATCATCCACACAGAAGGTATCCCAAGGTCTGGCTGCATGCTGACAGATAAGCACACAGCTCTGACATATGCAAACACAATTTGTAGAGATCCAGAGATCTGGATGAGCACACTGCACGAAAGCACATGAAATCTGGTTAGATGTAAATCAACATGTCACGTAACGACTCCTCGGATTAGACCGAGACTTCACACAAGAGTGCAAAGAGTTAAAGAAAAATGGGACGTGAAATCTCGACGCATGAGATCAGCTTCTTATATCAGAAAAATATCAATTAAGAGACAGTCAAAAAGCCACCTGCAGGAAATCTCTGAGCGGCTGATGGGAGAGGAAATTCAGCTGCATCTAGAACGCTAAGCTGTGTTCTTTACCACCCAACACACATGTCCATCATTGAGACAGCAGCCTGTTTGCATTTTGCCTCTGCCAATTCAAGGGTCAATGTGTGGATTGGAACGAGTGTGGTGGAGATTCAGCAGCTCTGAATCTTATTATACAGGACAGATTGATAAAGATCTGATTGAGCCTAAGACAGAGAGAGACAGAGACAGAGACAGAGAGGGAGAGGGGAGAGGGAGAGAGGGAGAGAGAGAAGGAGAGGGAGAGGGAGAGAGAGAGGGAGATGGAGAGAGAGAAGGAGATGGAGAGAGAGAGGGAGGAGAGAGAGAGAGAGAGAGGGAGGGAGAGAGAGAGAGAGAGAGGGAGGGAGAGAGAGAGAGAGGGAGAGGGAGAGAGAGAAAGAGAGGGAGGGAGGGAGAGAGAGAGAGAGGGAGGGAGGGAGGGAGGGAGAGAGAGGGAGGGAGGAGAGGGAGAGAGAGGAGGAGAGAGAGGGGAGGAGAGAGAGAGAGAGAGAGGAGAGAGAGAGGGAGAGAGAGAGAGAGAGGAGAGGGAGGGAGAGGGAGAGGGAGAGAGAGAGAGAGAGAGAGGGGAGAGAGAGAGGAGAGGGAGAGAGAGAGAGGGAGAGGGAGAGAGAGATAGGGAGGGAGAGAGAGAGAGAGAGAGAGGGAGGGAGAGAGAGGGGAGGGAGGAGAGAGAGAGAGGGAGGGGAGAGAGAGGGAGAGGGAGAGAGAGGGAGAGGGAGGAGAGAGAGAGAGAGATGAGAGGTGACTGCTGAGGGTGTGCATGATACGCACAGCAGAAACCGGAGCCCCTGCCTCGACGACAGCAGAACCGACCGATAGGGGACAGCTGGTACCATAGTGCTTGGATAACATCCATTGGGTGTGTGTGGGCGAGAGCAGTTGGGCACTTGGGCGTGTGTCCCGACTCCTTGGCTACCGTGTTCCCATGTGTATGACGAGCCATCACAGCAGGACTTGTGTTTCCCATGTGAGATATTCTACATGGATCTGTTAGGAGGAAGGATGGAGTCAAAACCAAGACCAATCCCTCGTTCCTCCAATCCCATAGGTACAGCATCAATACAGTGGACATAAAGACTATGATAAACACCTGTCACCAAGAGATGGCTTCGAACCACCTGGCATTTCATCTGACTACACCAAACCTAAAAGGATCACCAGAAATCCACTGAAAGAGAGGGTGAAAATGCAACATACCCAGAGAGGAAATCCCTGATCCCTGATTCTGGATTTGTACAGTAAAGCCCCAGAGTCCTTTTCACCCAAGGAGTCCAATGAGAAGACCAGCTCAGTGACTCAGGCAACTACGTTTCAAACGGCACCCTATTCCCTTTATGTAAATCCTGGTCAAGAGTAGTGCGCTATATAGGGAATAGGGTAACATTTGGGACGCACAGGGAGCAGGGCAGGCTAATCCTATGTGTGTGTGTGTCAGGGTAAAAAATACCCACCATCCTTTAAGAAACAGAAATATGACATTATAATCCTCATAAATATTAATGAAAGCCATGCCAGGGAGGGATAAGGTTACTGTGTTCATCAGCAGCCTGAGGAAGGGAGGTAGAAAAAGTGACAATGAAATGGTGAGAGGGAGAGAGGCTTCTGTTCACAACGGGAAAAGCTCATTTCTGTTTGTTCTTACTGCAGGGGGGAACCACTCCCCATATACACTTCTGTTCTGTCGTTTCCACACCAATAAGAAGCTGGCTCACACACCGAGACACACCCAACAGACAGACCAGACCACACGCTTCTCAGCCCCACAGCTGGGCATGGAGGAACAGCACAGATGTACAGTGCACTGAACACACACGCGCACACACACACACACACACACACACACACACACACGCACACACACGCACACACATGCACACACACACACACCCACTGTACTACATACAGTAAGGTCAACATACACACAGCATAGGAGCACATACAGGACATGCACACATTCACCCCCCACCCAAACTGCAGAGTGGGAGTGGCAGTGAGAAGGGAGCTCCCTCAGCCATCCTCAGACCGCCACCCATTGTCAAAGCACTGCAGCAGCTCCCGGTCTTCTCCAAGAACACCCCGCTCACGTCTCACTGCTCAGCCTCACACTGCACGGAGGCACGCACACACACACACACGCATACACACACTACACATTGCGTCCCATCTCCCCCACCCACACCCCATCCTGCAGGGGTCTACATAAACACCATGTTACCCTCCACCCTCACACTAAACCTTTCCACTCCACTACTCCAAAGGCCCAGCGCAAATTTAGTGTAAACTAATCAAGCACATAATTTGTGTAATTAAAAAACTGTGAAAATTGCTCTTTGGGTGGCATTAGACAGATTGAACAGCCTGTTCACCCCTCAGAGAGCAATCAGGACTGTATTTCCAAACTGAATGAAACACGCTTGATGTTTGTTCTGGGGCATTCGAGGAAGGGATGAGGTGAATATGCAGACTGTCAAACATCTACACTTGAGTTATTACTCTGTAACCTATGAGAGAGAGAGAGAGAGATCGAGACAGACAGATTTCAATTGTGTTTCCTCTAACAGATAGTCTAGTCTGCAGTCTGTGCAATTCTGCAAATAATAGCCTATCCCCTGTATGAAAAGATCCCATAATAGATCAATTGGGAGGTGAGCACTCGGATACATTGAAGATAAAATAATCCCATTTGGGATCTCGGACTGTAATGAAAAAGGGAGGAATGAACCATATAACCTACATGTAGTCAATGTTCACAAACTGCCATCCAAGGAGCAATACATAGTGGGTTCTCCTCCGTTAGTTTGGGGGGTGGGGAGTGGAGGGATATAGCGCATGCAGGGAAATCCGAACGGCAGAAAATGTCCACACTAAGGAAAGCCCCACTACAGCCTGCCCCACTACAGCCTGCACCACTACAGCTGCACTGAGCTGGGTGAATCCCCACTTCCCATCTCAATGACGCAAGCACAATGAATAGAGGATCCGTTTTAAAGGGGGACCAATTGAGCCTTGCACTTGCTTAACAATGATGCTGTGATTCGGTATTGGGGTATAACGGTATACATTTATAGTTGGAAAAGCCTGTCATGTAATGTGTCTTTGAAGAACCTATAGATGATGGAGACATTGCTGCAGGATGGTGTTTTGGGTTGAGGGGGGGGGGAGGAGGAGGTTTGACAAGTGTTTTTTTTCTCCAATCATACAGGAGTTATAAAGGCCTAGTTAACTAATTTCGTGGAAAACTGCTTGTATTCATTTGTTTACTATTAATTTGAATTCATCAGGGTGTGCTGCAGCACCCCTGCAGTTATGGATCCAGGCGAAATCACAAGGGAACTAAAGGTCTCTAGGATTTCCAATTGATAGGCTATATGTTGAGCTTTATGCCTTATCACAAAGAAACATATTGTGTCAACTAATAAGCTGTATGCAATTGACATATGGACATTTGCCTTCAAATTAATTGAATGAGGCTTTTATCCGTGGACAAATAAAGACATTGGTTCTACACACTGTGCGCACCGTGTTGAGTAGCCTAAAGCACCGTTCCATATAGGCAACACCTTTAAGTATTTCAATCACGCAGCGGAACACTTCAGGGAAATGATACAACATGGTATTTTATATTGATATGTGACTGTGCATTTTATCAACACAGCCTTTTACAATAAACGGAAACACAGTGACAGGGTTACATCTTGGTTGTGCTCACAATCTTCCCATCAATATTATTTGCTTGATTGTAAATCGTACTTCTGATAACTACTTTGCATTTTCAATTATTATTAAATCAATGGATCAAATCGAATATTAGAGCTACCCCACATGGTACATTGTTGTACCATATTAATCCATAGAGAATAGTCTACCCAGAACCCAAACAAACATCGAGCAAGTCAGTGTAGGGCAGATCGAGAATTGTTATTAAAGTGTAAAAGGCAATGACTTAGTACATATTTCAATACATCTGACATAAGTCCTCAACATTCAAAACTGAACACTTTTATAAACACATTCTTACCTTATATCCTAGTTTTTAGAGTAGCTCAAAGCAGGTGCGGTCGTAAGGCACATATTGCTGTTGTTAACATGAAAAACTGTTCCCGTTAATTTTGCTGTTCTAGCCGCGGATCGGCTCGCATTCAGACTACACTCACAAACACGCTCAGTCAGTCTCTCCCAATCACATTGGAAGTGCGCGTTCTGGGAAGGGAGTTATGTTTAGGAGCGCGCATGGCACAGTGTTACGACCACGTGTCATCCGCTCGAGAAATGATGTATGAGCTAACCTACTCTCTTTATTAATTAATAACAGTCGCATTTCAGGTTGTCTAAAATATGTACAGGTGGAACACTATCCGTTCCTCAATGTAATCACTGAGACATTATTTGATGGGAGGACAGCTAAGGGTTCCATCATGTTGAGGGATACATATGTGTCAGTGTGTCACATGTCACTGTGCCATGAAAGGCAAGGAAATATATATATATATTCTTTCAGAGTCTTGAACAGGGTCCTTACCTTTTTTTACTGTCCACTAAGTCCCTTGTTCCTGATGATGTCAGCTGACCAAGCACAATTTCAGTGGATGGTACTCAATAATAGGCTTCCCAGTGGGGTTTGGTGCCCAATGATATCTGTGGAATTCTACTCTCCTTCAAATGGGTAACTTGGAATGCTTTTTCAACAGTCTTGAAGGAGTTCTCGCATATGTTGTGCACTTGTTGGCTGTTTTTCCTTCCCTCTGTGGTCCAACTCATCCCAAACCATCTCAATTGGGTTGAGGTCAGGTGATTGTGGAGGCCAGGTTATCTGATGCAGCACTCCATCACTCTCCTTCTTGGTCAAAGAGCCCTTACACCACCTGGAGGTGTGTTTTGGGTCATTGCCCTGTTGAATAATAAGTGACAGTCCCACTAAGCGCAAACCAGATGGGATGGCATGTCACTGCAGAATGCTGTGGTGGCCATGCTGGTTAAATGTGACTTGAACACCATCACACTTCCTCCTCCGTGCTTCACGGTGGGAACCAAACATGCGGAGATCATCCATTCACATACTCTGCGTCTCACAAAGACACGGCGGTTGGAACTAAAAATCAGAAAGACCAAAGGACAGATTTCCACCGGTCTAATGTCCATTGCTCGTGTTTCTTGTCCCAAGCAAGTCTCTTCTTATTATTGGTGTCCTTTAGTAGTGGTTTCCTTGCAGCAATTCGATTATTTTATTTATTTATTTATTTTATTTTTTTTATTTCACCTTTATTTAACTAGGTAGGCTAGTTGAGAACAAGTTCTCATTTGCAACTGCGCCCTGGCCAAGATAAAGCATAGCAGTGTGAACAGACAACACAGAGTTACACATGGAGTAAACAATTAACAAGTCAATAACACAGTAGAAAAAGAGAGTCTATATACATTGTGTGCAAAAGGCATGAGGAGGTAGGCGAATAATTACAATTTTGCAGATTAACACTGGAGTGATAAATGATCAGATGGTCATGTACAGGTAGAGATATTGGTGTGCAAAAGAGCAGAAAAGTAAATAAATATAAACAGTATGAGGATGAGGTAGGTAAAATTGGGTGGGCTATTTACCGATAGACTATGTACAGCTGCAGCGATCGGTTAGCTGCTCAGATAGCAGATGTTTGAAGTTGGTGAGGAAGATAAAAGTCTCCAACTTCAGCGATTTTTGCAATTCGTTCCAGTTACAGGCAGCAGAGAACTGGAATGAAAGGCGACCAAATGAGGTGTTGGCTTTAGGGATGATCAGTGAGATACAGCTGCTGGAGCGCCTGCTACGGGTGGGTGTTGCCATCGTGACCAGTGAACCGAGGTAAGGCGGAGCTTTACCTAGCATGGACTTGTAGATGACCTGGAGCCAGTGGGTCTGGCGACGAATATGTAGCGAGGGCCAGCCGACTAGAGCATACAGGTCGCAGTGGTGGGTGGTATAAGGTGCTTTAGTAACAAAACGGATGGCACTGTGATAAACTGCATCCAGTTTGCTGAGTAGAGTATTGGAAGCTATTTTGTAGATGACATCGCCGAAGTCGAGGATTGGTAGGATAGTCAGTTTTACTAGGGTAAGTTTGGCGGGGTGAGTGAAGGAGGCTTTGTTGCGGTATAGAAAGCCGACTCTAGATTTGATTTTAGATTGGAGATGTTTGATATGAGTCTGGAAGGAGAGTTTAAAGTCTAGCCAGACACCTAGGTACTTATAGATGTCCACATATTCTAGGTCGGAAGCATCCAGGGTGGTGATGTTAGTCGGGCGTGCAGGTGCAGGCAGCGAACGGTTGAAAAGCATGCATTTGGTTTTACTAGCGCTTAAGAGCAGTTGAAGGCCACGGAAGGAGTGTTGTATGACATTGAAGTTCGTTTGGAGGTTAGATAGCACAGTGTCCAAGGCCTGATTCACGCAATCCCCTCTGAACAGTTGAAGTTGAGATGTGTCTGTTACTTGAACTCTGTGAAGCAGATTGGGCTGCAATCTGAGGTGCAGTTAACTCTAATGGATTTATCCTCTGCAGCAGAGGGAACTCTGGGTCTTCCTTTCCTGTGCCGGTCCTCATGAGAGCCAGTTTCATTATAGTCCTTGATGGTTTTTGCGACTGCACTTGAAGAAACTTTCAAAGCTCTTGAAATGTTCCGTATTGACTGACCTTCATGTCTTAAAGTAATGATGGAGTGTCATTTCTCTTTGCTTATTTGAGCTGCTCTTGCCATAATATTGTCTTGGTCTTTTACCAAATAGGGCCCTCTTCTGGATACCACCCCTAGCTTGTCACAACACAACTGATTGGCTCAAATGCATTAAGAAGTAAAGAAATTCCACAAATTAATTTTTAACAAGGCACACCTGTTAATTGAAATGCATTCCAGGTGACTACCTCATGAAGCTGGTTGAGAGAATGCCAAGAGTGTGCAATGCTGTCATCAAGGCAAAGGGTGGCTATTTGAAGAATCTCAAATCTCAAATATATTTAGATTTGTTTAACACTTTTTTTGGTTACTACATTATTCCATATGTGTTATTTCATAGTTTTGAAGTCTTCACTATTATTCTACAATGTAGAAATAGTACAAATAAAGAAAAACCCTTGAATGAGTAGGTGTGTCCAAGCTTTTGACTGGTACTGTATTTCCAATGACTACTACTGCTATATCTACCAGTGAGTTGTGAAGACAGAGCTGTGTATTTCTCCTACATGCCTTCAAGCATAGCGATGATCCTGTATGATCCTGTGATCATGCCGAGATGAGAAGTGAGCTGAGTTGTCTATAAATAACACATTAGTCATTAAATTATCTACTCTGCGGCGAGAATCTTGCATGTATCAACAATGCAAATTTGCCAATTAAATACAGTGTGAAGGAGCCTTTGATGTTACTTTAACGAGTTATTGTCTGTAATCCTCCTTTGCTGATCATATATTTCATATTATTCTATTTCCACTGTGTTTTGGTTATAGGCTATTTATGAATATCAATTTGATGGATGCCATGAAGGTGCATGCACTGTGTATATACAATAATCAAATGTTGATATTGTAGAGAACTGCGGGGCAGGAAAGCGAACCGTGGTTCCTGACGTGAAAAGTAAACATTTAATTCCCTGAGTCAAACATCCTGACAATACACAGCCTCATCTCTTCCAGATGGAGGGGGTGTGAGAGAGAGTGACAGAGACATAAAAATAGAAAGCTACAAACCTGTCACTTCCTCTCTCTGGGAGATATTATTATTTGACTGATTGTCAAATTATTAGACATTTTGCTCAACAGAGCGCTATCAGCATCACCAGGGGCTGGGGGGGGTGTGTGTGTGTGTGTGTGTGTGTGTGTGTGTGTGTGTGTGTGTGTGTGTGTGTGTGTGTGTGTGTGTGTGTGTGTGTGTGTGTGTGTGTGTGTGTGTGTGTGTGTGTGTGTGTGTGTGTGTGACTACACTTATAGTAGTAAACAAACAAAAATGTGACAATTTGTTAGTTCCCACAGGGTAAAATGTTATTTGTAGGGGGTTTGTTGTTAAGGTTAGAATTACTGTCAGGGTTAGAATTAGGGTTAGTTTTAGGGTTAGATTTTGGGGATAAGGTTAGGATTAATGTTAGGGTAAGGGTTAAGTTTAGGTGTAGGGGTTAGGAAAAAAAGGATTTTGAATGGGACTGAATTGTGTGTCCCCACAAGGTTAGTTATACAAGTCTGTCTGTCTGTCTGTCTGTCTGTCTGTCTGTCTGTCTGTCTGTCTGTCTGTCTGTCTGTCTGTCTGTCTGTCTGTCTGTCTGTCTGTCTGTCTGTCTGTGTGTGTGTGTGTGTGTGTGTGTGTGTGTGTGTGTGTGTGTGTGTGTGTGTGTGTGTGTAAGATATTCCTCTGGAACCAGAACAGCTAAGGTAATCAACAATTCTGCAGCGTAACTCAACCAAGACGGTACAGTCCCAGAAATCCATCCACTCTCAGACAGGGACCAGTCGGATGAAGAAGTGATGGAGATGGAAGCAGTTCAAGGCAGGACAATGCTGCAAATGCCAATGCTGCCAGTGCTGAGTCTTCCACAGAGATTAACAGACGTAGGATCTTAATTTGAGACCGTTTGCTACAGCCGGAAAATAATCTTGCAGCAACAGGAAATGTGGAATATAATTTATGGATTTTTTTGTAGGGGTTGATACATTTTTCATGAGGGCAAATCAAGTCTAACATTTTAAAGAGTAAATTACAAAAATATAGAAGCCTTTTTAACCTTGAATACACTACAAATGTGCATGTACTGCTGTGCTGGAAAATTCTCAGCAACAAAAGAGTAATCAAATTAAGATCCTACATCTGTACTTAGTCAAAGTAGAGAAGTAGAGCAGGTGTTATGTTTTCATACTGAGAGAGGTAGGAAAATAATAAAAAATACAGTAGCTCATTTTGTCATTATTTACCACCACGCACAGCACAATCCCACTGGGCACACCACGTCATTTCAACATGGAAATGTGGGTAATATTTGGTTGAGACGTTGATCAATGAGATTTCAACCTTTATTCACCCACTCAAAAAGACATCCAGAAGTTTGTTGTATACCCAATGTGTTTTCACTGTGCTTTCAACCATCTGAAAGCACAACCAAGTTCAAATGGGAATACAATTTCAGATACATTGTATTTATGCAACAACTTAATGTGTTACCACTGTGCTTTTTAGTTTAGTTGAAGAACTGAATCCTACATATAATTTGTTAACTTCTCGACAAGTTATTACACTTTTTACTGTATTGCAAAAGTGATATTGAATTATGTTTGGTTGTCAACGCAACCAAATATCAACATTTGATAGAGATGTACACTACCCTTCAAAAGTTTGGAGTCACTTAGGAATGTCCTTGTTTATGAAAGAAAAGCAACTTTTTTGTCCATTGAAATAACATCAAATTGATCAGAAATACAGCGTAGACATTGTTAATGTTGTAAATTACTATTGTAGCTGGAAATGGCAGATATTTTATGGAATATCTACATAGGTGTACAAGGCCCATTATCAGCAACCATGACTTCTGTGTTCCAATGGCACATTGTGCTAATCCAAGTTGATCGTTTTAAAAGGCTAATTGATCATTAGAAAACTCTTTTGCAATTATGTTAGCACAGCTGAAAACTGTTGTTCTGATTAAAGAAGCAATAAAACTGTCCTTCTTTAGATCAGTTGAGTATCTGGAGCATCAGCATTTGTGGGTTTGATTACAGGCTCAAAATGTCCAGAAAGAAAGCACTTTCTTCTGAAACTCGTCAGTCTATACTTGTTCTGAGAAATTAAGGCTATTCCATGCGAGAAATTGCCAAGAAACTGAAGATCTCGTACAACGCTGTGTACTTCTCCCTTCACAGAAAAGCACAAACTGTCTCTAACCAGAATAGAAAGAAGAGTGGGAAGCACCGGTGCACAACTGAGCGAGAGGACAAGTACATTAGAGTATCTAGTTTGAGAAACAGACGCCTCACAAGTCCTCAACTGGCAGCTTCATTAAATAGTACCCGCAAAACACCAGTATCAATGTCAAAGGTGACTCCGGGATGCTGGCCTTCTAGACAGAGTTGCACAGAAAAATAAATATCTCAGACTGGCCAATAAAAAGAAAAGATTAAGATGGGCAAAAGAACACAGAAACTGGACAGAGGAACTCTGCATAAAAGGCCGGCATCCTGGAGTCGCCTCTTCACTGTTGACGTTGAGACTGGTGTTTTGCGGGTACTATTTAATGAAGCTGCCAGTTGAGGACTTTCAAAAACAAGCACATTTCTAAGTGACCCCAAACTTTCAACTGTAGTGTATATTTTTTGCAACTGACTTAGTTTGGCTTTATATCCAGTTTGTCTTCAAATTAATTACATATACAGTACCAGTCAAAAGATTGGACACAACTACTCATTCAAAGATTTTTCTTTATTTTTACAATTTTCTAAATCAAAATGATGAAATAACACATTTGAAACATCTAAAAAAGTGTTAAACAAATAAAATAAAAAGTAGCCACCCATTGCCTTGATGACAGTTTTGCACACTCTTGGCATTCTCTCAACCAGCTTCATGAGGTGAGGACCCTCGGAGTGTGGTGTCAGGAAAATAACCTCACACTCCACATCAACAAAAAAAGGAGATGATCGTGGACTTCAGGAAACAGCAGAGGGAGCACCCCCCTATCCACATTAACAGGACAGTAGTGGAGAGTGTGGTGAAGAAGGCACAACAGTGCCTCTTCAACCTCAGGAGGCTGAAGAAAATTGGCTTGTCATCGAAAACACTCACAAACTCTTACAGATCGAGGGCACAATCGAGTTATGAATGCAGTTATGTTGTGACATGGTAGGGTTGGAATACAGAAGACAGCCCTGTTTGGTAAAAGATCATGACCATATTATGGCATTACAGCTCATGCAAGCAAAGAGAAACGATAGTCCATCATTACTTTAAGACATGAAGGTCAGTCCATATGGAACATTTCAAGAACTTTTAAAGTTTCTTCAAGTGCAGTCGCAAAAACTCATCAAGCGCTATGATGAAACTGCCTCTCATGTGGACCACCACAGGAAAGGAAGACCCAAAGTTACCTCTGCTGCATAGGATACGTTCATTAGAGTTAACTGCACCTCAGATTGCAGCCCAAATAAATTCTTCACAGAGTTCAAGTAACAGACACATCTCAACATCAACTGTTCAGAGGGGACTGCGTGAATCAGGCCTTCATAGTTGAATTGCTGCAAGGAATCCACTACTAAAGGACACCAATAATAAGAAGAGACTTCATTGGGCCAAGAAACACGAGCAATGGACATTAGACCGGTGGAAAGTTGTCCTTTGTTCTGATGAGTCCACATATGAGGTTTTTAGTTCCAATCACTGTGTCTTTGTGAGACGCAGAGTATGTGAACGGATGATCTTCACATGTGTGGTTCCCACCGTGAAGCATGGAGGAGGAGGTATGATGGTATGGGGGTGGTTTGCTGGTGACACTGTCAGTGATTTATTTAGAATTCAAGGCACACTTAACCAGCATGGCTCCCACAGCATTCTGCAGCCTTACGCCATCCCATCTGGTTTGAGGTTAGTGGGACTATTATTTGTTTTTCAAAAGGAAAATGACCCAACACACCTCCAGGCTGTGTAAGGGCTATTTTATCAAGAAGCAGAGTGGTGGAGTGCTGCATCAGATGAACTGGCTTCCACAATCACCTGACCTCAAACCTATTGAGATGGTTTGGAATGAGTTGGACTGCAGAGTGAATCAAAAGCAGCCAACAAGTGCTCAGCACATATGGGAACTCCTTCAAGACTGTTGGAAAAACATTCCTCATGAAGCTGGTTGAAGATTTAAGATGGCGCCAAAGAACATGACGTTTTACGTTCTCCCAACCAATTGTGCAATTAATTTTTTTTTTTGCATTTGTGTAACTTATTTTTTAACTTGTGTTGCTGTTACCATCTCTTATGACCGAAAATAACTTCTGGACATCAGCAAAGCGATTACTCACCACGGACTGGAAGAAACATTTTCTTTTAACGAGTCCGATGAGAAGGATATCCTGTTTTCACTGGAACAGGCCCAGATCCATGCCTTTTGCGTGAAGAAAAGATGCCGGAAAAGGGGACGCAAATCAGGGATCCTTCTGAGAATCCGTAGGCGAGTGAGTAAACTCCCAATGCCTTCCAAAATTGATGCCCTACTATTAAGATTATCCTACCAATGGGATATTAAAAACTGTAACATCTTATGTTTCACCGAGACGTGGCTGAACTAAGAAACAGACAATATAGAGCTCGTCGGATTTTCCATGCACTGGCAGAACATAGACAAGACCTCTGGTAAGACAAGGGGTGGGGGTGTGTGTCTTTTTGTCAATAACAGCTGGTGAGCGATGTCTAATATTAAAGAAGTCTTGAGGTATTGCTGTCGACCACACTATCTACCAAGAGAGTTCTCATCTGTGTTATTCGTAGCGGTCTATTTACCACCACAAAGCGAAGCTGGCTCTCAACCAACTCTATAAGGCCATAAGCAAAGAAGAAAATGCTCACCATGAAGTGGCGCTCCCAGTGGCTGGGGACTTTAGTGCAGGCAAACTTAAATCAGTTTTACCAAATTTTTACGAGAATGTCACATGCAACCACAGAAGACAAAATCCTAGACCACCTTTACTCCACACACAGAGATGCATACAAAGCTCTCCCCCGCCCTCCATTTGGCAAATCTGACCACAATTCTATCCTCCTGATTCCTGCTTACAAGCAAAAACTAAAGCAGGAAGTACTCGCTCAAAAGTGGTAAGATGACGCAGATGCTACACTACAGGACTGTTTTGCTAGCACAGACTGGAATATGTTCCTGGATTCATCCAATGGCATTGAGGAATACACCACCTCAGTCATCTGCTTCATCAATAAATGCATCGACGACGTAATCCCCACAGTGACTGTACGTACATATCCCAACCAGAAGCCATGGATTACAGGCAACATCTGCATCGAGCTAAAGGCTAGAGCTGCCGATTTCAAGGAGTGGGAGACTAATCTGGACGCCTATAAGAAATCCTGCTCTGCCCTCAGACGAACCATCAAACAGGCAAAGTGTCAATACAGGATTAAGATTGAATCCTACTACATCGGCTCTGACGCTATTCAGATGTGGCAGGGCTTGAAAATTATTACGGACTACAAAGGGAGACCCAGACACGCTGCCCAGTGATGCGAGCCTACCAGATGAGCTAAATCCCTTTTATGCTCACTTCGAGGCCAGAAACACTGAAGCATGCACGAGAGCACCAGCTGTTTTTAATGACTGTGTGATAACGCTCTCAGTAGCCGATGTGAACAAAACCTTAGAACAGGTCAACATTCACAAAGCCTCTGGGCCAGACGGATTACCAGGATGTGTACTCAAAGCATGTGCGGACCAACTGGCAAGTGTCTTCACTGGCATTTTCAACCTCTCCCTGACTGAGTCTGTAATATCTAATGTTTCAAACAGACCACCATAGTCCCTGTGCCCAAGGAAGCAAAGGTAACCTCCCTAAATGATTACCACCCCGTGGCACTCACGTCAGTAGCCATGAAGTGCTTTGAAAGGCTGGTCATGGCTCACATCAACAGCATCCTCTCGGAAACCCTAGACCCACTCCAAATCGCATACTGCCCCAACAGATCCACAGATGACGCAATCTCAATCGCACTCCACACTGCCCTTTCCCACCTGGACAAAAGGAACACCTATGTGAGAATGCTGTTCATCGACTACAGCTCAGCGTTCAACACCATAGTGCCCACAAATCTCATCACTAAGCTAAGGACTCTGGGACTAAACATCTCCCTCTGCAACTGGATCCTAGACTTCCTGACGGGCAACACCCTCAACAGTATCCCGTGTGTATCAAAAATGGTCCACCACCCAAAATACATCCAGCCACCTTGACACAACTGTGGGAAGCATTGGAGTCAACATGGGCCAGCATACCTGTGGGGGGAGGGGGGGTGAGGGGGTGCAACTTAATATTAGGAATTTATAAAAAGATGTGTTACTATGATGACATAATCCTGTGGTAGAAATTTCACCATAAAACAACAGTTTACGTTGTTGACTTTTTGCAAATCCAATATATTATCCATGTAGATTCCATGTCACAAATTACATTGAAACAACATTGATTCAACCAGTTTGTGCCCAGTGGGGACTGTGGTGGTGGAATTATCTTCATCTTACATACGTAGGACCAGGAAGCCCAAGAGCTCAAACACCAGACTTGCCGCGTCTTCAAATACAACAGAGGACAGCTTTTTAATAATGCATCTTCCAAAGTCTGGTACCCATAATGGAGGTACCAGGTAGACAGGAAAGGAAGCGGTTGGGGCAAGCCGATCCCTGTGTGTCACACAAATCTAAATTGAATCTGCACCGACCAATGGGAGGCCGCTCTCCACAAAGAAAAACAAATTAGAGTTAAATCAATGCCCTCAGAGGTACAAGGACTGAACACGAGCCATCCGTGATGAAGTCTGAGCTGAACGGTCGCTGGGTGGGTGGGTGGGTGGGCGGGGTGGACCTATTGGAAATCATTAAGAAGACACCTTGCTTTGAACTGTGGCACAGTATAAATAAAGGCCTAAGATCTCAGTTTTAACTAAAGGAAACCCCTTCACAATGGATGGAGAGAATGCAGGAGGGGAAGAATTCAACACTGGGTGAGAGAGAAAGAGAGGATTCTGGAATATGGAGAATAGGAGAGAGAGGAAGGGAAGAGAAAAGAATGAATGGCAATGCCCTGTGGTCATCAGTGTAAGAGCAGTGCCTTTTGTGCTGTATGAAATTAGAATGAATATACCTTTAAAGCTATATTAGCACTAAACTGCTCATGCCCTGAGGAGTGTCACAGTGTGTGAGCTGTCCAAAAGGATGGAGGAAAAACAGAGAAGAAATGGTGAACAGGAGAGAAGGAGACTCGAGTTCCACAACAACAGAGAAAGGTGAGGAGAGAGGAAAAAAGAGAGATATAAGAGCCTTATGTCTGCTGTCACATTGACTTGTGCTCTTGTCTCCTGTCAAAACAATGTGTTTGCCAACAGAGCATCTGAGAAAATGATGAGGAAAAACAGAACAATATTTAGATGTCATAAAGTAATGCAGTATGACACATGGCAATTGGCAAGACGTCAGAGAGAATTGTTGCAGGCTGCTTAATCACACTCAGCTTTAACCAGAGACTCCATTCCCAATTAGCATGTGATTAGTTGGAAAGTAAATTCATTCAAAACAGGTGTGCTCTCTTAATTTGATCACTCTGTTGTCTCAGAGAATTGTCCTGTGCAGCAGGAAATGCAAATTGTAGTGTATTCAAGGTTTGAAAAGGCTTCTAAAGTTTGTAATTTCCCAGTTAAAATATCAGACTTGATTTATCATTTATCAACAAAAAATAATCATTCCCTACAATTAATTAGAATCCAAGTAATATTTCACATTTCCTGTTGATGCAGGATTATTTTCCTTGTATTAGAACCTGTTCAAATTAAGATATCATATAAGTACACAAACACAAATTATGAAGCTTCTCAGAGTACGAGTGTTGATCTCAGTCAGTTTTGCCTTTTAGATAATAATGGATAAGATTACCTAGAACCTGATCCATATCAACACTACATCTCTGAAACACTTTGTGAAAACAGGTCCTAGAGAATGAACCAAATCCAGCTCTGTGACCGAAAAAAACTGTATTTTATTTAATAGAAATAGCCAAATCTATGTGGTGTCATATGTAAAGCTGAATGACCCAGACAATTCAACCCCACAGTGGAATCTAATAGAATCTCCTCTGTTTCCATCTCATTAAGTCAGGGTGATGGCATTGAACAGTAACAGCAGAATTGGAAAAACATAGATGTCAATATCCAAAGTATATGGTATTGCAAAAAGAGCTATGGATTGCATGAATTATAGATTCATCATAGCATGCAAATGTCTGAGTTTCTCAAGGGGTTGGGGTATTGGGAAGGGGGAGTGAGATATATAACCAATTTGGAGATTGCTGGGATATTTATCACCCAGTATGACCTCATGGTCATGCTCCAGCCATTTGTCACAGTCTTGGTCCTTTAAAAAAAATGTAAACTTTGTTCAACTCGGCAAGAACTAGGTTAACTAGGTTAAGAACAAAATCTTATTTACAATGACGGCCTACCAGGGAATAGTGGGTTAACTGCCTTGTTCAGAGGCAGAACAACAGATGTTCACCAAGTCAGCTCAGGGGATTCGACCCAGCAAACTTTCAGTGACTGGCCCAATGCTCTAACCACTAGGGTACCTTCCTTTGATACAGGAGCCCATAGCATACAAATAACCTCACATATCCATCCAACCATTCACGTGCATGCAAACATCTCATTTTGTTTTATGTATGCCTGCACTGAGGTGCTGTTCTGCTTCTGGGCTGGGAGCGTATCTGGTCAAATAACCCCATCTCCTGGTCAAATTTGAGAGATTATCTGAAATACTGGGTCTCTCGCAGACATTTGTAGTCACAAGAGTAGTTTTAAACACAAGAATATCCTAACATTTAACACACAAAACCATGCATAACAGGCATTATCAATATCATTG
Source organism: Oncorhynchus masou masou (assembly GCF_036934945.1). NCBI lineage: Eukaryota > Metazoa > Chordata > Actinopteri > Salmoniformes > Salmonidae > Oncorhynchus > Oncorhynchus masou. Next base: position 55,320,800 of record NC_088220.1, read on the forward strand.
GCTAATTGTTTGTCATTCTTCGCTACTCTTGAACATGGCAATTGCACCGACATACAGTTGAAGTCGGAGGTTTACATACACTTAGGTTGGAGTCATTAAAACTTGTTTTTTAACAACTCCACAAATTTCTTGTCGGTTAGGACATCTACTTTGTGCATGAGACAAGTCATTTATTATTTCACTTATAATTCACTGTATCACAATTCCAGTGGATTAGAAGTTTACATCACTAAGTTGACGGTGTCTTTAAACAGCTTGGAAAATTCCAGAAAATTATGTAATGACTTTATAAGCTTCTGATAGGCTAATTGACATAATTTGAGTTAATTGGAGGTGTACCTGTGGATGTATTTCAAGGCCTACCTTCAAACTCAGTGCCTCTCTGCTTGACATCATGGGAAAATCAAAAGAAATCAGCCAATTATAGACCTCCACAAGTCTGGTTCATCCTTGGGAACAATTTCCAAATGCCTGAAGGTACCACGTTCATCTGTACAAACAATAGTACGCAAGTATAAACACCATGGTACCAGGCAGCCATCATACCACTCAGGAAGAAGATGCGTTATGTCTCCTAGAAATGAACGTAGATTGGTGCGAAAAGTGCAAATCAATCCCACAACAACAGCAAATGACCCTGTGAACATGCTGGAGGAAACAGGTTCAAAAGTATCTATATCCACAGTAAAACAAGTCCTATATCCACATAACCTGAAAGGCCACTCAGCAAGGAAGATGCCACTGCCCCAAAACCGCCATTGCTTGGTCGCAAATGGGTCTTCCAAATGGACAATGACCCCAAGCATACTTCCAAATTTGTGGCAAAATGTCTTAAGGACAACAAAGTCAAGGTATTGGAGTGGCCATCACAAAGCCCTGACCTCAATCCTATAGAAAATGTGTGGGCAGAACTGAAAAAGCGTGTGCGAGCAAAGAGGCCTATAAACCTGACTCAGTTACACCAGCTCTGTCAGGAGGAATGGGCCAAAATTCCCCCAACTTATTGTGGGAAGCTTATGGAAGGCTACCTGAAACGTTTGACCCAAGTTAAACAATTTAAAGGCAATGCTACCAAATACTAATTGAGTGTATGTAAACTTCTGACCCACTGGGAATGTGATGAAAGAATTAAATGCTGAAATAAATCATTCTCTCTGCTTTTATTCTGACATTTCACATTCTTAAAATAAAGTAGTGATCCTAACTGACTTAAGACAGGGAATTTTAACTCGGATTAAATATCAGGAATTGTGACAATCTGAGTTTAAATGTATTTGGCTAAGGTGTATGTAAACTTCCGACTTCATCTGTAGGAGTGCACAGAATTATGTTGCAGATATGTTTATGTAATGGGTCAGATCATACGGGATAAATTCACCCCTCAGCTTGAAATGCTGCCAGTGCAGTGACGATTTTAGCATGTCAATCTTGGTGGGGCAAACTGAACAACAACACAATTAGATACATGCCAGCAAAGCCACTAAATAGTACATTAATTGGACTATAACGTGACAAACGGTACCCACAAAATGTTAGGGCCTAGAGAGTTCCAACAGCAGTCCCAACAGCTTACCATCGCTACAGGAGCCGTCTGGCAGTGAAACAGTTCACTCAGCCTCATTTACAGACTTTTAAAAAACATAGCTGATATGGCTGACTTACTTAAACAAATCTGGTTTCTACTGACAATTGAGATGTACAAACTATGCGGGGACGAGCGGATAAGAGGCAATCCGTAATTTCGATTAAAACATGAATGAGCGAGCGAGGATGTACATAGTCAATACAATTATTTGTTCAGCACTTTTGAAATGTACAGAGACAGAATTCAGAACATAGGCAGTTCTTACAGTATTCTCCCTGTACACCAAGTCAGAACCGTATGATAAATAAAGGGGGCATATAAGCAGACAATGAAAGCTCTTACATTATTCGATGATGACATTTGTCTAAAACAGGCTATAGGATACATGTGCACCACCAAGTCAGAACAGTAGGCTAAATTATGAGGGGAAAAGGGACCACATTATTAGGGTGAGGCACATGGGCTAGCTTACTACACAACATACACTTAGTATTACTGTCTTAGCTACAGTATACATATCTCCCTGGCATATTACATAATTTATGCAAAAGCACACAAGACAGTTTTGGACACCTTGTCGTGCTGTGCTCACTTGAACAGGAAGGCAGCGTGATGGTCCTTCATGGGAAAATTTTGTCAACAACCTCTGTCATCAAAGTCTGGCATTCTCTGGATTTATGGTGCTTTCAAGACAGCTGGGAACTCTGAAAAAAGCAAGGCTGAATCATGACGTTAGTGATCTTTAGGTCGGAGCTCTAGAAAGAGGCCCAAGTTCCCGACTTGGAATTCCGAGTTGGATGACCATTCAAAACGTATTTTCCCAGTCGGAGCTAATTTTTTTCAGAGTTCCCAGTTGTCTTGAACTTACTGAAGTCTGAAATTTCCCAGTTCCGAGTTTCTAGTTGTTTTGAACGCTGCAGAAGTCATGCTGGATAGACAATGGCCAATGTTGAGTGTTTATCCTTTTAAGCTTGGAAAAGAGACCCTTAAACCCAGACTTGGATCACACATCCACTGCACATCCACTGCACTGAATAGCAGACTAGTGATTGCATCGCAATGCTTGCAGTTAGCCACTGATTCCTTCCAAACCACTCAATTTGCAATTTCCAACTTGCTGTGTAATGTTTATGTCCAATTGCCGATGAGCACCGACATGTTTTATCTATAATTTCTATTCATAATTTCTCTTTTTCTTTTGGGCTCCCGAGTGGCACAGCGGTCTAAGGCACTGCATCTCAGTGCAAGAGGTTTGAATCCAGGCTGTATCACATCTGGCTGTAATTGGGAGTCCCATAGGGTGGCGCACAATTGGCCTGGCGTCGCCGTGGTAGGCCGTCATTGTAAATAAGAATTTGTTCTAAGTTGACTTGCCTGGTTAAATAAAAATGTTATTAATATGAAAAGGATTTGCCAGTAGATTGTCAATTGTCCACCGCCCAATGGGACTCCCGGTCACGGCCGGTTATGACACAGCCTGGGATGGAACCCGGATCGGTAGTGATGCCTAAAACACGGCTATGCAGTACCTTAGACCACTGCAACACTCGGGAGGCCTCTTCTTCTTCTTTAACTTCTTCTTCTTCTGTAGATTTATATGGCAGTTGGCAACCAACTTTAAGGTGCATTACCGCCACCAACTGGACTGGAGTGTGGACCAGAAACAGTGGAGGTCTAAATCCTACCCAATATCCTTGTCTCCCTAAGGAAACTAAATACATAATTAAATACTACATCCCCTGAACATTCTCCCATCAGTTCACTTAAATTCGGGCTCTTCAACCCCATTACTCTTTCTTTCACTTCCATATTTCTGGCACGAAAATAGAACGTGTTCCACTGTCTCCATTTCCTCCTGACAATGATCACACCTACCAGTCAGATGTTTCCCCACCAACTTCAAAGGACTATTGAGCCTTGTGTTTCTCAGTCTCAGCCTTGTGACTACACTTTCCTCCCTTCTCACTCAGCCTGATGACCTCCCTGCCCCCACCTTTTCCTGCATCTTATACAGGCGTCTTCCCTTTCCCTCCCCTTTCCACAACTCTTGCCATTTGTTTTTAACCACTGTTTTTATCAACCCCTTGGCTTCTGCTTTATTGATTGGCAATTCCATCTCAACATTAGGATGTTTAAGAGCCTGCTTGGCGATAACACCCTCCTCCTCATTCCCCTCTACTCCCACATGAGCTGGTACCCAGAGGAACATCACAAAAAAAACATCTGTTTCACTCTATACAAACACTGCAAAACCTCATACAATACATCCAGTCTGCTCTGAGACACATGAATTTAGGCTCATCAGTGCTGCACAGGAGTCAGAGTAGATGACTACCCTGTCTGGCCTCACCTCCTCCACCCAGTCTGCCGCCAAGAGTATGGCCATCAACTAGAGGTTGACCTATTAATCGGAATGACCGATTAATTACGGACGATTTCAAGTTTTCATAACAATCGGTAATCGGCATTTTTGGACACCGATTATGGCAGATTCCATTGCACTCCACGAGAAGACTGCGTGGCAGGCTGACCAGCTGTTATGCAAGTGCAGCAAGGAGCCATGGTAAGGTGCTAGCTAGCATTAAACTTATCTTATAAAAAACAATCAATCTTAACATAACTAGTGATTAACTACACATGGTTGATGATATTACTAGTTTATCTAGCTTGTCCTGCATTGCATGTAATCAATGTGGTGCTTGTTAATGTCACGCCCTGGCCATAGAGAGGCTTTTATTCTCTATTTTGGTTAGGCCAGTGTGGGACGAGGGTGGGCATTCTAGTTTTTTATTTCTATGTTTTCTATTTCTTTGTTTTTGGCAGAGTGTTGTTCCCAATCAAAGGCAGATGTCTATCGTTGTCTGATTGGGAATCATACTTAGGCAGCCTTTTTCCCACCTGTGTTTTGTGGGTAGTTGTTTTCTGTATAGTTTATTTGCCTTACAGAACTGTTCGTTTTTCTCTTTGTTATTTTGTTCGAGTGTTTTGATCAATAAAAATCATGAACACTTATCACGCTGCGCTTTGGTCCGATCCACATTCCGACGAGAGCCATGACAGTTCATTTATCATTGACTCACAGCCTACTTTGCCAAACGGGTGATTTAACAAGTGCATAAAAGCACTGTTACTGCACCAATGTGTACCTAACCATAAACATCAACGCCTTTCTTAAAATCAATACACAAGTATATATTTTTAAACCTGCATATTTAGTTAATATTGCCTGCTAACATTAAATTATTTTAACTATGAAAATTGTGTCACTTCTCTTGCGTTCTGTGCAACAGAGTCAGTGTTTATGCAGCAGTTTGGGCCACCTGGCTCGTTGCGAACTGTGTGAAGACCATTTCTTCCTAACAAAGACAGCCAACTTTGCCAAACGGGGGATGATTTAAATTAGATAGATAAAGTTAGATAAAAAGTTAGATAAAATACGGAACGGTTCCGTATTTCACTGAAATAATAAACATTTTGTTTTCAAAATGATAGTTTCCGGATTTTACCATATTAATGACCTAAGGCTCGTATCTCTGTGTGTTATGTTATAATTAAGTGTATGATTTGATATTTGATAGAGCAGTCTGACTGAGCGGTGGTAGGCAGCAGCAGGCTCGTAAGCATTCATTCAAACAGCACTTTCCTGCATTTGCCAGCAGCTCTTCGCTGTGCTTCAAGCATTGCGCTGTTTATGACTTCAAGCCGAAATTAGGCTGACGATACTAAAGTACCTATTAGAACATCCAATAGTCAAAGGTATATGAAATACAAATGGTCGAGAGAGAAATAGTCCTATAATAACTACAACCTAAAACTTCTTACCTGGGAATATTGAAGACTCATGTTAAAAGGAACCACCAGCTTTCATATGTTCTCATGTTCTGAGCAAGGAACTTTCTTCTCCAACACATTGTTTTTGCATTATTTATATCAAAAATGAACATGTTTCATTATTTGAGGCTAAATTGATTTTATTGATGTATTATATTAAGTTAAAATAAAAAGTGTTCATTGTTCATGGCTATTTTTGTCACTGCCACCTTAAACTCAGGAAAGTAAAAGCTGCTCTTGTCCTCAAATCCATCTGTGAATATATTCAAGAAGGCATAGCACTGTGTCCTTAAATGTTCACTTACAACTGAATCTACTCCTTAACATGTCTTACCCTCTCAAGCAACCCTAGATCTATCACTGGTTGAGGGAGGTGGGATGGCAGGAAGAACCAGAGAGGGGCTAAACTCCCTCCCAAACAACCCCATCTCTCTCGCCATGCAATTGCCTATCCACCCAAAACTTTATTCAGATTTCATTCATGTTCCCAGCACTCTAGGAGCACCTTTTTGTTGTAAGACGTGTAACCTTGTGTCCTTGTAGATTTACCCAATATGTCATGGCTGTTGTCTTCTTAACTTGAACGGTATCTCTCCCAACTCTACCTATCAAGTATAAAGGTAAGACCCAGATGCAGACAAATGAACAATGGTTTAATAATCCAACAGGGGCAGGCGATAGACAGGTCAAGGCAGGCAGGGGTCAGTAAACCAGAGGTGGGGCAACGGTACCAGATGGCAGGCAGGCTCAGGATAGGCAGAGGTCAATAATCCAGAAGTGGGGCAAAGGTACAGGTCAGCAGGCAGGCGCACTCAGAGTCAGGACAGGCAAGGGTCAGAACCAGGAGGGCGAGAAAAAAGAGAGGCTGTGGAAATCAGGAGCTGAGAACAAAAACCATCTGGTTGACTTGACAAACAAGGCAAACTGGCAACAGACCAACAAAGAGCACAGATATAAATACACAGGGGATAATGGGGAAGATGGGCAACACCTGGAGGGGGGTGGAGACTATCACAAAGACAAGTGAAACAGATGGGTTTGTGTGTGACACTACCTGCATCACTGCCACCGGGGAGGTCCTGAGGGCTCCACAACATGTTCTTAGGGCTTGAGCCTGGATAACATCTAGCTTTTTAAAGATGTCTGAGCTGCTGATCCATATGCTATACTTCCATAATCCATTGATGACATTAACGGCGCTGTATATATAATTTTCAATGGCATTCTATCTGCCCCCACTCCCTTCCTGACAAGCAACATTCAATATTTTCTTTCCTTTGACAGCTACTCTTCTAATATACTCTGCTCATGTCATTCGAGTGTCAATCCAGACCCCCAGGAACCTAAACACTCCCACCCTCTCCAGATTCCTTTCATACAACTTCAAGTATATTCCATACCCATTCTTCCTCCTCGAAAAAAACTGTCTTTGTTTTCTCAACTGAAAACTTAAAGCCCCACCCGAGGTACCATGCTTTTTGAAATCTCCTGTCTGTATGGATAATATTTCTCCTCCTCTTCCACAGTGCCTCGTCATCCGCAAACAATGACCTCCCAATATCAGGTCTCACCTGGAAGAATACATCATCAATCATAATGGCGAACAACAAAGGACTAATGACACCTCCCTGGGGGGTACCATTATCTTCCTCATAGCTTTCTGACATAGAGCTCCCCATCCTGACTTGTATTGATTGCCCAAAAAGAAAATCCTTTATCCAGTTAAAAACCCTTCCTCCAACCCCCATGTTTTCCAGCTTGATAAGTAGGCTTTCGTTCCACATCATATCATAGGCCTTCGGTACATTGAATAGAATGGCTACCACCTCCTTATTTGCCAGTGCCTCCCGAATGACTGACTCAAGGCAGTACAGGATCCCCTGCCTTTCCTGGTGACATTTTTTTATTTTTTATTTTACCTTTATTTTACTAGGCAAGTCAGTTAAGAACAAATTCTTATTTTCAATGACGGCCTAGGAACAGTGGATTAACTGCCTGTTCAGGGGCAGAACGACAGATTTTTACCTTGTCAGCTCGGGGGTTTGAACTTGCAACCTTTCGGTTACTAGTCCAACGCTCTAACCACTAGGCTACCCTGCCACTAGTCCTCTACTCTCCAGAAAGTACAGAATGTCAGTCTTTATGTTATCATCCTTTCCATACGTTTCCATACGTGAGACGTCAACGCTATCGGCCTGTAGCTTGAAGGACTAGTAGAGTCTTTTCCAGGTTTACCTATTGCCATCACTACCACCTGCTTCCAACTTCCAGGCAGTTTCCCCTCCTGCCTCACTTGTAAAGGCCCAATACTTTCCCCATTGCGGTGTCACTGCTGCCTGTGACTGGAACGAATTGCAAAAATCGCTGAAGTTGGAGACTTTTATCTCCCTCGCCAACTTCAAACATCTGCTATCTGAGCAGCTAACTGATCGCTGCAGCTGTACATAGTCTATCGGTAAATAGCCCACCCAATTCACCTACCTCATCCCCATACTGTTTATATTTATTTACTTTTCTGCTCTTTTGCACACCAATATCTCTACCTGTACATGACCATCTGATCATTTATCACTCCAGTGTTAATCTGCAAAATTGTAATTATTCGCCTACCTCCTCGTGCCTTTTACACACAGTGTATATAGACTCTGTTTTTTTTCAACTGTGTTATTGACTTGTTAATTGTTTACTCCATGTGTAACTCTGTGTTGTCTGTTCACACTGCTATGCTTTATCTTGGCCAGGTTGCAGTTGTAATGAGAACTTGTTCTCAACTAGCCTACCTGGTTAAATAAAGGTGAAATAAAATAAATAAAAAACTGAGACAAGACATCATGATGTAACCCATCTCATCCTTCCCAGGAGATGTTACCCCAGCTTTAGCTAATTGCTCTCTTCAAAATCGCTGCTTTACTCGCAGGAATGTCTTTTATGTCCAGTCCTCCATCAATCACGATGTAGACTTGAGCGCCATACATCTCCATTTGTCAGTGATTCCTTCAAAAGATATTGAAATTCTTGTTGAATTCATCATAAACACACACAGATGAAAACCCTACCTGGAAAGTAAAATCATTTCACGATGCCACTTGCTCTCCAGGGGGGTTAATCCATATACAGATCTGTACACTGCAGTATTGTATTTTTAAAATCCATGTTGTTTATTGTCAACAAATATTTGAGCAGGAGTTTAAGGATTAAAATGACAAATACACAAGTTACATTGTGGTTTTACAGCAGAAGACCATTACTGATAAACATGAATATGAGTAAATTATCATAGTCGACAAGATAACACAAAAGACATAGGACACATTAAAATAAAGCGGAGACTATATTCTCCATTCGGTGGGCTGTATATTCTGCAACGGCGCTTCAATTGAGGCCTTATGTTTGTGCTGTACAAAGTACAGCAGAACTGGACCTTCCAATGACAATGTGACAGGAGTGGAGCAGAATGCAGGTCTTCAGGGCCTGTATTACCAAGCGTTTCAGAGTAGGAGTGCTGTTCTGGAATCTGTTTCGCTTTTGAGATCATAATGAATCAGATTACATGGACCTGATCCAAGATCAGCACTCCTACTCTAAGACGCTTAATTAATACAGGCCCAAGGCTTCAGGCTTGGATCTTCTGTTTCTCTATGCTCTCCCTCTGTCTTCCCTCCTCGATTCTACTGACAGATACTGTAGGTGAAACAGGATGGGAAAGGAGAGGTAAGGGGAGGGGAGGAGTGGAGAGAGAGAGAGAGATATATAATTTATGAATGACTGTCTTGTTTAATTCAACAGGACCTCTAACCAATGTCTTGTGGGCTTTAGTTCTGTTTCAGACGAGTCGTTCTGAATCATTGGAGGCCTTCCTCATTATTCCCATTACTGTCACCGGGACTGTCTGGGGGATGGATACGTGTGTTAGGGAGAAGCCATTACAACACCTCTCACCTTCTCCCCAAGCTGTCACTACGCCTCATCTAGACTGAATAATCGGAGGTTAAGGGTCGGGTGGGATTGATAGCTGACAGGGTGACCATTTGAGCTCGAAACAGCCATCCCTGGTGAGCTAGTACAACCTTGAGGAGGTAAAAGACCCTTTTTCTCTCCTCTGTCTCATTCTCCCGCTCTCTCACCCTCTCGTACATGGAATGGAGAGAAGGAGAGAGAGGGAGAGAGAAATCAAAACACAGAGACCCATCTGGAGCTGGTATGGAGAAGGTCTGGGCCAGCGGAGGATCCTGAGGGGAGGACGGCACACAATAATGGCTGGAATGGAGCAAATTAAATGGCATTAAACACATGGAAACCACGTGTTTGTTGTATTTGATATCATTCCACTCCAGTCATTACCACAAGCACATTGTCCCCAATTAAGGTGCCACCAACCTCCTGTGGTCTGGGCCCCTGAGGGACATTGCTGACAGGTCTATACAATGGGGTGAGAAGACACAGCTTCTGTTACTGCTCAAACCACATCTTGTCATGGTCTTCATATGGTTGAATGGCATGGATCTGTGTATGTGTGGAGCTTCTTAAGAGAGATCATGTATTTCCTCACCCTCCATGTAATTTAACGGGGCTAATCTTAACACATCTTTATGCTAAGATACAGTAGAGCACATATACAATGTGGACAGGCCTAGGGAGAGAGAAGCAGTGGGTTGGAAGAGCTTAGAAATGCCTCAATCCACTCCATCGGTTCCTGTTCTCTCCGATGCCCTGTACCCATTTCCTTCTCCTCTCTCTCGCTCTGTGGATTCGCTGATAGTAATTTACTTAACCTTCGCCTCACTCATCTCTACAACACACACTCCCCCCACCTCTCCTCCTCCTGGCACTACTTAAAATGTGACTCATGAAGAAGAGAGCAGAGAGATCCAATTTCCCAGCTAGAAAGGACTCTTTTTCTCTGACAAAACATGTACCTGGCACCGACACCGACAAATAAAGTGTTCCACTTAAACGACCACTGAGTGGTTTTCTAAACCGATCTTGGACTTTCATCAAATACAGTTGGTCTTACATAGCATATACAGAAGGGCTGATCTCACAACTCAAAGCCTCTCAGCTCAAAGTGGTAACAAACTAAACGTATCAAAAGGCCAAATCTTTACCCATATTCACCTCTTCAGATGTTTTTTCTCAAAACCCAAAACCCAACTCTCTCCTAGAACCAAACCCACCTCCCAGCCCCAGACAGGGTGAGGCTGCGCTCCCTGTGGTGGTCACAGTACTGGGCAAACTTCTCAGCACAGCAACGTAGACCAAACCTCCTGATCAGGTAGAGGCGGAGCGGCCGTGCCTCACGTTTGCTCAGCTCTCCACTGTCATCTGTATCTCAAGTGCCAGCGCAGCCCCTCATCCTCCTGGGTCTGACATGTCCCCACTCCTCAACCCCCAGGGAGGGGACCGAGCTAGATGGGGGAGGGGACATGGTGCCTGACAGGAGGGCATCTGACACCCTGGTAAAGAAATGACACATTTTAAACCAGTAGCATCTCTCTTCTGCGCACTATAGTCATGTATTGGCTTGTATAGTCTTGAATTGAAATACAATGTTGATTTTAAGTGGTGAGCCACGCGCAGAGAGCATTTAGCAGACACAAGAGAGTGTCTTCTTAAACGTCCTCCCGCTGACATACTGAAGACGACGCTCCACTGTGTTTCTTACAGAACCACAGAGTCTGACTAGTCAGTGAGTCTATACGGATGAGATACCTGCAGTCAGGATAAAATAATGTATTTCACACAAGCACTCCATTTCTGAACCTTAGCTGAAGCAATGCTGCTTGTCAGTCATATAACCATGTTCCAATTTCTGTGTCGAGACGAAAAGAGCAAACCAGTTATTTATAGACAGGAAGACTATTGGCATGAAAAAGACGTCTTTGATAGAACAAATATATATCTAAAGATGTGTTTGAAATATTTAATCACATGCTGGAGTACTATCAGATCTATTATGGCACAACAGCCAATCAGTGGCCTGGTAAATTGGTAATTTATTCAGAATATACACTCTACTACTAATACCTGTCAGGAAATAGTGGAGGGGTTTGGAGAGAGCGGGGTGAGAGAAACAGCATATAGAGGAGGGTTTGGAGAGAGAGGGGTGAGAGAAACAGGGAATAGAGGATGGGGTTTGGAGAGAGGGGTGAGAGAAACAGGGAGTAGATGAGGGTTTGGAGAGAGCGGGGTGAGAGAAACAGGGGATAGAGGAGGGTTTGGAGAGAGAGGGGTGAGAGAACAGGGAATAGAGGAGGGGTTTGGAGAGAGGGGTTGAGAGAAACAGGGAATAGAGGAGGGGTTTGGAGAGAGGGGTGAGAGAAACAGGGAATAGAGGAGGGGTTTGGAGAGAGAGGGGTGAGAGAAACAGGGAATAGAGGAGGGTTTGGAGAAAGTGGTGAGAGCGGGGTGAGAGAAACAGGGAATTGAGGAGGGGTTTGGAGAGAGGGGTGAGAGCGGGGTGAGAGCGGGGTGAGAGAAACAGGGAATAGAGGAGGGTTTGGAGAGAGAGGGGTGAGAGAAACGGGGAATAGAGGAGGGTTTGGAGAGAGGGGTGAGAGCGGGGTGAGAGAAACAGGGAATAGAGGAGGGGTTTGGAAACAGAGGATGGAATAGAGGAGGGGTTTGGATAGAGGGGTGAGAGAACAGGGAATAGATGAGGGTTTGGAGAGAGAGGGGTGAGAGAAACATGGAATAGAGGAGGGGTTTGGAGAGAGGGGTGAGAGCGGGGTGAGAGAAACAGGGAATAGAGGAGGGTTTGGAGAGAGAGGGGTGAGAGAAACAGGGAATAGAGGAGGGTTTGGAGAGAGAGGGGTGAGAAACAGGGAATAGAGGAGGGTTTGGATAGAGGGGGAATAGGGAGTAGATGAGGGTTTGGAGAGAGCGGGGTGAGAGAAACAGGGGTTTGGAATAGCGGGGTGAGGAGGGTTTGGAGAGAGAGGGGTGAGAGAAACAGGGAATAGAGGAGGGTTTGGAGAGAGAGGGGTGAGAGAAACATGGAATAGAGGAGGGGTTTGGAGAGAGAGGGGTGAGAGCGGGGTGAGAAACAGGGGAAGGGGTTTGGATAGAGGGGTGAGAGGAACAGGGAGTAGATGAGGGTTTGGAGAGAGCGGGGTGAGAGAAACAGGGAATAGAGGAGGGGTTTGGAGAGAGAGGGGTGAGAGAAACAGGGAATAGAGGAGGGGTTTGGAGAGAGGGGTGAGAGAAACAGGGAATAGAGGAGGGGTTTGGAGAGAGAGGGGTGAGAGAAACAGGGAATAGAGGAGGGGTTTGGAGAGAGGGGTGAGAGAAACAGGAAAAAGAGGAGGGTTTTGGAGAGAGGGGTGGGAGAAACAGGGACTAGAGGAGGGATTTGGAGAGAGAGGGGTGAGAGAAACAGGGAATAGAGGAGGGTTTTGGAGAGAGAGGGGTGAGAGAAACAGGAAATAGAGGAGGGTTTTGGAGAGAGTGGTGAGAGAAACAGGGAATAGAGGAGGGATTTGGAGAGAGAGGGGTGAGAGAAACATGGAATTACAGATGGACGGATATGTAAAACAGAAGAGGTTGAGTGAAGGAGAGAGTTGTGTGTATAAATGAACTGAGTGAAAAACTGACAGATGTAGCGTTAGATTGGAAAAGAGGTATATAGCATTTAAGTGGCCACGAGAGGGAGGAGAGATGTAAGGGTGAGAAAGAGAGGGATGAACTGGAAAGATAGACACGAGTATAGAGGGGTATGCAGACTGACCTGTAGTAAGAAAGAGGGATGCAGTCAAGACATAAACAGATGGTAGAAGGAGTAAGTCCAGTGGGTTTAATTACACTGAACAAAAATGTAAACGCAACATGCAACAATTTCAACGATTTTACTGAGTTACAGTTCATATAAGGAAATCAGTCAATTTAAATAAATTCATTAGGCCCTAATCTATGGATTTACATGTAGTCTGTGGTTGTGAGGCCGGTTGGACGTACTGCCAAAATTCTCTAAAGCGAAGTTGGAGGAGGCTTATGGCGGATATACAGAGAAAAGAGTCGGCCCGAGAATTGAACCCTGTGGCACCCCCATAGAGACTGCCAGAGGTCCGGACAACAGGCCCTCCGATTTGACACACTGAACTCTATCTGAGAAATATCTGAGTGTATGCTGCTGCTACTCTGTTCTTTATTTTATTCTTATTATCTATCTGATGCCTAGTCACTTTACCCTGCCTTCATGTACAATCACATTTGCTTATGTAAATGCAATATTTTATTTTTTATACATTTGCAAAAATGCAGTGCGGTATCTATGACTTGGGTGACTGGAGTCTTTGACAATTTTTTGGGCCTTCTTCTCACACTGCCTAGTATTGAGGTCCTGGATGTCAGGATACTTGGCCCCAGTGATGGGTGCATGCTTTGAGTACATGTCCTGGTAATCCGTCTGGCCCCACGGCTTTGTGAATGTTGACCTGTTTAAAGGTCTTGCTCACACCGGCTACGGAGAGCGTGTTTACACAGTCGTCCGGGACAGCTGGTGCTCTCGTGCATTCTTCAGTATTGCTTGCCTCGAAGCGAGCGTAAAATGTGGGAGGTCCAGCAATTACCTCAACTACTTCTGTTGGCATAATTTATCATTCAAGCGGAAGTGTGTATAGATTGTGTGTACTGTATATATCAGGGATGATCAACTTGTGGCCCTTTTGAAGGCCCTCTGATCTATTTCCACAACAACAAAAAATATAGAATATAATAGAATACACAAGGTGCAATTTCAAAATGTGGTTGTGCATCAACAGTTTTTCTCTTGTTATGTCAGTCAGTAATAAGAGCGTCTGCTAAATGACTTAAATGTAAATGTAAATGTAATAGCAGAGGCTGCTGAGGGGAGGACGGCTCATAATAACTGCTGGAATGGAGTAAATGGAATGGTATCAAACATGTTTTTGGGGGGCTTTTCATGTGTTTGATAGCATTCTATTCACCTTCTTCCAGCCATTACACTCCATTTCAGCCATTGTTATGAGCAGTCCTCCCCTCTGCAGCCTCCAATGACTGGTAGTCAGTCAATGTCAGCACTTTTTTTTCAGATTGCTAAATTAGTTAAGCGGCCAGCTGTCTAAACTTTTAATCATGGTCAAATTACCAGCCGGTGGGCCCCCATTGATTTTGTTAGTCAGTCTCACTAAGATATTATATTAAAAACTGCAAACATTTCTCTCCACCCTCTGGCAAAATGTGTAGAATTGCAGGAAATTAGCTGTAAAACGGCTAATTTTCCTCTCTGCCCCCTGGAAAAACGAGTAGATTTGAAACAAATTTGCTTTAAACTGCACGAAATGAACTTGCAATGTGGGAGGGGGAGAGACGCAGACCCACGCGCAACTGCAGTACCTTATAATATGTTCTGATTTTTTTGGGGGGGCCCCCACCCCCATCAAAGTTGCCAATCCCTGGTACATATAATGAATGATAGATGGTATGTATCGATGTGTATAGTATGAATATGTGTGTGTAGATGGAGGCATCTATGACTTAATTTCATAGAATGTACACAGATTACACTCACTAAAGGGTACTTACCTGCACAGTGTGCTCGTGGTGCCATCTGGAGCTGAGTGGTGATGTACTGGGCTCTTTGGAAGGCATACAGGGATTTGTAAAGGCGTCCATTGCTGCCACATTCAGTCCGGTGGCGTCCCCTGTGGCATTCCAGCGCATAGCCTCGGGGCAATGTTTTCTGTGATGAGAAACGGCTGGAGACAAGCAGCAACACAGGCAGCACAATGCAATTACAACCTGCTGACCTGTACTCTGATTTGGCACACTTTGACCCCCAGCGTACTGTATCAGAGAGATAGATGGAAAAAGAGCCGGGTAGGACTCGTACTGAGGTTGTGTGACCAATCAGAACACGGGTAAATACATGTTTGTAGTGTTATGGGTGTGGATAGACATGGTCAGAGAGAGGGATTTGTTGGTGCATTGGCTTGTTAATGCTCAGTCTGCTGCTTGTCTGGCACAGGAACAGTGTTTCAGTGTCACGCCAGGGAAAGATGAGGGAGCGCGTGAAATATGAGAGGCACTGCAGCAGTCAACACATGGCCAAAGTATGTGAACATTTAAAACAGAAAACGGGGAAATTAGTGGGTAAGTGTGTTTGTGTGTGTATATGTTGGTCTTCACCTGCTCCTGTCCCTGTGAGAGCTGGTTTCGCTAGCTAACGGCTCTGTAAATAAACAGGCCAAACTGAGGGGACGGTTCCAGACCCTTCAGGCCCGCCTCACCTCCCTGCCTGTCAACTGTGGGCTCAATCTGCAGCTCATTGTCATGGCTGGAGTAAAGTACTGTATTTTACAGGCCTGCATGCAGAAGGAAGATGCTGGAACATTTCTGCTGAATATTGCGCTAATACTCTAATACTGGACCATAAAACACACATGCATGACCTCTAAATTCTCTTATCTGTTTTTAAGTCACTACTTGAGTACATGACACACACCATCCTAGAGAAGGACACTTATCGCCATCATGAGAGCAAGTCTCTTGTTGCAGAACAGGACTGCTGTCCGAGGGCTTTCCCTGTATCCTTGCTATAGTATCGGTGCACTGCAGCTTTTTCCAGCCTAACTCATAGGCACAGTGGTGTCACTAATCGTTAGTGGAATGCCCGAGGCCTCGACTTCATTTGATAAACTTCTATTGACACACCATGTGTCTTTTTTACATCAACATTCCGGTGAGGTGGGAGGAGGAGAGACGAGAGCAGAGAGCAGAGAGAGGGGTACTTGGACCACAGCCCACAGGCTTCTGCTAAATTGCTAACACATGCTGCCCAGTGCCAGACATCTCACTGAAAGCTAGGTATCATACATGCGCTCACACACGGGTCCCTCTCTTGTCGTTGACCTTCCCTCTCCTAATCAGACCTGGACCCGGACAATGGCCTCTTCCCCCCACCCCTCCCCAAGCCCCAGCCATCCTCCAGGCTCTATCTTCAATACCTCTTTGTCTCCTGCTCTCCCTTATACTCTGCCATGGTGTGCATTTCACAGGTGCTCTGGTGCTAAAAGGACTGCCTGTGCTGCTAGGGCATTATTTAATCCATTGTTTCTTTGGGGGAGAAAAGCATATACATTTAATGTGTGTGTGTATGTTGGAGGTCTCTGAGATAGGGGTAGTGTCCTCATTGTGGCTGGAGGACAGGGGAGATCGCTTTCTAACTAGGAATTCACGGTGTTCAGTACCACTGAATAGACAGGCAGGCAGGCAGGCAGGCAGAGAGGAGGGGTGTCCCAGTGCAAAGTATAGCTCGTAGCCTTGAGTGGTCTTCTCTGTTCAGGTGCAGTGTTACAATGTATTCCCGTCTACAATTAGTGTCTGTGATTTGTGTTGAGCAGTGCAGCATGGACGAACAAGGGGGGCAAGGTTTTAGGCAACCGGGTGTTAGATTGACCCAATTTTATAAGTGCATATGAAAATAAAGATATATCTGAAGAGGGTCACCGTAGGGTGATGAAATAGGATGTTTTGGTAAAGACTGTAACGCTGCTGAAAGACTTGCACATGTTTTTTCTTCATCTCTGTCATATGTGGAGTAAAAGTAGAGAGAGCAGTGAATCAGTCACTTGTGAAGAGTTCTTCTCCATTCATCTCTATGGCATGGCTGAACAGACAAACAGGCTGTGTGTGCAATCTGTCATGAGCCTGTAGAATAAAAACAACAAAACACTGCACACACACACACACGCTGACATGCTAAACAGGTGCACTTTCACAGCCAAGTCGTGTTCAAGTCCACCTTCTCTCACACATCAAAATTGGCATGGTAACCAAACAGAGTAAAACCTACAAACACATGTACTGTATTGACACACTCAAACACATACAGTGCCATCGGAAAGTATTCATACCCCGTGACCATATTTTGTTGTGTTACAGCCTGAATTCAAAATTGATTCAATTGATTTTTCCCCTCACCCATCTACAGACAATACCAGATAATGACAAAGTGCAAACATGTTTTTAGACATTATTGCAAATGTACTGAAAATGAAATACAGAAATAACTAATTTACACAAGAATTCACACCCCTGAGTCAATACATGTCAGAATCCCCTTCTGCAGTGATTACAGCTGTGAGTCTATCTGGATAAGTCTCTAAGGGCTTTGCACACCTGGGTTGCACAATATTTGCACATTACTCTTTTTAAAATCATTCAAGCTTTGTCAAGTTAGTTGTTGATCATTGCTATACAGCCATTTTCATGTCTTGAAAACGAGGCCACTCATGTCATGTAACTAGGCCACTCAGGAACATTCAATGTAGTCTTGGTAAGCAACTCCAGTGTATATTTGGCCTTGTGTTATTGTCCTGCTGAAAGGTGAATGTCTCCAACTGTCTGTTGGAAAAGAGACTGAAGTAAGTTTTCCTCTAGGATGTTCAATGTGCTTAACTCTATTCCATTTCTATTTATCCTAAAAACTCCCTAGTCCTTGCCCATGACAAGCATACCCATAACATGATGCTGCCAAATATGAAGTGTGGTATTCAGTGATATGTTGGATGTGCCCCAAACATTACATGTTGTATTAAGGACATTAAGATAATTTCTTTGTCACATTTTTTGCAGTTTTACTTTAGTGGCTTATTGCAAACAGGATGCATGTTTAGATATATTTTCTATACAGACTTCCTTCTTTTCACTCTGTCATTTAAGATAGTATTGTGGAGTAACTACAATGTTGTTGATCCGTCCTCAGTTCTATCGCAGCCATTAATCTCTGGTGAAAACCCTGAGTTGTTTCTTTCCTCTCCGGCAACTGCTTTAGGAAGGAGGCCTGTATCTTTTCTAGTGTCGGGGTGTATTGATATATAACCCAAAGTGTAATTAACAACTTCTCCATGCTCAAAGGGATATTCAGTGTCTGCTTTTTTTATACCCATCTACCAATAGGTGCCATTCTTTGCGAGCCATTAGAAAACGTCCCTGGTATTTGCGCTTGAAGGAACCTTACAGATAATTGTGTATGTGGGGTACAGAGATGAGTCATTCAAAAATCCATTATTGCAGAGTGTGTTCATGCAACTTAAGTGACTTGATAAGCAAATGTTTACTCCTGAACTTATTTAGGCTTGCCATAACAAAAGGGTTGAATACTTAGACGAGACATTTCAGCTTTTCATTTTTTATTACATTGTAAACATTTCTAAAAACATAATTCCACTTCGACATTATGGGGTATTGTGAGTAGGCCAGTGACGAAAATCAAGGATTGTGAAAATAACAGCTTAAATATTTGCCTCGAGGCAAATTGCTAGCCTGTGGTCAGGGCTAGTTGGCCAGTGTTTGTGTACTCCATACACTGCCTCCTCTTTAGGGAACATTGGCTTTATATACTTTCTCAGATTCCACTCCATGGCTTGGAGGTAAATATGGTCCCTACTCACTTATCTTGGATCAGTTTGTCATAGTCTAGTACTGACCATAACCATTTAGGAGACAAGATTAGATCGTCACTCAGAGCTCTATGACTCAAGAAAACAGGTATATGCCCTTAATTCATGGATGTAGCCAACCTGAAAAGGGTTTCTTTCAGCACTGCTTAAGATGGCAACCACTGCGTTCTGCCTATTACAGTCTACTTCACTCAGCGAGAGCACAATGTAATATAAAACGTGAGCGCAAAACTATATACTTTAAACGCAACAAGATGATGAGCAGCACGCGACAGGTGAAAGTGAGCACCAGCCTACGTCCCACTGCCACAGTTTAGGCGCGTGGCTCCGCTAGTTGTTGCACGGGCTTCCGTCTCTGTGGCAAAGCGCGGTGCGCAAGTCGCCAGCCAAGCCAGCCTTTGGTAGAGCCGTTAACGCGAAAAAAGGGTTAAAGGACAGCTAGTTATATTCTTTCCTTTCACTTTCAGCAGGCCATTTAGTTGGTAAACGGAAGATTTCTTCACATGTATCTCTTCACATGTAGCACGACAAAACGGGTAGTTCCCAGATTATTACGTTTTTCCGCAAAACCGGTGGCAAGAATAGTTCACGGGAAATGTCTTCAAAACCTACACTATAATTGTAACTGTGGTTCTCGGTCCTCCTGGATTTGAGTGCAGACAATATGAGCATCTAGATCTTCCCTGTCAAATTCCTACATTGGCTTTAACCCCAAGTAGCCAGCCTCCTTCTGTCCGACAATAACATGTGCGTAACTGCTGCACAACGAGAACGAACCATTCTTTAGGCCAACTTGTTCAGTGGGCTAGTGTATGAAAAGTAGTTATAGCAAACGTCTTTTTATTGACATCTACTAGTGTTTTATAAACGTTAATAGGCCTATTTGCTGAGGTAAGAACGGTCTACTCCTGGTGGTCTGTCTACTACTAGGCTACGTCTCCCTCACGTGGACATAACCAAGCAGCCCATAGGGCAAGCAGCCGACATTCACTAATTCCACCAGGAGGAATGTACTTTTTTTTTTAAAGTTAGTATGAGTAGACCCATTAACTGTCCAGAATCATATATTACTAACAATAACATGTATTACAGAGGATGGCTATGTAGAAATATTTAGAAGAGAGAAGGGAGAAAATGGAGAAGGGGGAAAAAAAGACAACCAAGTCATAGTATTTTATAAGGAAACTTTATGTGTGCTTGTGAAATTCACTTTTAGACAGAAGGCCGTTTTGCAGTTTCCAGTACAGCAGATAAGGTTTGATATTAAAGAGCACAAAAATGAAGAAATCACAATTCCAAAGTTCGATGCTTTCCAACCAGGCATGTGAAAGTACAAGCTTTTGGCCCAATTCTTATTTTCCTCCAGTCCCTCTTACTCACTTCCCCCTAAGCTCCTCAACCCCTCTCATTTACAAATATTAAAGAAATAAAACAAAAAACGTCTTGCGCTTAATTTAGTCAATTTCTTCAAATCATTTCCGGCCATCTCTCTGAACTGTGATATTGGATATAGACGATTGCATAGATTGGTAGTCAGTCATTTCCTTTCTATTTAAGACATAATGGAATGTTGATTAAGACTCTGGCCCCCTCCCTTTGCCGTCCTTTACACTGGGCCCCTGCCTGTCCTGCTGCAGAGAGAAGACAGACAAGGAGGCGGAGGGATGAAAGAGTGAGAGACAGGGCTGTCGCCACAAACAGGCACATTTTTAGTACTCCCATTGTTTCCAACTTCCTCGGGGAACTCTAAAGTGGTGTCCCTACAGAAACAATTCAACTGAGGATAGTGGTGGGCCTTCACTTTGTCCATGTAAGCTTTACATGACCTGATATTCTTTCATATGTTCTTCAGTTGAAACTATAATAAATGAATAGATTGGGTGAACAAGAGCATCTTATATGCCTCCATGTCAAAGTGATATACCACGAAAGCAAAGTTTCATAAATGCCAACATGTTTGTGTCAAGTGTCATGTGATGTTTACATAGAAGCTATAAAGGCCTCACATATTCCTCCTCCAAATAAATTGTCACCATATCTTCAATCTGACATGATTCCATATTTGACCGTTGAAAAGAAATAAAACAAAAATAAAACTTTACCCAAATGGAGACTCACAGTAACTCAAACCTATCTACGGTACTCAATGTGTCAAACTGCTATTTGTTTTCCTTTGCCATTTGTTGTTTTTCCTTTTAAAAATGCCACTTGTTTTGCCCTACAAGCCTGCGATGAGTATTCTGACTGTGTTGCGTACTGAAAAAATAAGTATGTACAGCACTGAACCCAATTACTCACATTTGCTGGAGAAAAGAAACAAACAAACAGGAAAAGGAAAGAGTTGAGGCTAGCAATCCAAGTTCCAATTATCCAGCAAAATGTGGTACGGGTACATGTCATTATTCTCTGTTCAACCCCCCCCCCTTCATATATCTCTGTGTTCTAATACGCAACCCCCCTCCCAGCAAGATAAAATAAACAAACAAAAAATGTTGTATAAGAATCAGAATATCTTGTACCCCGTCCCCAAGGCAGAGGGTAGGGTGAAGATGGGACTTGCACTACAGAGCAGTGTCCTCATTCCATTCTGACCCAGAAGCGCACCTGTGGTTGCTTGTTTTCACCCCATAACATGATGTGCATTTGATTCTAGTTCTGTGAACAAAGTTGCACTCATTAAACGCTTGTAACAGCCAACGAGTTTGAGATGAAAACCTGCACTCAGGGGCACTGCGGGACCAGAAATTAGAGAGAGCAGTAGAGTTGTCCACCAATCACTTCCCAGGACTCTCCAACTGCAGCCCCTCCCTCTTCTACAGAAGCCAATCAATCCACTGGCTGCAGAATCACTCCCCTCTTCTCTCCTCCTACTGCTCTCAGTGACTGCAGGCTATATCTAGAGGGGTGGAGTGCGTCTGCTCTGCATTGGGCCTGGCAAGCCTCTATGTACCCCCCTTCCACCCCAAACCTCATCCCGTCCCCATCCCTCCCCCCTGTGGTGTGCTCCTAGAGGTCACTCTCCCCGTAGAGGGCGGTAGAGAAGGACATGTAGTCGAGGGCTCCGGGCTTTGCGTCGGGGCCCGAGTAGGGCGCCATGCGGGCGATGCAGTACTCTGCCTGGTCTGGAGGCAGCTCACGCCTCAGTTCCTCAGCCGTGATGAAGTTCTGACAGAGAGAGAGGGAGATGGGAAGAGCGGGAGGGACGGTGAATGACGGAGTGATAGTTGTGTAATAATTGTTTGTCTACTTCAGCTGTCTCAGGTAGCTGCATCTCTCACACGCACAAAGCCCAATACCATTCCACCCCCACCTTGTCTGCAGCCAAGATCTTGAAGGAGGCGATGACCTGGTCGGCTGTGTCGGTGTCCGTGGTCTCCCGGGACATGAAGTCTATGAAGGCCTGGAAGGTGACAGCTCCGCTGTTGTTGGGGTCCACTATGCCCATGATGCGGGCAAACTCGGCATCGCCCTGGAAACCACCACCACAGGAAGAACAGTTTAACGAGGGCATCATTGACCAATGACCAACCTCTGAGCAATATTACCACTAATTAAACACACAACTTGTCCATTTGAGTTGACGATAAAGATTGTGTTAATATCTGCTTAGGGACAGGGTTGTTAAGAAGGATTGTGTTAAAAGAGACAGTTACTACACATTAAACTTACCATGTCATAGTAGCTACAACAGTAAGGGTCTTACTCTAAACTCAAGATGGAGGGAGAAAAAGACAGAGAGGAGAGAGGAGAGAGAGAAGAGAGAGAGCAGAGAGAAGAGAGAGAGCAGAGAGAGAGCAGAGAGAAGAGAGAGAGCAGAGAGAAGAGAGAGAGCAGAGAGAAGCGCAGGCAGTACCAGGCTGTTTCCAGTGGCAACGAGCAGAGCGCGGTAATTGTCCATGTCCATCTGCCCTGTGCGCTTCTGTTCCCAGGGGCCGAGAGATAGAGTTGAACAGATATGGAAGGAAAAGAAGAGCAATAGAGGGAGTGTGAATTTGAAGAGGACAGAACATTAAGTGAGGAGGAAGACATGAGCAGATCGAAGCATGGGAAGAGGAGGAACACAGGAGGGGAGGTGCGGAGGGGAGTAATGTGAGGGGAGTGAAAAAAGAAAAGAAAAACCAACGTTATAAAAGAGACGAGTCAAATCAAGGTAAAAAAAACAAACAAACAGCAGTGTTGGAGCCGAGGCGGAGGCTGGAGGCCAGTGGGTGAAATGAGGGTGAATGACAGCACAGGCAAGGAAAGAGCCAGGAAGAGAGCAGTTTAGACGGGTAACTCTCTGCTCCTTACCGCTCCCAACCCAGCTTGTACGTGCTCCTTACCGCTTTGTTATTCTCCACATCGTAGCCCAGGCTGATCAGGCACGCCTTGAACTCCTCAGCCATCAGGGCCCCGCTGTGGTCCTGTGAGGTCACCAACAGCCAATTACAGCGCACACCGCGATGATGGACGCCAGGTTGGACCGAGCACAGCAGGTGGGAGTGGTCAGGTGATGGGATCATGGCATGCAAGATGAGGGTGATGGACAGAGACACAGACAAACGGATGTTAGATGTTACACAATGACAACAGCTTATGGGGAAAAGACATCCGTGATCCTAGACACGATGACAGGCACACCAGTGACCATGAGGGGCCAGTGTCTCCCAAAGGAGAGCGAAGGTAATGTTCTGTAAGTGCTTAGGAACACATCCGCGATACACAAGCACTGTTTAACCGTCTGTACGCACACACACACCTTTATGTAAACGATGGAAGATCACCATAGTGCTAGTGACAGGACAGCTGTGTTCCAAATGGCACTCTATTCCCTAGAACCCCGATATTCAACTCTGAAGGCAGGCCCACTGCTTTATAAAAGAAATGACACGGTTCCCCTCTAATCAGGGACTGATTTAGACCTGGGACACCAGGTGTGTGGATTAATTATCAGGTAGAACAGAAAACCAGCAGTAGTCTGGACCTCAGAGTAACAGCCATATGGGCCCTGGTCAAAGCACTGCACTATATAGGGAATATGGTCTCATTTGGGACGCAACCTGTGTCTTGATGCTGAGCCAAACACGGCATACATACAGACTGAGGTGAAGTGATGAGGTATGGTGTTGTGGGATGGGTGAGGTGAACCCAGGGGTTTTAAACCCCCCCCCCCAGTGCACTCAGCTCCACTCTACACAGCGCCAGCCCTCTCAAACCCATGGTGAACCAATACTAGTTCCACCTGTGAATGTCAACAAACAGGTTCATCCTCACAAGTCTAGTCCATGCCTTACTCCCACCGGAGTTTCCCTTCTGAAATAAGAGGGGGGACTTAAGTACTAGGCATAAGACTTAAGAATCTGCACATACAGGAGTTAAGAGTAAACCCCTCTTCCAGTAAGACACAACTGCAAAAGCTGGTGGCAATCACAGCCTTCTCACAGACATAAAAAAATAAAAATGTTATTATACACAAAAAGAAGCCCTCCTGCGCCCTCTCGCATGATCCCGCATGTTGACCCCTGACCTTGTCAAAGTGGTTGAAGGAAGTGCGGTACTCATGCAGCTGCTCCTGGCTGATGCCCTTGGCGTCACGGGTCAGGATCTGGTTCTCGATCTCGTTGATGGTGCGGGCGATGGTGGTGAGGAGCTGCTCCCAGCCCACCCGCAGGTGCTGGGATGCAGGGAAAGATGGAGAGAGAGAATATATGTTGAAGGTTAACCAGAAGAAACCGTACCGAGTAAGGACGAGAGATGGTAACAAGTGTAACATGTAGAACAGAGACGAACGGACAAACAGATCTAATAGAGGGAGGAAAGAAAAAACCTCCAGGCTGTCATTGTAAATAAGAATTTGTTCTCAACTGACCCACCTGGTAAAATAAACAGGTCACTAAATTTTTTAAATAGAACAGATGATGAAAATCAGAGAAAATAAAGGTGAAAAATAGTGACCTATATCAGATGGCTATTTTTCTAACAGACAGAGCAGGGTAGCATCCCAAATGGCCCCTACTCCCTACATAGTGCACTACTTTTATTATCAGCCCTGGTCAAAAGTAGCACACTATAAAGGGAATAGGGGGCCATTTGGGCTGCAGCGAAAAGTCAGTGTTGTGTGTAGCTACCTCCATGGTGTAGGCGGTGTATTTGTTGTCGAAGATGAGGGCCTCCTGGATGAGCTGATGGTCTCCCTCCAGCTGGTCGATGTTGGGCTTGTACTCTATGATGCTCTGCTCATACTCTCTCAGGTTCACCAGCTGGTCCTCCAGAGTTCCATTCATCTCAATGGATATCCGCCCAATCTCCTACACACACACACACACACACAGATCAGATCACCAAAAGGCCAGGGCCGGCGTGTATTCACGAGGCACCAAACGGAAGAAAACAGGAAGGGTCAACCTGGATGCTCAACTTAGTTTCAAGTTACAAGTTGACTGCCATTATGAACACGACCCAGGAGGCACAGAGTCAATAGAGCTAATGACTGTAAGAGGGCTGGGTCAATCTTATGTAGTATGGGTCTGTGCCTTTGCTGTACCTCCATTTTGGTCTGTATCCAGGGCCCGACGATGTTGGCCTGGGTGGCAAACTTGCGGCGCAGGTGGTCGTTAGACTGCTGCTTGGCCAGCTCCTCCTGCAGGGCCCGGTCACGCTGGGGCACCAGCTGTTCCACCTACAAACACACACCAGATGGGGGCACCAGTCAGCACAGCATACACATTCCCATAGCAGCAGCAGCAGCAGCACCACAAGGCTGAGGCTCACTCAGGAGCCTGTTTTAGGTAGGTTATTAACAACCACAAGGTAAAAATAAATATGATGATTTGGATTCAATTAAAACTGGCAAAAGCACACGTTGCAGAGTATATGAACATACAGCCACAGGTCCACATTGAACACAAACACACCTTGTGCCACTTGTCGTCAATACTCTTGGGTGTGATGGTGGTGTAGGGGTTGCCCCCGCTCAGCTTGATGCCGTTATACTGGGCAATTTTCTGCACCTCGGCCTGAATGGCTTGGATGGCCTCCCGCTCCTTGTTGGCCTCTGGGAGGGTAGACTTGAACTGCTCATGGGCTGTGATTAGGCCCTGTAAGAGAGAGGCGGGGAAGGGAGAGAGAAACAAAGGAGAAGGTTGGGAAATGAGGTGGACAGAGGGAATGGACAGATGAAAAGAGAGACCTGCGTGGAATCACAGTACGTACCCATATCAGTCAGATGAACCCGTGGATACCATACGTGCAGCGTGAAGGACGTTACCAGTATTTTCACAAGCCAAAGCTAAGTAGCGTTAGCGCAATGACTGGAAGTCCACAGGTACGGTAGCATTGCTACTGTACCGGTCGATTTCCAGTCATTCCAAACATTCGTTACCCAGTATGATGATACATTGTGATAGTGGAGACCCTCTGGGGACGTAAAGCAGTAAACGGTTGGTGACGGTGTCCCCATGTCTTTTACCTGGATCTCTTCGATGTTGTGAACGATGAACATGTCCTGCAGGTCCTCCATGGCCCCTTCCATCCAGTTGTTGAAGGGTGCCGCCCTCTTGGCGTACTCCAGGTACAGCTCGTCAATGGACTCCAGCTGCTTCTCTGTCCTCTGTGGGGGGAGAGACTGGGGTCAGGTACCTGCTGGGAACACTACAATCTGACAGGGATTGAACATGAGACAGAAGTGGGGTAAGGGAACCCTGGTAGAAAGTCTGTGTGTGTCTACACATTTTTGAAGTGTAAACGTGTTCTTGTCATGACCTTAGAAGCGTGTCATGTATGAGTAGATGGGAGTGTGTGAAAGGTGGCTGGGCGGGGGCGTACCTCCAGAGACTCCCTGCGGCTCTGGGTGAGAGACCCCAGAGCGTCCCACTGCTCACAGATCTTCTGACAACGGGCATTCACACTAGGGGAGTCGTAGTAGTCCAGCTCACTGAGGCACAGGGAACACATAGGTGGATTTATTATCTTTACACGACTCCTAATCAACCTGACCACAATCTCCATCCTTGTATTCTCCTGGATTATTTCGCCATTCATCTCCCCCCCCGATTTACTCCTTCCCTCCATAGACTCCTCAAAATCCCTCCAGCTCTCTTACTTGAGTTCCTGTGCGATGGCAGCGATCTGCTCCACGCGGTCTTGGTGGGCGGCCAGGTCAGACTCAAACGCCTCGTGTTTCCTCAGCAGAGCCTTGACCTCCGACAGGCTGGCTGTCTCATAGTCCTTCTGGGTCAGCATGGCCTCCTTACCTGGGGAAGGAAGGGGGGGGTTAAAGACAGATATCCAAACCAACTCACTCAAAACCCTTACTTCTTCAATATATTACCAATATGGTTAAAGCAGGGGAATCAACAAGTGTCTAGGTACAGTTGCAAAATTCCTGTAATTTTCCACAAATTCTAAACTCCAGAAATCCCAGTTGGAAGATTCCCAGAATCAGCAGGGAACAAGCAGGATATCCAGAATCCTCCAGAATAGAGTTCTGGAAAATCTAGGAAAGCCACTGGAATTTTGTGACCCTAAGATAGAGGTGAGGGAAAGGGGCAGTGTTGTCTGTACAGTAACTAGTGTTTCAATACCATCGGTCCAGGACTCGTGGATGGTGGCTTTCTGACGGAACTTCTCAGCCAGGTGGTCCAGTCTCTCCAGGCGACGGATCTCGTTGAGCATCCACTCCTCGTAGCCCTTCTCCGCCCCCTCCAGGTTGTGCCACGACCCGTTGATATCCTGCAGCCAGAGAGAGGGGACACTGAGCCACCATACACTAGAAAGAACACTACACTCTATAACAGCATTACTCTCTCTAGTGCAATTTGTTTATAGATGTATTTGGTGTTAGAAGTCATGTTGCCATGTCCTTTTAAACTGTCGCAAGCCAATTTCCCATTGTGGGACAATAACGTTAACTATTATAATGATGAGTTTTAGGATGGACATGTGAATTGTCCAATAGATATGGATGGCGTCATTGGTACAACTTCTCTACATGTTTAAACCGTCTCCATGCGTCTGTCCACCAGTCCCACTCACCGACACCATGCGTCCCTCGGAAGGCATGAAGGCAGGCCTGTTGCTCAGCCTCAGCTTGGTCTGCAGGGTGTTGAAGTTGATCTCCAGCTGACACTTCTCCTGCACCTTGGGGGGCTTGTGGACGCGGCGGTAGCCCCGGAAGTCCTCCAGCTTCTGCTGCATCTCGGCCATGGTCTTCTCTGGAGCCCGGTTCTCCAGCCACGGGATGGTCCGGCGGATCCACTCCAACAGCTAGGGCAGAGTAGAGGGGGATGGAGTGATACTAATAACAGAGATAAGTGTGAGAGAAAGGAGGGCAGATGTTTTTATGGGAGATAAGAATAAAACTGCATAAGGTTTAAGGGAAGTTTAGTGGAGAAATTTCCTATTTGGAGCTAGGAAACATGGACAGACAGACAGTAGACGTGTGGCGAGGAAGGAGGTACAGACAGACGTGTGGCGAGGAGGGAGGTACAGACAGACGTGTGGCGAGGAGGGAGGTACAGACAGACGTGTGGCGAGGAGGGAGGTACAGACAGACAGACGTGTGGCAAGGGAGGGAGGGAGGTACAGACAGACAGACGTGTGGCGAGGGAGGGAGGGAGGTACAGACAGACAGACGTGTGGCGAGGAGGGAGGGAGGGAGGTACAGACAGACGTGTGGCGAGGAGGGAGGGAGGGAGGTACAGACAGACAGTAGACGAGTGGCGAGGAGGGAGGGAGGGAGGGAGGTACAGACAGACAGTAGACGTGTGGCGAGGAGGGAGGGAGGGAGGGAGGTACAGACAGACAGTAGACGTGTGGCGAGGAGGGGGAGGGAGGAGGAGGGAGGGAGGGAGGTACAGACAGACAGTAGACGTGTGGCGAGGAGGGAGGGAGGGAGGTACAGACAGACAGTAGACGTGTGGCGAGGAGGGAGGGAGGTACAGACAGACAGTAGACGTGTGGCGAGGAGGGAGGGAGGGAGGTACAGACAGACAGTAGACGTGGAGGGACACAGGAGGGAGGGAGGTACAGACAGACAGTAGACGTGTGGCGAGGAGGGAGGGAGGGGGAGGTACAGACAGACAGTAGACGTGTGGCGAGGAGGGAGGGAGGGAGGTACAGACAGACAGACGTGTGGCGAGGAGGGAGGGAGGGAGGTACAGACAGACGTGTGGCGAGGAGGGAGGGAGGGAGGTACAGACAGACAGTAGACGTGTGGCGAGGAGGGAGGGAGGGAGGTACAGACAGACAGTAGACGTGTGGCGAGGGGGAGGGAGGGAGGGACGTGTGGCGAGGAGGGAGGGAGGTACAGACAGACAGTAGACGTGTGGCGAGGAGGGAGGGAGGGAGGTACAGACAGACGTGTGGGAGGAGGGAGGGAGGTACAGACAGACAGACGTGTGGCAAGGGAGGGAGGTACAGACAGACAGACAGAGGGAGTACAGACAGACACGTGTGGCGAGGGGGAGGGAGGGAGGTACAGACAGACGTGTGGCGAGGAGGGAGGGAGGGAGGTACAGACAGACAGTAGACGAGTGGCGAGGGAGGGAGGGAGGGAGGTACAGACAGACAGTAGACGTGTGGCGAGGAGGGAGGGAGGGAGGGAGGTACAGACAGACAGTAGACGTGTGGCGAGGAGGGAGGGGGAGGGAGGTACAGACAGAAAGTAGACGTGTGGCGAGGGGGAGGGAGGGAGGTACAGACAGACAGTAGACGTGTGGCGAGGAGGGAGGGAGGGAGGTACAGACAGACAGTAGACGTGTGGCGAGGGAGGGAGGGAGGGAGGTACAGACAGACAGTAGACGTGTGGCGAGGAGGGAGGGAGGGAGGTACAGACACACAGTAGACGTGTGGCGAGGGAGGGAGGTACAGACAGACAGTAGACGTGTGGCGAGGAGGAGGGAGGGAGGGAGGTACAGACAGACAGTAGACGTGTGGCGAGGAGGGAGGGAGGGAGGTACAGACAGACAGTAGACGTGTGGCGAGGAGGGAGGGAGGGAGGTACAGACAGACAGACGTGTGGCGAGGAGGGAGGGAGGGAGGTACAGACAGACAGTAGACGTGTGGCGAGGAGGGAGGGAGGGAGGTACAGACAGACAGTAGACGTGTGGCGAGGAGGGAGGGAGGGAGGTACAGACAGACAGTAGACGTGTGGCGAGGGAGGGAGGTACAGACAGACAGTAGACGTGTGGCGAGGAGGGAGGGAGGTACAGACAGACAGTAGACGTGTGGCGAGGAGGGAGGGAGGGAGGTACAGACAGACAGACGTGTGGCGAGGAGGGAGGGAGGTACAGACAGACAGTAGACGTGTGGCGAGGGAGGGAGGGAGGGACAGTAGACGTGTGGCGAGGAGGGAGGGAGGTACAGACAGACAGTAGACATGTGGCGAGGAGGGAGGGAGGGGACGTGTGGCGAGGGAGGAGGTACAGACAGACAGTAGACGAGGGTGGGGAGGAGACAGGGACGTGTGGCGGGAGGGGGAGGTACAGACAGACAGTAGACGTGTGGCGAGGAGGGAGGAGGGAGGTACAGACAGACAGTAGCGTGTGGCGAGGAGGGAGGGAGGGAGGTACAGACAGACAGTAGACGTGTGGCGAGGAGGGAGGGAGGGAGGTACAGACAGACAGTAGACGTGTGGCGAGGAGGGAGGGAGGGAGGTACAGACAGACAGTAGACGTGTGGCGAGGAGGGAGGGAGGGAGGTACAGACAGACAGTAGACGTGTGGCGAGGAGGGAGGGAGGGAGGTACAGACAGACAGTAGACGTGTGGCGGGAGGGAGGGAGGGAGGTACAGACAGACAGTAGACGTGTGGCGAGGAGGGAGGGAGGGAGGTACAGACAGACAGTAGACGTGTGGCGAGGAGGGAGGGAGGGAGGTACAGACAGACAGTAGACGTGTGGCGAGGAGGGAGGGAGGGAGGTACAGACAGACAGACGTGTGGCAGACAGGACGTGTGGCGGGAGGGAGGGAGGTACAGACAGACAGACGTGTGGCGAGGAGGGAGGGAGGTACAGACAGACAGTAGACGTGTGGCGAGGAGGGAGGGAGGGAGGTACAGACAGACAGTAGACGTGTGGCGAGGAGGGGGAGGGAGGTACAGACAGACAGTAGACGTGTGGAGAGGGAGGGAGGGAGGGAGGTACAGACAGACAGACACGTGTGGCGAGGAGGGAGGGAGGGAGGTACAGACAGACAGACGTGTGGCGAGGAGGGAGGGAGGTACAGACAGACAGTAGACGTGTGGCGAGGAGGAGGGAGGGTACAGACAGTACACGTGTGGCGAGGGAGGAGGTACAGACAGACAGTAGACGTGTGGCGAGGAGGAGGGGGGAGGGAGGTACAGACAGACAGACAGAGACGTGTGGCGAGGAGGGAGGGAGGTACAGACAGACAGTAGACGTGTGGCGGGAGGGAGGTACAGACAGACAGTAGACGTGTGGCGAGGAGGGAGGTACAGACAGACAGTAGACATGTGGCGAGGAGGGAGGGAGGGAGGTACAGACAGACAGACGTGTGGGAGGAGGGAGGGAGGAGGTACAGACAGACAGACGTGTGGCAGTACAGACAGACAGACGTGTGGCGAGGAGGGAGGGAGGTACAGACAGTAGACGTGTGGCGAGGAGGGAGGGAGGTACAGACAGACAGACGTGTGGCGAGGAGGGAGGGAGGGTGAGGTACAGACAGAGACGTGTGGCGAGGAGGGAGGGAGGGAGGAGGTACAGACAGACGACGTGTGGCGAGGAGGGAGGGAGGTACAGACAGTAGACGTGTGGCGAGGAGGGAGGGAGGTACAGACAGACAGTAGACGTGTGGCGAGGAGGGAGGGAGTGAGGTACAGACAGACGAGTGGCGTGTGGCGAGGAGGGAGGGAGGGAGTGAGGACAGACAGACGACGTGTGGCGAGGAGGGAGGGAGGTACAGACAGACAGTAGACGAGTGGCGAGGAGGGAGGGAGGGGGAGGTACAGACAGACAGTAGACGTGTGGCGAGGAGGAGGGAGGGAGGGAGGTACAGACAGACAGAGACGTGTGGCGAGGAGGGAGGGAGGTACAGACAGACGTGTGGAGGGAGGGAGGGAGGTACAGACAGACGTGTGGCGAGGAGGGAGGGAGGGAGGTACAGACAGACAGACGTGTGGCGAGGAGGGAGGGAGGGAGGTACAGACAGACAGACGTGTGGCGAGGAGGGAGGGATGGAGGTACAGACAGTAGACGTGTGGCGAGGAGGGAGGGAGGTACAGACAGACAGTAGACGTGTGGCGAGGAGGGAGGGAGGTACAGACAGACAGTAGACGTGTGGCGAGGAGGGAGTGAGGTACAGACAGACAGTAGACGTGTGGCGAGGAGGGAGGGAGGGAGGTACAGACACACAGTAGACGTGTGGCGAGGGAGGGAGGTACAGACAGACAGTAGACATGTGGCGAGGAGGGAGGGAGGGAGGTACAGACAGACAGACGTGTGGTGAGGAGGGAGGGAGGAAGGTACAGACAGACAGACGTGTGGCGAGGAGGGAGGGAGGTACAGACAGACAGACGTGTGGCGAGGAGGGAGGGAGGTACAGACAGTACACGTGTGGCGAGGGAGGGAGGTACAGACAGACAGTAGACGTGTGGCGAGGAGGGAGGGAGGGAGGGAGGTACAGACAGACAGACAGACAGACGTGTGGCGAGGAGGGAGGGAGGTACAGACAGACAGTAGACGTGTGGCGAGGAGGGAGGTAGGTACAGACAGACAGTAGACGTGTGGCGAGGAGGGAGGTACAGACAGACAGTAGACATGTGGCGAGGAGGGAGGGAGGGAGGTACAGACAGACAGACGTGTGGTGAGGAGGGAGGGAGGAAGGTACAGACAGACAGACGTGTGGCGAGGAGGGAGGGAGGTACAGACAGACAGACAGGAGGGAGGGAGGTACAGACAGTAGACGTGTGGCGAGGAGGGAGGGAGGTACAGACAGACAGTAGACGTGTGGCGAGGAGGGAGGGAGGGAGTGAGGTACAGACAGACGACGTGTGGCGAGGAGGGAGGGAGGGAGTGAGGTACAGACAGACGACGTGTGGCGAGGAGGGAGGTACAGACAGTAGACGTGTGGCGAGGAGGGAGGGAGGTACAGACAGACAGTAGACGTGTGGCGAGGAGGGAGGGAGTGAGGTACAGACAGACGACGTGTGGCGAGGAGGGAGGGAGGGAGTGAGGTACAGACAGACGACGTGTGGCGAGGAGGGAGGGAGGTACAGACAGACAGTAGACGTGTGGCGAGGAGGGAGGGAGGGGTGAGGTACAGACAGACAGTAGACGTGTGGCGAGGAGGGAGGGAGGGAGGGAGGTACAGACAGACAGACGACGTGTGGCGAGGAGGGAGGGAGGTACAGACAGACGTGTGGCGAGGAGGGAGGGAGGTACAGACAGACGTGTGGCGAGGAGGGAGGGAGGGAGGTACAGACAGACAGACGTGTGGCGAGGAGGGAGGGAGGGGTACAGACAGACAGACGTGTGGCGAGGAGGGAGGGATGGAGGTACAGACAGACAGACGTGTGGCGAGGAGGGAGGGAGGTACAGAGACGTGTGGCAGACAGACAGTACAGACAGACAGTAGACGTGTGGCGAGGAGGGGGGAGGTACAGACAGACAGTAGACGTGTGGCGAGGAGGGAGTGAGGTACAGACAGACAGTAGACGTGTGGCGAGGAGGGAGGGAGGGAGGAGGTACAGACAGACGACGTGTGGCGAGGAGGGAGGGAGGTACAGACAGACAGTAGACGTGTGGCGAGGAGGGGAGGGAGGTACAGACAGACGACGTGTGGCGAGGAGGGAGGGAGGTACAGACAGACAGTAGACGTGTGGCGAGGAGGGAGGGAGGGAGTGAGGTACAGACAGACAGACGACGTGTGGCGAGGAGGGAGGGAGGTACAGACAGACGTGTGGCGAGGAGGGAGGGAGGTACAGACAGTAGACGTGTGGCGAGGAGGGAGGGATGGAGGTACAGACAGACGTGTGGCGAGGGAGGGAGGTACAGACAGACAGTAGACGTGTGGCGAGGAGGGAGGGAGGTACAGACAGACAGTAGACGTGTGGCGAGGAGGGAGTGAGGTACAGACAGACAGTAGACGTGTGGCGAGGAGGGAGGGAGGGAGGTACAGACACACAGTAGACGTGTGGCGAGGAGGGAGGGAGGGAGTGAGGTACAGACAGACGTGTGGCGAGGAGGGAGGGAGGGAGTGAGGTACAGACAGACGTGTGGCGAGGAGGGAGGGAGGGAGTGAGGTACAGACAGACGTGTGGCGAGGAGGGAGGGAGGGAGTGAGGTACAGACAGACGTGTGGCGAGGAGGGAGGGAGGGAGGGAGGGAGGGAGGTACAGACAGACAGACGTGTGGCGAGGAGGGAGGGGAGGTACAGACAGACAGTAGACGTGTGGCGAGGAGGGAGGGAGGGAGGTACAGACACACAGTAGACGTGTGGCGAGGAGGGAGGGAGGGAGGTACAGACACACAGTAGACGTGTGGCGAGGAGGGAGGGAGGTACAGACAGACAGTAGACGTGTGGCGAGGAGGGAGGGAGGTACAGACAGACAGTAGACGTGTGGCGAGGAGGGAGGGAGGGAGGGAGGTACAGACAGACAGTAGACGTGTGGCGAGGAGGGAGGTAGGTACAGACAGACAGTAGACGTGTGGCGGGGAGGGAGGGAGGGAGGTACAGACAGACAGACGTGTGGCGAGGAGGGAGGGAGGGAGGTACAGACAGACAGACGTGTGGCGAGGAGGGAGGGAGGGAGGTACAGACAGACAGTAGACGTGTGGCGAGGAGGGAGGGAGGGAGGTACAGACAGACAGTAGACGTGTGGCGAGGAGGGAGGGAGGGAGGTACAGACAGACAGTAGACGTGTGGCGAGGAGGGAGGGAGGGAGGTACAGACAGACAGTAGACGTGTGGCGAGGAGGGAGGGAGGGAGGTACAGACAGACAGTAGACGTGTGGCGAGGAGGGAGGGAGGGAGGTACAGACAGACAGTAGACGTGTGGCGAGGAGGGGGAGGGAGGGAGGTACAGACAGACAGTAGACGTGTGGCGAGGAGGGAGGGAGGGAGGTACAGACAGACAGTAGACGTGTGGCGAGGAGGGAGGGAGGGAGGTACAGACAGACAGACGTGTGGCGAGGAGGGAGGGAGGGAGGTACAGACAGACAGACGTGTGGCGAGGAGGGGGGAGGTACAGACAGACAGACGTGTGGCGAGGAGGGAGGGAGGGAGGTACAGACAGACAGACGTGTGGCGAGGAGGGAGGGAGGTACAGACAGACAGTAGACGTGTGGCGAGGAGGGAGGGAGGGAGGTACAGACACACAGTAGACGTGTGGGAGGAGGGGAGGTACAGACAGACAGTAGACATGTGGCGAGGAGGGAGGGAGGGAGGTACAGACAGACAGACGTGTGGTGAGGAGGGAGGGAGGAAGGTACAGACAGACAGACGTGTGGCGAGGAGGGAGGGAGGTACAGACAGACAGACGTGTGGCGAGGAGGGAGGGAGGTACAGACAGTACACGTGTGGCGGGAGGGAGGTACAGACAGACAGTAGACGTGTGGCGAGGAGGAGGGAGGGAGGAGGGAGGTACAGACAGACAGACAGACGTGTGGCGAGGAGGGAGGGAGGTACAGACAGACAGTAGACGTGTGGCGAGGAGGGAGGTAGGTACAGACAGACAGTAGACGTGTGGCGAGGAGGGAGGTACAGACAGACAGTAGACATGTGGCGAGGAGGGAGGGAGGGAGGTACAGACAGACAGACGTGTGGTGAGGAGGGAGGGAGGAAGGTACAGACAGACAGACGTGTGGCGAGGAGGGAGGGAGGTACAGACAGACAGACGTGTGGCGAGGAGGGAGGGAGGTACAGACAGTAGACGTGTGGCGAGGAGGGAGGGAGGTACAGACAGACAGTAGACGTGTGGCGAGGAGGGAGGGAGGGAGGAGGTACAGACAGACGACGTGTGGCGAGGAGGGAGGGGGAGTGAGGTACAGACAGACGACGTGTGGCGAGGAGGGAGGGAGGTACAGACAGTAGACGTGTGGCGAGGAGGGAGGGAGGTACAGACAGACAGTAGACGTGTGGCGAGGAGGGAGGGAGTGAGGTACAGACAGACGACGTGTGGCGAGGAGGGAGGGAGGGAGTGAGGTACAGACAGACGACGTGTGGCGAGGAGGGAGGGAGGTACAGACAGACAGTAGACGTGTGGCGAGGAGGGAGGGAGGGAGTGAGGTACAGACAGACAGTAGACGTGTGGCGAGGAGGGAGGGAGGGAGGGAGGTACAGACAGACAGACGACGTGTGGCGAGGAGGGAGGGAGGTACAGACAGACGTGTGGCGAGGAGGGAGGGAGGTACAGACAGACGTGTGGCGAGGAGGGAGGGAGGGAGGTACAGACAGACAGACGTGTGGCGAGGAGGGAGGGAGGGAGGTACAGACAGACAGACGTGTGGCGAGGAGGGAGGGATGGAGGTACAGACAGTAGACGTGTGGCGAGGAGGGAGGGAGGTACAGACAGACAGTAGACGTGTGGCGAGGAGGGAGGGAGGTACAGACAGACAGTAGACGTGTGGCGAGGAGGGAGGGAGGGAGTGAGGTACAGACAGACGACGTGTGGCGAGGAGGGAGGGAGGTACAGACAGACAGTAGACGTGTGGCGAGGAGGGAGGGAGTGAGGTACAGACAGACGACGTGTGGCGAGGAGGGAGGGAGGGAGTGAGGTACAGACAGACGACGTGTGGCGAGGAGGGAGGGAGGTACAGACAGACGTGTGGCGAGGAGGGAGGGAGGTACAGACAGACGTGTGGCGAGGAGGGAGGGAGGGAGGTACAGACAGACAGACGTGTGGCGAGGAGGGAGGGAGGGAGGTACAGACAGTAGACGTGTGGCGAGGAGGGAGGGATGGAGGTACAGACAGTAGACGTGTGGCGAGGAGGGAGGGAGGTACAGACAGACAGTAGACGTGTGGCGAGGAGGGAGGGAGGTACAGACAGACAGTAGACGTGTGGCGAGGAGGGGGAGTGAGGTACAGACAGACAGTAGACGTGTGGCGGGGAGGAGGGAGGGAGGGAGGTACAGACACACAGTAGACGTGTGGCGAGGAGGGAGGGAGGGAGTGAGGTACAGACAGACGTGTGGCGAGGAGGGAGGGAGGGAGTGAGGTACAGACAGACGTGTGGCGAGGAGGGAGGGAGGGAGTGAGGTACAGACAGACGTGTGGCGAGGAGGGAGGGAGGGAGTGAGGTACAGACAGACGTGTGGCGAGGAGGGAGGGAGGGAGTGAGGTACAGACAGACGTGTGGCGAGGAGGGAGGGAGGGAGTGAGGTACAGACAGACGTGTGGCGAGGAGGGAGGGAGGGAGTGAGGTACAGACAGACGTGTGGCGAGGAGGGAGGGAGGGAGTGAGGTACAGACAGACGTGTGGCGAGGAGGGAGGGAGGGAGTGAGGTACAGACAGACGTGTGGCGAGGAGGGAGGGAGGGAGTGAGGTAAAGACAGACAGTAGACGTGTGGCGAGGATGGAGGGAGGGAGTGAGGTACAGACAGACAGTAGACGTGTGGCGAGGATGGAGGGAGGGAGGTACAGACAGACAGTAGACGTGTGGCGAGGAGGGAGGGAGGGAGGTACAGACAGACAGTAAACGTGTGGCGAGGAGGGAGGGAGGGAGGTACAGACAGACAGTAGACGTGTGGCGAGGAGGGAGGGAGGGAGTGAGGTACAGACAGACAGTAGACGTGTGGCGAGGAGGGAGGGAGGGAGGGGGAGGTACAGACAGACGTGTGGCGTGGTGGGAGGGAGGGAGTGAGGTACAGACAGACAGTAGACGTGTGGCGAGGATGGAGGGAGGGAGTGAGGTACAGACAGACAGTAGACGTGTGGCGAGGATGGAGGGAGGGAGGTACAGACAGACAGTAGACGTGTGGCGAGGAGGGAGGGAGGGAGGTACAGACAGACAGTAAACGTGTGGCGAGGAGGGAGGGAGGGAGGTACAGACAGACAGTAGACGTGTGGCGAGGAGGGAGGGAGGGAGTGAGGTACAGACAGACAGTAGACGTGTGGCGAGGAGGGAGGGAGGGAGGGAGGTACAGACAGACGTGTGGCGAGGAGGGAGGGAGGGAGTGAGGTACAGACAGACAGTAGACGTGTGGCGAGGAGGGAGGGAGGGAGTGAGGTACAGACAGACAGTAGACGTGTGGCGAGGATGGAGGGAGGGAGGTACAGACAGACAGTAGACGTGTGGCGAGGAGGGAGGGAGGGAGGTACAGACAGACAGTAAACGTGTGGCGAGGAGGGAGGGAGGGAGTGAGGTACAGACAGGCGTGTGGCGAGGAGGGAGGGAGGTACAGACAGACGTGTGGCGAGGAGGGAGGGAGGGAGGGAGGTACAGACAGACGTGTTGCGAGGAGGGAGGGAGGGAGGGAGGTACAGACAGACGTGTGGCGAGGAGGGAGGGAGGGAGGGAGGTACAGACAGACGTGTGGCGAGGAGGGAGGGAGGGAGGTACAGACAGACGTGTGGCGAGGAGGGAGGGAGGGAGGTACAGACAGACGTGTGGCGAGGAGGGAGGGAGTACAGGAGTGTGGCGAGGAGGGAGGGAGGTACAGACAGACGTGTGGCGAGGAGGGAGGGAGGTACAGACAGACGTGTGGCGAGGGAGGGAGGGAGGTACAGACAGACGTGTGGCGAGGAGGGAGGGAGACAGACGTGTGGCGAGGAGGGAGGGAGGACAGACGTGTGGCGGAGGGGAGGAGGGAGGTACAGACAGACGTGTGGCGAGGAGGGAGGGAGGTACAGACAGACGTGTGGCGAGGAGGGAGGGAGGTACAGACAGACGTGTGGCGAGGAGGGAGGGAGGGAGGTACAGACAGACGTGTGGCGAGGAGGGAGGGAGGGAGGTACAGACAGACGTGTGGCGAGGAGGGAGGGAGGGAGGTACAGACAGACGTGTGGCGAGGAGGGAGGGAGGGAGGTACAGACAGACGTGTGGCGAGGAGGGAGGGAGGGAGGTACAGACAGACGTGTGGCGAGGAGGGAGGGAGGGAGGTACAGACAGACGTGTGGCGAGGAGGGAGGGGGGAGGTACAGACAGACGTGTGGCGAGGAGGGAGGGAGGGAGGTACAGACAGACGTGTGGCGAGGAGGGGGAGGGAGGTACAGACAGACGTGTGGCGAGGAGGGAGGGGGAGGTACAGACAGACGTGTGGCGAGGAGGGAGGGAGGGAGGTACAGACAGACGTGTGGCGAGGAGGGAGGGAGGGAGGTACAGACAGACGTGTGGCGAGGAGGGAGGGAGGGAGGTACAGACAGACGTGTGGCGAGGAGGGAGGGAGGGAGGTACAGACAGACGTGTGGCGAGGAGGGAGGGAGGGAGGTACAGACAGACGTGTGGCGAGGAGGGAGGGAGGGAGGTAGACAGACAGACGTGTGGCGAGGAGGGAGGGAGGGAGGTAGACAGACAGACGTGTGGCGAGGAGGGAGGGAGGGAGGTAGACAGACAGACGTGTGGCGAGGAGGGAGGGAGGGAGGTAGACAGACAGACGTGTGGCGAGGAGGGAGGGAGGGAGGTAGACAGACAGACGTGTGGCGAGGAGGGAGGGAGGGAGGGAGGTACAGACAGACAGAGGGAGACGTGTGGCGAGGAGGGAGGGAGGGAGGGAGGTACAGACAGTAGACGTGTGGCGAGGAGGGAGGGAGGGAGGGAGGTACAGACAGTAGACGTGTGGCGAGGAGGGAGGGAGGGAGGGAGGTACAGACAGTAGACGTGTGGCGAGGAGGGAGGGAGGGAGGGAGGTACAGACAGTAGACGTGTGGCGAGGAGGGAGGGAGGGAGGGAGGTACAGACAGTAGACGTGTGGCGAGGAGGGAGGGAGGGAGGGAGGTACAGACAGTAGACGTGTGGCGAGGAGGGAGGGAGGGAGGGAGGTACAGACAGTAGACGTGTGGCGAGGAGGGAGGGAGGGAGGGAGGTACAGACAGTAGACGTGTGGCGAGGAGGGAGGGAGGGAGGGAGGTACAGACAGTAGACGTGTGGCGAGGAGGGAGGGAGGGAGGGAGGGAGGTACAGACAGTAGACGTGTGGCGAGGAGGGAGGGAGGGAGGGAGGTACAGACAGTAGACGTGTGGCGAGGAGGGAGGGAGGGAGGGAGGTACAGACAGTAGACGTGTGGCGAGGAGGGAGGGAGGGAGGGAGGTACAGACAGTAGACGTGTGGCGAGGAGGGAGGGAGGGAGGGAGGTACAGACAGTAGACGTGTGGCGAGGGAGGGAGGGGAGGGAGGTACAGACAGTAGACGTGTGGCGAGGAGGGAGGAGGGAGGGAGGTACAGACAGTAGACGTGTGGCGAGGAGGGAGGGAGGGAGGTACAGACGTGTGGCAGGAGGGAGGGAGGGAGTACAGACAGTAGACGTGTGGCGAGGAGGGAGGGAGGGAGGTACAGACAGTAGACGTGTGGCGAGGAGGGAGGGAGGGAGGTACAGACAGTAGACGTGTGGCGAGGAGGGAGGGAGGGAGGTACAGACAGTAGACGTGTGGCGAGGAGGGAGGGAGGGAGGTACAGACAGTAGACGTGTGGCGAGGAGGGAGGGAGGTACAGGAGGACAGAGGTACAGACAGTAGACGTGTGGCGAGGTGGGTGGGAGGGAGGTACAGACAGTAGACGTGTGGCGAGGAGGGAGGGAGGGAGGTACAGACAGTAGACGTGTGGCGAGGAGGGAGGGAGGGAGGTACAGACAGTAGACGTGTGGCGAGGAGGGAGGGAGGGAGGTACAGACAGTAGACGTGTGGCGAGGAGGGAGGGAGGGAGGGAGGTACAGACAGACGTGTGGCGAGGAGGGAGGGAGGGAGGTACAGACAGACGTGTGGCGAGGAGGGAGGGAGGGAGGTACAGACAGACGTGTGGCGAGGAGGGAGGGAGGGAGGTACAGACAGACGTGTGGCGAGGAGGGAGGGAGGGAGGTACAGACAGACGTGTGGCGAGGAGGGAGGGAGGGAGGTACAGACAGACAGTAGACGTGTGGCGAGGAGGGAGGGAGGGAGGTACAGACAGACAGTAGACGTGTGGCGAGGAGGGAGGGAGGGAGGTACAGACAGACAGTAGACGTGTGGCGAGGAGGGAGGGAGGGAGGTACAGACAGACAGTAGACGTGTGGCGAGGAGGGAGGGAGGGAGGTACAGACAGACAGTAGACGTGTGGCGAGGAGGGAGGGAGGGAGGTACAGACAGACAGTAGACGTGTGGCGAGGAGGGAGGGAGGGAGGTACAGACAGACAGTAGACGTGTGGCGAGGAGGGAGGGAGGGAGGTACAGACAGACAGTAGACGTGTGGCGAGGAGGGAGGGAGGTACAGACAGACAGACAGACGTGTGGCGAGGAGGGAGGGAGGTACAGACAGACAGACGTGTGGCGAGGAGGGAGGGAGGTACAGACAGACAGACGTGTGGCGAGGAGGGAGGGAGGTACAGACAGACGACCTGTGGTGAGGAGGGAGGTACAGACAGAGTGGTGTCCTACTCACGTCACTGGCCAGCTTCTCGTAGTCCTCCATCAGGTGCTCATTCTCCTGGTTGACAGCCAGCACCTTGCAGATTCTATTGGCTGCAGTCTCAGCCTATCACAGATGAGAATCGTCAGCAGTGCAAATACACAGGTTGCTTGTTATGGATTAGGTCGCCAACGTCAAGGAGCATGTGCACAAATGTGTGTGGCTTTTAACAGAGTGGGGTCAAATGTACAATTCAGATCAGCTGTCTACCAGTCAAAGACAAATGCAGTGCAAGCTCAAACTGAAGGTACTGTGTGCTGGTCTTACGCAACTGGAGTTTGACCTTTAACTAGACGGAGTGGAAGATCTCACTTTAGCTATGAACAACTCCGTAAACTGAGTGAACACACAAAAACCACACACTAGCCGTGACTTACACTTCATTTAAACACCGTGCACATAAGTAAATCCATTGGATGGCTGTAAAGTAGTAAGGGTATGTGCTAACGCAGCATGCTACAGCTATCAATGGTTAGTTCCATGTACTGTGTGTGCCAACGTCACACTCTGTGCCTCAGAAAGCTACATGCTTCTCCTATACAATGGGAGCATTCAGTCTGGTCCTGTACCGCTTTTGTCCACGTCAGCTGGTGTGTTTAGGGACTTAAAGTTATACCACTGAAATAAAGAAACAGTAAGAAACTGTATTATGCCTTGGAACGTCTAACACACTACGGAGTAAAATCTCCACAGAGAAACACTATGCACATTGAAACAGTTGCAGTGTTAACATTTGAACCGTCGTTAACAGCGCTTCCCACAGATCAGTTGAAGCTCATTTCAGTCACTTAACTGGTTTGTTAGAGTAACGCCTCAACTGTAGCTATGGGAAACACTGCTAATGATCAATCTGCGGAGGAAGAGTTGAAACAGGGAAGTTACAGAGGAAGGAGGAGCATTTTTTGTTGTTTCGTAGAAGTGTAGTGTGAGCCCAAAGCGTCAGTGAGCATCCTTGGCCAGTGTGACATTGCCAGTGACCCTGGCTGGTGTCACAGAGGTCAGGGGTTAAAGGTTGTGTTGTGGCGGTGCTCACCTTCTGGGCGCCAGAGAAGGCGTGATAGAAGCAGGAGACATAGGTCATGATGGCCTTCTCGTCAGGCCTCAGCGTGCCCACGATGTCTACACAACCATGGCCAGGCAGTGAGAGGAGAGAGAGAGAAGTGGTGAAGCCAAGCTACCCAAAGCCAGAGGGTCCCGCCACACAGTGAGGTGGGGGGGTGAGAGGAGGGTGGGGTGTAGTGAATGGAGTAGACGCCGGACTCCATTGCTGCTGCCCCCAACTCTGGGGCCTCCAATGATGCACTGTGTGTGTGTGTGTGTGTGGGGGGGGGGTTGTCACTGTGGGGTTACAATGAAAGAGAGAAAAAGCGTAACAGAGATGGAGAGAGAGAGAGACCACCTCGGGAGACAGGAGGGGTCTGCCGGGGCCACAATGTGGAGGTTGGTACACACACCATTTGGATTATAATATTTAAACTGTCAGGCTGGTAATAACAAAAAAGGTCCTCCTGGTCCTAAAACTGAAGAGAAGGGTACACAGTGTAGCCAATGTCCATGCTGTTTCTGGATTAATGATTGTTTTCCAAAATGAACAAATGATTGCCCAAAGGACTATATGTTAACCAGCACGGGCCCACTAGCAGCTTACTGTGGTGTTCTGTAGTCAAGGCAACAGTGGGACTGTGGCAAACAGTTCTGCATGCGCACACACCTCTCCTGAGACTGGAGCACATAAACAACTTCTTAATTAATAAAAATCTAATTACAGCGACATTAAAAAACATGCCCGTCAGCAGGCTTCCTGTTCTCAGTCCACAGGGAGAGGAAGAGCGGGGAAAAGAGAAGAGTGAAAGGAGGATAGAGAGAAAAGGAAGAGAACAGTAAGAGGAGAGGAAAGTGAGAGGAGAGGAATAAGAAGATGAATCCAGCAGACAGAGAGAGAGAGCCAGAGGCGTTGAGGTGGAAGGTGAAATCAAAAACACACAAAACATCTAGGAAGAGTTCTCAAGAGTCCCTCTGACTAGCCTACCCTCTGCTCAGACACAAACTGACCCAGGCCTGATCGAGCCTACCCTCTGCTCAGACACAAACTGACCCAGGCCTGATCGAGCCTACCCTCTGCTCAGACACAAACTGACCCAGGCCTGATCGAGCCTACCCTCTGCTCAGACACAAACTGACCCAGGACTGATCGAGCCTACCCTCTGCTCAGACACAAACTGACCCAGGCCTGATCGAGCCTACCCTCTGCTCAGACACAAACTGACCCAGGCCTGATCGAGCCTACCCTCTGCTCAGACACAAACTGACCCAGGCCTGATCGAGCCTACCCTCTGCTCAGACACAAACTGACCCAGGCCTGATCGAGCCTACCCTCTGCTCAGACACAAACTGACCCAGGCCTGATCGAGCCTACCCTCTGCTCAGACACAAACTGACCCAGGCCTGATTGTATAGGATCCATTTAAATACGAAGGGCCCCCGGGGCCTGATCCACTCCAAGTGAATCACTATACATAGACAGGCCACTACACAAGAGCAAGAGGGCCATGTTATTACCAGCAAGACATTAAGAGACTAAGACTTAGTGTGTGTAGTGTGAGGAAGAGTGTCCAAAACCAGCTCCCGGTGAGGCCGACACCAATGCTGCAGGAGAAAGCCATGCTGGAAAGGAGAGAAGAGGGTGGGGTAGATGTGGAGGACAGGACCAGCTGGGGGGGTTAGTATCAGGGCAGGACAGAGGGGGGGGGG
This sequence comes from Oncorhynchus masou masou, assembly GCF_036934945.1. Lineage (NCBI taxonomy): Eukaryota > Metazoa > Chordata > Actinopteri > Salmoniformes > Salmonidae > Oncorhynchus > Oncorhynchus masou. The sequence continues at coordinate 55,364,915 of NC_088220.1, forward strand.
GGGGGGGTAAGGGGTACCTTCTGGGCTCCAGAGAAGGCATGGTAGAAACTGGACACATAGGTCATTATGGCTTTCTCATCTGGACGGGCAGTGTTCACAATGTCTGTAGGAAACCACAGTTACACACAAAGGGAGACACAGGGACAGTTACACACAGAGGGAGACACAGGGACAGTTATACAAACTGGAGGATAGAATTGTGATCACACAGACAAGGGAAATAGGGGAGGGACAAGCCAACAGACAAAACAGTGAGAAGGATGAATGGAGGGAGAGGGAGGGAGGAGGGGGGCTGAGGCTAACGGTCTGTGTGTAAGGGTGACCACAGCAGCCATGATGTCACAACACATCCACCTGCACACTGGAGTCGTGGAGTCTTGGGATGCAAGAGTAGTCAGATGAATGAATACAGTATGAATATGCAGAAACACTATACAATGACACACACACACAGCAGGAGTAACTGTGCCCTGTGCATACCTTCAGCATCCATCATCTTGGGGATGTCCAGGTACTTCTCAGCCACCTCAAAGGCATTGTTCAGGTTGGTCAAGGGGTCATCCTGAGCAACCAATCAGAGGGTGAGAAAACAAGCCACGGACATGTCATGCAATCAAAGCGAGGTGTGTGCTGATGCACTCACCTTCCTTAGCTTGTCGTAGTCAATGAGCTCTGGCCTGTGTCTGTGGATCAGAGCGTTGAAGGCAAGGCCATCCTTCCAGCTGTCAATATGAGAGCGAGAGAGAGAGCAGAGAGAGAGGTCAGAGAGAGAGGTCAGAGAGAGCAGAGAGATCAGTCAGAAAAGGGACAGTTCTGTGGCCTCCCGAGTGGCACAGTAGTCCACGGCACTGCATCACTACAGACTCAAGTTCGGGCACCTGCAGGCTGACTTCGGTCGACAGTTTGACGGTGTTTCCTCCAACACATTAGTGTGGCTGGCTTCCGGGTTAAGCAGGCGGGTGTTAAGGAGCGTGGTTTGGCGGGTCATGTTTCGGAGGATGCATGACTCAACCTTCGCCTCACCCGGAAAAGGGGGGGTGGCACATGTTTTTAATAATAATAAAATACAAAAAAAGGAACAGTTCTATGCTGCACATCCATAGGATACTCACATACTTCTGTCTATCCTGCGTTTCACCAGCAGGGGGCAGTCTTTCTAGAAGAGCTGGTAGAGTTTCCTGGAGTGTGGTCAAAAAATGTCTGGAGAAATACTATAGCCTGTTCCGGTCTCAGGTTCTGTTATCAGGCATGACGTCAGGCTGCTGTCGAGGCTGTGCATGTGTGTGCGTGTGTGTGTGTGTAAACGTAGGCTACCTGATGTGGAAGTTCTGCACGTTGACGTTTTTGTAGGGCGCAGTCTTCCTCTGGCACCACAGGAGCAGGCCCTCCTTGGCAGAGGTCTCTGGAAAGGGGAGAAGGAGTTCGATAAGTCTATGGCAGGGATATTCAAGTCCCAACCGGGAGGTCCAGAGTACTGCTGGATCTGTTCTCTCTGATAATTCATTGCACCCACCTGGTGTCCCAGGTCTAAATCAGGTCCTGATTAGAGGGGAACAATGAAAAAAGGCAGTGGAACTGGCTTCGAAGTCCAAATGTGAATTGGAGGAGTCTATGGTATGTCCAAATGGCACCCTATTCCCTATATAGCGCACTACTTTTGACCAGAGCCCTCTTCCCTATATAGTGCACTACCAGGAGCCCTATAGGAATAGGGTGCCATTTCAGAGTCAGGTGCAGCCTCGACCTAGTTTCCACTGTGTTGGAGTGTACATTATAGATGGCTAACGTGTTTAACTTCTCTCCCGGTCACAGATGAGTGCAGCGGAGCTGGGGAAGCCAGGGTGAACGATCTCTCCTGCCATTGTCTGTCTTAGTCAAGTGCCAGTGAGAGCAGAGCAGGCATGTAGGCCAGACTTGTATTCACTTGGCAAGGCGCACTCAACCTCCTGTGGTCTCAGCAGAACAGAGCAGGTGAGTTGTTTTTAGTGTGTGTGAGTGTGTATTGTATCGGAGAGACCCAGTTGCATTAACCTGTGGAATCTCCTCAGCACAGCTGTTTTGAGTAAGAGTAGGAGTGTGTGTGTGTGTGTGTAAGAAGAGGAAAATGCCTGCTCGGTTAGTGGCATAAGAACATAGAGCAGCAATGGATCAATTAATATAATTTAAGGACAGTGACATCCACCCTCCAAAATTGAGGAAGAACATAAAGCAAAGTTTTGTTTTCTAAACCAACCTTACCTGCCTAGTAGGGACGGGGGAGGGGATGAAGGAGAAGCGAGAGATTTGAAAGGAGAGAGACTGACCTTCCACGGAGATGTCCTGGATGGCGAAGCGGAGGATGATGGTCCAGATCATGCCCAGGGTCATCTTAGCGTTGCCATCCACAATTTCTAACAGAAAAAGGGGATATCACTCATAAATACAATAAAATATCAACTCAGTTATGAATTACCTGAACCCAGATCTGTTTGTTCTGCCACGTCAACAACTTGTCATAATAGCACAAACAGATCTGGGACTAGTTCTGCATATGTTTGTGAACTTCAAATATATGTAATTTACAGTGCAAATACAAATCTGTCTGAGTGAAGGCATGCATAATGCATTCAAGCAATGTCCCAAGTTGTTGCGGTGGCTTTGAACAGATAAGAGACAATGGTTTTGCCTGTTCCCCTGTGAACATCCAACACTTCAACATTGTATCAGTCACTTAGTTTATATCCCCCTCTCTGCCTGCCTCGGTCTTGCCATTTGTCCTTTGGTGGTGTAGGGTGGTAGGCTGCTGGTCTGGGTGGTGGGGGCTAGAGGGCTAAACTGGAGCGATGTCCAATGGGCTGTGTGTATCATGCAGTAGGAATGAGGAGTGGAGGCTGGCGGGGCCGTTTGTCATGATAGCTGGAGCAGAAAGGTCACTGTCGCACCGTCAGAGTCGGGCGCGCACAGCCGTTTCTCCTCCTGATTTACTGGCCTTGTGAAGGGCCCCTCCCCCAGAGCTCCCTCCCTCTCCAGCCAAATGCCTTTGCTCCCAAGTGGGAGATGTATTTGGCAGGATGCTGTGAGCTTTGGAGTTGTGCTCTTTGTGTGTGTGTGTGTGTGTGTGTGTGGGGTAGCTAAACTGACCCTCTGCGCCAATGGACACCAGCTTGACCCCCTTGCTGGCGATGTAGTCCAGAGCTTTGTTAACGTTGTTGATCTTGTGGACCCTCATCTTGCCTCTCTCGGGCTTAGGTAACCGTTCCCCTGTGGATGAACACACACGGACACAAACAGGCAAACAAAATGCAGTGAGCCCAGAGTCCCATGACAAAACAGCCCTTTCCACTGGCTCAGCAAAACAGACAGGCACAGCTCCTTTTAAAGTCACAGTATCACCCTTCACAGGGCTGCTAGTCAAAATAGACAACATCTACAGGGCCAAAGCTATGGCCTACGACCAGACTACTTAGATGAAAAGGTATCAAAAGAACAGGAGACACTAGTACTTTAGAGAGTCTGTTTCCGGCACTGCACTCGGTCTACCCAAATGGTACACTAATCACTACATAGTGCACTACTTTTGACCAAAGCCAAAGCAACAGTATATTGGTGCTGAGTGCAGTAAAGTAGATTAGCGCTTAGCTGTGGTAGTCGAGCTTGGTATGTGTAATGATGATCACGACGATGGGCTGGCTCACCTGAGATGACCTCCAGCAGGAGCATGAGTTTGAGGCCATCCCTGAAGTCCTCCTCGATGTTCTCGATCTGCGTGCCTGCTTTCCTCAGGTGGGAGTTGCACCAGGCCGTGAACGTCTGGAGAGAGAGAGGAAGTGAGGTCAGAGAGGGCACAGAGTGGTGTTGGAGGGCTAGGAGGCACTCTTTCTTCTGGTCGAACAAAAATTGGCTCATTCATCCACGCTCCTCTCCCCTATAACTATTACCCAGGTCAATGCATTCTCAGTCAACTTACCTAGTAATAGAATTAAAGACAGACACAAGGAAAAATAGGGGGTGAAGTTCCTCAGACAGTAGGCTACACGTAGCAGGAAGTGCACCATGATTGGTTGACATAATTCTGAGTAGAAGTGCTGATTTAGGATCAGGTCCTCCTGTCCATATAATCATATTCATTAGGATTTAAAAAAGACAAAACTGATCCTATTTCAGCACTCCTACTCCGAGCCTCTTTATGAATCTCTTCAACTAGCAGTAAGTATTTAACCGAGTGCTTTAGGGGATAGGTGAGTGAGCTGTAAGGTTGATATACTGCGGTGTACGCTATCCTGGTCACACCTCTGTTTGTACCACCATGTTAACTCATTGTCATGCCAAACATTAAAAGGGCTCGCATGACAAGGAGTTGACTTGATAGCACAAACAGATCCGGGTATCAGGCTAACTGTACACATGACTAAAAACTAGACCAGCACCCGCGATAAAAAAATACTCATGTTTTATCCCCCCTACATTAAGTCACGAGGCACTTTCTAGTGACAAACAGTCAGTGGAAAACACGTGTTTTGAATGTACTTATTTTGAAAACTTGTGGCACACACTATTCATTAGTGGAGGGTTAAAAATGTTCTCCCCAAATTGCTTGTCTTTTTTTTTTTAAAGGAAGAAAAAAAATCACAGAGAAGGCAAACTGAAATGTGAGCTAAACGATGTTCCTTTCAGACTGGGCTATTCTTTATCAGTCAGAAATGGCATCAGAAGAGGACCACTTGTGGTTCTTGGCCCCATGTGTGTAGTAGACTGGAACATAGCTTCTGTAATACACACCAACACCAGTAAAACACACAGATTCCTGAGTGGGTCAAACAGTAACCCTTGCTCCTCTTGTCCAGAGTCAACGAGACCCAACATGGCACCATTTCAACCCATTTGAGCTACCGTTTGAACACTCCTTTCTGCCCTCCCCACCCTTTCACCTTCTCCCCAAAAGCCTGGTATCCCCAACTCAAAGTTGGGATCAGTCGACCCTCCCTCCCAGCAGGATAGGCATGGCCCGTCAAGGTGTTACAGTGTGTGTTGCGGTATGACAACATTATGACAGGGTGCTGGCCCTGGCTCTCCCCCCATTCCAAAGGGCTGCCAGACAAAGGGCCCATTGAGCAGCATGTATATAATGAGTCCCGTCAGCCCGCTCCCTGCCTCCCAGCCCCCCACTCCCCTGCCTGAGCGAGACCCACAGGCACAGAGGAGGAGGGCTGACACAAACATCCCCTGCCAACAATGCTCCCCCACGTTGCAGCTAGCCATCGGCCTCCAACTGAGCAAGGATGTGGCATAGCACAGTACCATTAAAAGACAAAAACAAAATGGCTAAAAATCAACACAGTTGATAATTACCAACACAACAAAAACTAACTTGACCATAGAGATAACCAGGTCGCATTCAAATTACTCTAGCTAGACACCAATAGCCTACATGATACAAAACCACCAGTTGAAAAAAAAAATCTATTGTATTCTACTTCCTTGTGATAACAGAGTTCAGCAACAACACTAGGCTACTACTAACCCTATGAGGCACTAAGGCTCTGGCACCATATCCCAAACATGATGTCACACAGGGACACAGGTGTGCATCTCTAAACCAGGAAGGGATTGGGCATGGCAGACCTGTCAGCTTTAACAATGGGATTTTACAACTCAGCGTCGCTCAAACGTTGACTCAACTAGTCAAATAGTTTGCCCTTCTATGGCCAGGTATGTGTTGGTTGAGTGTGCGCAGTACTAACAACTAGATGACACTATTCTTGTGGTGTTGAAGAACAGCGCAGGATCATTGCCACTCAAGACAGATCCTAGTAAAACACAGGTCAAGTGGATTACAGATTTCTCTGCTCTCTGTCTACAAACAACGACCTGGACAGACACCGGGCAACAGCCAGGAGGAAACAGTGTCAATATTCTTGGTGATAAAAAAAACATGTTTTTTCTCTCCAAAAGCTACTTTTCAGGGGTGGTATGGTATTCCCACCAGCTGGCATGTCCATGTTCGACTAACGAGGATCAAAATAACTCAGTTCTGCTGTGTTCTGCTCAGTTTGACCACAGCAAAGGTCACATTTGGTCTTTGCATCAGGGCTGAATCTCACAGGGGTTAAGGGTCATGTAGATAGATGTCTAAAACCTGGGCTATCCAACAAGGAGACAAACAACTCCAGTCTTTGCCTGCCAACAGACCGACCCACCACCAGCACTCCCCGAGCAGGAATGCAAGGGAGACGCAAGAACCGCCAACCCACATAGCCTACCTACACACACATTTCTTCCTTCTGACACTTTCCCTGACGCCGCACGCAGCACCCTAGTCAAACATCTGCTTTTGTGACACACTAAACAGGTAAAGGTGTGGCTGGCTGGCTGCACCGAGAAAGAATGAGGTAGGCTCGCACACAATGTTATTGCACAACCGCCGTGCCTTCCCCATGACTGCATTTGCACCCCCCCCCCCCCACTGCTGTAATAAAATGACAGCCTACCCAACAATCCCTCACTGATGAGCGCACTCTCTCATCACTCTCACAGTCAGTAACACACTGTCTCCCAGTCAGAAAACAAGGCGGCACCAACATGCAGCAGCAGGGCCAGCTTAGCTCTGAAAGAGAAGCTGCTAAATCAGTGGAACGTCTGCTAGCAGCTATGCCCTGCCGTGTGTTTATGTGGGAGAAATCAATATGGCCTAAGGGATAACGGCTGACGGGCCCAGTCAGGGACATGGACCGGGGAGGGGGTGATACTGTGTGTTCTCAACTGTCACAAAGGTGAGGAAACCAGTGAACAGAGGAAGCTCACATGCTACTGATTATGAAGTTATTATCGTCATCATTATGATGACTGCTGCTGTATGAGCTCCTGTGAGGATTTCGTCAGAGGCGACAGCAGAGGTGTGGGTCGTCCACCTCTGAGTGAGTACAGGAAGGGGGTGGAAGGTCGCAGCCAGGTCTGGGAGTCAGTCAGCAACGCCTTGGCCGAAACTAAGCCACCTATTGTTAGGCTACAGCTCAATTAGTTAGGTCTGCCTGGAGGCCAAGGCACTAGAGTTCTGTGAGATGCCCTTTGTCTCACGCAGTAGTCGCATGATAACCACACTGTTCAAAAACACACAGCAACAGGTAGCTCATTGTGCCTGTCCACCAGCACCACACGCCAGCCTATTTCACTAGTTGACTGCTAGGACTTAAATGGTATTTTCCTGACAAGAGCACACAAACACACACTTTGAGCAGGAGGAAGCTTGGTTATCCGACACCACTTCCATCAAGTTCAAGGGAGTTTGGCGACTGACTACCCCGAGCCATGCATGTATGGTAGAATGACCAGGGCCCATTCGCATAAAGCAATGTTGGAGTGCTGATCTAGGATCCCCCCCCCCCAGAACGGGACCAGAGTGCAGAAGCCCGTAAAAAAATAGTCTGTCCTCGTTTGCAACACTCACTACAAAGTTCCAAACAGCCTCTGGAAGCAATTGCAGCACAATAATTGTTCGTCGGGGAGCGTCATGAAATGGGTTTCCATGGTAGAGTAGCCGCACACAAGCCTAATATCCCCATGTGCATTGCCAATAGTCGGCTGGAGTGGTGTAAAGCTCGCCACCATTGGACTCTGGAGTGGAAACGAGTTCTCTGGAGTGATGAATCACGCTTCCCCATCTGGCAGGCCGACGGACAAATCTGGGTTTGCCAGGAGAACGCTACCTGCTCCAACACATAGTGCCAACTCTAAAGTTTTGTGGAGGAGGAATAATGGTCTGGTGCTGTTTTTCATGGTTCAGGCTAGGCCCCTTAGTTCCAGTGAAGGGAAATCTTAATGCTACAGCATACAATGACATTGTATATGACTCTGTGCTTCCAAATTTGTGGCAAAAGTTTTGGGAAGGCCCTCACCTGTTTCAGCATGACAACGCCCTCGTGCACAAAACAAGGTCAATACAGAAATGGTTTGTCGAGATCAGTGTGAAAGAACATGACTGACCTGCACAGAGACCTGACCTCAACCTCATCGAACACCTTTGGAATTAATTGAAACCGCCGACTGTTCTAGCAGCAAAGGGGAGGACCATCTCCATATTATTTTTATTTTATTTGACCATTATTTAACTAGGCAAGTCAAAACAAATTCTTATTTTCAATGATGGCCTAGGAACAGTGGGTTAACTGCCTTGTTCAAGGGCAGAACAACATTTGTAACTTGTCAGCTCGGGGATTCGACCTTGCAACCTTTCGGTTACGAGGCTAACGCTCTAACCACTAGGCTACCTGCTGCCCCGTCCATGATTTTCAAATGAGAGCAGGTGCCCACATACTTTTGCTCATGTAGTGTAGCGAGGGAACCGTGCAGAGCATCAGCACATCCAGAGGGGTGAGGTGTGGTTGCACTAAAATGCAAAAGCACTGCCAGGGTTCGGTTTCCCCAGACAGAACCACTCTCCAGCCGAATGCATAAACAGCTGTTTGAACAATGTAAGCGCTCTCTCAAGGTCAGCTCCACCATAGAGAGTGACGCACCACTCCACCACCGTCGTCCATGCTTTTATCATGGACTCACTGCTCAATTCCCAAAATGTAATAGAGTAAGACACAAAGCAACCTTGAGGGAATTGGATTAGTTTATGGTCGTCATGTTTTTATTGCTGTAGGCCTTTACCATCTATGACGCTACCTACATAAAGCCGGTCTCCAGTCCAAACTCATGCATGGCCAGAGTCTAGCTAGCTACCATAAGTAGTGAGTACTCATCCTCAACCATTTTCAACACAGACTTTCTGGTAGAGATTAATTAAATGGTGGAGTAGTATATCCCTGGGCTGTTCCCTATGACTGTCTCCCTCCCTGATCTGGCCCCTATATTACAGAAGCCCTGGGCTGTTCCCTGCAACTGGCTCTCTCCCTGGCTCAGCCCCATCTATAAGCCTTTAAAAGAGCATGTCCTGGTACCGATGTCGCTCTGCTCTCATTACCCCGTCAGGTCTGGACAAGTGATCATTAAAAAAAAAAAAAAAAAAAAAAACACTTCGTGTGCTGACAAGCCATCACTAAGAGAGGAACTCGTCCGAGTGCAGGTTCTTAACCAGTGAGAAAGTGTTGTTTCAGTTTGTCAGTAGTAATGACCATTTAGGGCAAACTGCTGTAAACAGAAGCTGATAAACAGGTCTGATAAATGAGAGTTTATCCTGACATCTCTAGTGCGCTTTCTTATGGTCGCCCAGTAAAACAGAGGAGGAGAGGAAAAGGGGGAAAGAGATTTGGTTTGAGGTGTGAATATGATGCATGAAGGTACAATGTAATATGAGTGTCAAAGCCATCCAACATGACAGTGGCCCACACATGACCTCCACCTCATGTTATGTAATGGCTGTAGGCTACACCTCTAGTGGGGAAGAGTCTCAGATTGTGTCCCAATAAATCTATTTTTTTTTTTTTTTAATTTATTTTTTTCATGGTATCCAATTGTTGTAGTAGCTACTATCTTGTATCTTGAAGGTTGAAAGTCATGCGACCTCCGATACACAACCCAACCAGCCACAATGCTTCTTAACACAGCGCACATCCAACCCGGAAGCCAGCCGCACCAATGTGCCGGAGGAAACACTGTGTACCTGGCAACCTTGGTTAGCGCGCACTGCGCCCGTCCCGCCACAGGAGTTGCTGGTGCGCGATGAGACAAGGACATCCCTACCGACCAAGCCCTCCCTAACCCGGACGACGCTAGGCCAATTGTGCGTCGCCCCACGGACCTCCCGGTCGCAGCCGGTTACGACAGAGCCTGGGCGTGAACCCAGAGTCTCTGATGGCACAGCTGGCGCTGCAGTACAGCTCCCTTAACCACCCGGTAGGCCCCAATAAATCTCTCCTGCCTCCTGAGGTGCGGACTAGTTCACTACACCCCACAAAGCATAAAAGCGTTGGATTGGTAGAGGCATGAGCTGGTGGGAGTTACCCGTAATTTCTTATAAACAGGCCTTTTCTTTCAAATCCGAGAAGGGAAGTGAACAAGTGCACACTTTGGGAGGAAGGAGAGAATTGGGAGTGGGACACAGTCTGTTCTGCACAGCAATTTGGGCAGGAGAGTTGCCCCCAGGTCAGGTTGACTCAACTAGAGGAAGCACTGCCTAAAGAGAAGTAGTGACCTACAAGTATTAGTGCTGCAGTCCTGTGCTGTTACTGGCCTTTCTTTAGAAGTCTCTTGCCACAGGGGGGGTACAACAGAGAGAGTAAATACCGGGGGCATATTTTGGACTTTGCACGCACCGTAGAAACTTCCAGCAGAGGGAAGCGCTGTTTATTTGTTGATTTATTTATGTAGCTTCCTGTCTTTGTGAGAGGCCGGGTTGGGTTTCACTGAGGGGGCTCTACCGCGTGGTTAACCCTTTCAGTGACCTGCCTATGGCCAGATCCTGTTACAAGGCAAGACCTGGGGAATGAGCCAGGCTAGGAGGAGAGGGGTACAGCTTCAGCAGTACAGCAGCATAGGGCCACAGCCTACAGACCAGCAAGGACACACCATTGTGCAAATGTGCACTGTTGTGTGTCAATAGTAGTGCTCTCAGCACAGACTGTTGCTTAATGTCAACTGACAATTAGCCTATACGTTGTGTCAATAGTCGAGTCTTAAACACCTGCAGCTCCCATGTTCAATACACATACCAAATTACTCAACTTTATCTGACCACGGACACAAACTTGACATACATGCTGTAATTCTAGTTAGTGGTCTAGGATTTAGTTGGGCCGAGAAGGCAGTCCGAGGAGAATCTCTCACCTACCTTAAAAGGATGACTGTAAGGCCTCCTGGGTAGCGCAGTGGTCTACGGCACTGCATCGCAGTGCTAGCTGTGCCACCAGAGACTCTGGGTTTGTTTTTTTTATTATTTATTTATAATTTTAAAAAAAGGATGACTGTACAAGAGACACCAGGCAGCGGTCACAGTGAGGAGAACAGGCCTAGTAGCATCCATTCAGCAGCAGCCCGGGGCATGGCTGGGTAAAGTATGTAGGCCACAGGCAGCTCAGCTGACACAGGAAATATGTCAGCCCACTCTAGCCTCCCCACTCCCTCCCTGCTCAGTGAGAGGATGAGTGTTTAATGAGAGGCTGGGACTGTGGCAGTGACCTGCGAGGGAATCTTCCAGATGTGCACCGCTCCAGTTTAGCTCAGCTGAGAGGCTGGGTGAAACCAGCGAAGTGGAGGGAGAGTCCAGAGAGCCGTCGAAGGAATGACCGTCATCTCAATTAGCATGATGTCAGGAATGCCAACTATGTCTATTGAGAGCAAACTTCTGAGGTGCGGCTGGTTTTGGGTCATGGTGTTTTGGGCAAGAACACGGAAAGAGAGCAGTGAGGCCAGAGAGGGCCAAGGCATCAGAGGCGTGAACAGACAGGGACCTCACGACTGAACTGTGGTAAAAAATAAAAAATAAATAAACACTAAACGAGTCCACTTTCACCACTGTTATAAGTGTTGCCATAGATGAACACTACCTACAAAAAAAGAGCCACTGTAATTTAAGGCCCAGTGCAGTCAAAAACATAATTTTCTTGTGTTTTATATACATTTCCACACGATAAGGTAAGAATAATCCTGTAAAAAAAATTTAAATGCCCTTTTAGTGTAAGAGCTGTTCGAAAAGACAATCTGAAATTTCAGTTTGGGTGGGATGGAGTTATGGCCTGCCCAGCGACACCACCAGGTGGTAAATTAGTTAATAGACCAATAAGACCGTTCCAAACCTCTCTGCCAATAATAGCTAGTTGTCCCCTCCCCACTCAGACCACTCCTATTACAATTCTTGCTTGAGAAATTGCTCCTTTCCTATTTTAAATTGGAAACAATCACAGTAAGGTACTTAAAGATGCACTATGTAGGAATCACTCAACTACTCACTGGTTGCAAAAATTCTAATTGTTCATCTAAACAGTTGTGAAATATATTTTTTAATTGAACCTTTATTTAACTAGACAAATTCTTATTTACAATGACAGCCTACCGGGGAACAGTGGGTTAACTGCCTTGTTCAGGGGCAGAACGACCGATTTGTTTTACATTGTCAGCTCGGGGATTTGATTCAGCAACCTTTACAGTTACGGGCCCAACGCTCTGACCACTAGGCTACCTGCCGTCCCTGCCGTCCAAAAGTTGGGGGTCACTTAAAAATGTCCTTTTTGAGAGAAAATACTTTGTCCATTTGATGTTATTTTAATTGATTAGAAATACAGTGTAGACATTGTTAATGTTGTAAATGACTATTGGAGCTGGAAACGGCTGATTTATGGAATATCTACATAGGCGTACAGAGGCCCATTATCAGCGATCATCACACCGGTGTTCCAATGGCATGTTGTGTTAGCTAATCCAGCAGCTTCATTAAATAGTACTCATAGTACTCGCAAAACACCCGTTTCAACATCAACAGTGAAGAGGCAACTCCGGGATGCTGGCCTTCTAGGAAGAATTGCAAAGAAAAAGCCATATCTCAGACTGGCCAATAAAAATAAAAGATTAAGATGGGCAAAAGAACAGACACTGGACAGAGAAAGATTTGGGGGGGAAAAAGTGTTATGGACAGATTCATCTAAGTTTGAGGTGTTCAGATCAAAGAACATTCATGAGACGCAGAAAAAATTAAAAGATCCAGGAGGAATGCTTGACGCCATCTGTCAAGCATGGTGGAGGCAATGTGATGGTCTGGGGGTGCTTTGGTGGTGGTAAAGTGGGAGATTTGTACAGGGTAAAAGGGATCTGGAAGAAGGAAGGCTATCACTCTATTTTGCAACGCCATACCATACCCTGTGGACGGCGCTTAATTGGAGCCAATTTCCTCCTACAACAGGACAACGACCCAAAGCACAGCTCCAAACTATGCAATAACTATTTAGGGAAGAAGCAGTCAGCTGGTATTCTGTTGATAATGGAGTGGCCAGCACAGTCACCGGATCTCAACCCTATTGAGCTGGTATGGGAGCAGCTTGACCGTATGGTACGCAAGAAGTGCCCATCAAGCCAATCCAACTTGTGGGAGGTGCTTCATTAAGCATGGTGTGAAATCTCTTCAGATTACCTCAACAAATTGACAACTAGAATGCCTAAGGTCTGCAAGGCTGTAATTGCTGCATATTGAGGATTCTTTGACGAAAGCAAAGTTTGAAGGACACAATTATTATTTCAATTAAAAAGCATTATTTATAACCTTGTCAATGTCTTGACTATATTTCCTACTTATTTTGCAACTAATTTCACGTGTTTTCATGGAAAACAAGGACATTTCTAAGTGACCCCAAACTTTAACTGTAGTGTATTGTCCATAACCAAAGATGAAAGCTGGTGTACAAAACCAAAAGATGTTTAACTTTGTTGATTCCAAAATGGCGGCTATTCCTCTGGCTGATTTGGGAACTGAGCACCATTCGCAGATTATGCTTTTTCCGTAAAGTTTCTTTGAAATCTGACACAGCGGTTGCATTAAGGAGAAGTCTATCTTTAATTCTGTGAATAACACTAGTATTTTTTTTATCAATGTTTATTATGAGTATTTCTGCTAAAATCACGGGATGTTTTGGAATCAAAACATTACTGCACGTAAGCCGCCAGTGTAAACAGATTTTTGGATATAAATATGCACATTATCGAACAAAACATACATGTATTGTGTAACATGATGTCCTATGAGTGTCATCTGATGAAGATCATCAAAGGTCAGTGATTCATTTTATCTATATTTCTGCTTCTTGTGACTCCTATCTTTGGCTGGAAAAATGGCTGTGTTCTTTCGACTTGGCGGTGATCTAACATAATCATATGTTGTGCTTTAGCTGTAAAGCATTTTTGAAAATCGGACACGAAGCGTAGATTAACAAGATGTTTATCTTTCATTTGCTCTATTGGACTTATTAATGTGTGAGTCTAAAAAAATATTTTAGAATTTCCCCTGCTGCCTTTTCAGCAGAATGTTGTGGAGGTGTTCCGCTAGCAGAACCCCCGCGCTAGAAAGGTAAAAAAATGGCAGCATTGGATCTTCAAGAGACCGAGTCAGTGGGCAAATAAAACTGGGCTCCACAGCTCTTGCAGCCACTAGAATCAGCAACCTTAGGTGCCGTAACTCTGTATTTGACATCACACTGCACTGCTACCCGCCTCACACCACCCGTTCACAAACACTTCGACTTGGCTAATCAGCTGCCCGCAAATCATGGGGGGGGGGGGACCCATCCTTTAGTCTACATCCAGGAAGGAGATTGTCTTGTCTTCATATGAATCATTAGGAATTATAGTAATTTATCAGTGCAACACTGCCACAGCTAACAAACCTAGAAACCAGAAAACTCAATCTTAGCGTGATACTCCACATCGATGCATCTAAAATGTGCCATAAATAACTGAGCTCACTCCAAGATAAGATGGGGATAGTCATGTTTGTTCACGGTTTCATAACGAATAGCAACCTTTACACTACTACTGACGTGTTTGCCAAGGAAATGCTCTCGCGGCCACTCATGGATCCCGATCACTTTCAGAGAAAATGCCAAATGTAAACGCACCCAATCCTGTCAGGAAAGGAGATAAGAGTGTGCACACTAAATAGAGTGCTCCAGACATCGTTTTGGCAGTTGGCTTAGGGGAAGACTGGGCCTTTCCAATTCAAACACAGACATGGACACCTATAAATACATGGGGTATAATGCCAAAATAAATCACAGGTCAGAGAGACACTGCAGCAGGGTTCACATGTTGAATATAGTCAGCATGACAGGTCCGGAAATAAATGGAAAATTCAATTAAAGGGTTTCCTTCCGTCCCAAATTCTCCTCCCCTGCGCAGAGGCGAGCTCTTAAGGATTGTGCCCTATCCTGATTCTTAAAATGGCATTGTGGGGCATCAAACATGAGATAAGGAACCCTTTCAGTCTCCTCCCAGTTCGAGGCCAACGCCTGGAAACACAACCATTGAATCCCACACAATGGAGGCATGCATACAGACCATAGTCTGTGGCACACACATTCTGATAGACCATGATTTATGGTAATTATTCTTCACCCGTTTATACTCTTCCGTATCAGTTAGTAGTCATAAAACTGCATGCATGTCAATTATGTACCATCAGAGTATCAAAATGGAACTTTACCATTAAGGCATGTAAAGAAATTGCTTGACATTAGAAATGACCTTCAGTGAGTTTGCGGTTGCACTGCGAGACCTTGGAGTAAGTTACATATGCCTGACTTCGGGCCACCCCCAAAGACGTTTATTTGCTTTCCACGTTTTGACCTTTAATAACAAAGCAGCAGTTCAGCCAATAACAAAATAAGCTGATGTCATTACATGGCTCTGTGAGTTAGTCACAATCTGGCAGCCCCAGAGAGGTATTGGCAGTTATCATTGTTAACCCTTGGTGAACTAATTGCATCATTTTAGGGTTATGCATGTCTGTGCTGGGTTGGAGAAAAAGCTGTCAAATGCTGCCAAACAGGGAGGATGTGTACTGTGAGGAGTCACCCAACAGGTGCTTTGATATTGCTTAGGTCAGTCTGAATTCCCTGCAGCCTGAGTAAGCAGTGATTGAGGACAGCATCAAACGGGGCTGGTCACCATAATGATGACACAGCCTTCCCACATAATGTATCCAGCTATGCAGGTTTCCCCTACTGTGGTCTAGACAATGATGGGAGACAACTTAAGGGTGTGGTTCCATCAGTCACTCAAACTAAATAATTTTTTGCTAATCAAATCTATGAGAATTGAGTTGTTTATTTAATACTTTTTTTTAGCAGAAAACACGATTTGAGTAACGTTATGAATGAGACAGTGTAAATGTGTTATTTTCTGATATCATCTGTACTAAAGCCAGAGCATCTCCTTCTCTGTAGTGTCTTACCAGAGCATCTCCTTCTCTGTAGTGTCTTACCAGAGCAAAAAGCAGTCCAACCAGAGTGGCTGCTGACCTTTAGTGTCTTAAAGCCTGGAATCATCTCTTTAATAGTGATAGTCAGTCTGGTCTGCAAGATCTGAAACTATGAACACTCGATGGGATTCCACAGCCCATTTTATGAAACATGGCCTATAAATTAAAGAGTTGTGACACTACTCATCTAAAATGTTTCATCTTGTGAATGCCTGGCCATTGAAAAGGGGAAGCCATTACAAAGAGAAACAAGAAGTGCAGGACAGTGAAGCACAGCTGAGGCGCGAATACAGCAACCACAAGCACCCTAAACAAGGCAACTGTGGTCATCGGAATAGCAACCACATGAGTGGGAATCAACCCATGTCGACGTCTTACTCAAACTATGAGTAGGACGTTCCTCAAACCGGTAGTTCTCACTTTACTCAGCCAGGCATGAGGTATTTCAAACTTAATCCGCAGACTCACTGCAACCAAACAGGGTGCTCGGTTGGTAAAACCACCTCCTCTGCATTGGCCCACATGACCACTCCAGCAACCCACACCACCAGTAAAGCTGGCCAAGATTGTGGGGGGTGAGCTGTCGGCTTGACACCTACACAGAAATTCTTCTCTGTGTTTGTGGCCAAGCGACAGCACATTTTTAACAGGTTACTGTGAACTTGATGCTGCCCTTGTCCCAGACATCTCAACATTGAACTGGAGTACCAATGAGTCATTTGGTCAAAGACAGGATTACGGGGGGGGAATAGTCATTTCCTCAAATCAAAATGGGTGTACCTGGAATAAGCGCTGTCCTAAAAACGAAGGCAACAGTCCTAACTTCATGACTCCAACTCCATTTTGATGTAAGAACAAGCAGAAATGTTTGCTGGGAACGCTGGCATTTGTGCCCAGCTGAAATTTTTTAGGTAATCATTCCTGGGACTCGTTTCAGAACATTGGTGGAAGAGAGAGAAAGAGAAAAAGAGAGAGAAAGGGGAGTGTGACATTTCTGCTTTATTCCAAACATTCCCACTGTGGCAGGTGTGTATCTGGCCTCAATAGCCTGCACCTCATCTGCTCGAAATCTGTGACCTCCTCCACGGAGGTTCTCAGAGTCAGAGGAGATGTCTAAAACAGCCTCCGCAATAGCACAGCATGGAATCATCTCTTTAATAGTGATAGTCAGTCTGATCTGCAAGATCTGAAACTATGAACACTCGATGGGATTCCACAGCCCATTTTATGAAACACAGCCTAGGCCTATAAATTAAAGAGTTGAAACATTTTATTTGAGTAGTGTCACATCTTGTGAATGCTTGTTTGAAATCACCAAAAACACGTTAAGACCAAATCCTTCTGGCAGTGGAATAATCAATAATATATACCTTTCTCATTAACATTAAGTCAGGCAAAGGTTTAAAGATCAAGGACGAAAGCCAGAATGTGACAGAGGGGAAGGGGAGGGGTATTTGTAGAAAACCTTTGAAAGGCAGGAACAAAATCCAATGTGGAGGTGAGAGAGGGAGCATCAGAAAATGTGACCAAACGAGAAAGGCAGGCTGGCCCAGTAGACAGCATTGTCACATTAACTGCCTCTTCCTGTCGTTGCCTGCCTCTCGCACTCGTTGCCTTATAAGGTAACACATTTAACTGCCTGTCACTGTGGCGATGATGTAACAGCTTACCACCAAGTGCACCACCCCCCACAGCAATTTTTTTTAAACACCTTGGGGGAGGGGGGGGACATTTCTCAGACTGAAACATTTGTTCCAAAATTGGCTAGCATCTTGAAGTGACAACCCCACATCCTTTCACAACATTTGTCCCTGTGTTTGTTTGATCTAATGTGTGTGAACATGAACCACCCCCCCAACCGCCAACAGACATTCCACAACCAACCTGGCCCTTTATGACTCACAGCCCTACGTGTCTGACACACACACACAGCGGGATCTCACTCACACACTCAAAATGGATGCCAAAACACAGGCATATACAAACAGTTAGACACACACAATGCCAAGATTCTGGCTTAACTATTGTCCAAATGGCCATTGCCTAATCAGACACATACACAGATGAGAGCAGAATCACATAAATCACCCAACATGTCAACATGTCAACATCCAAGCAACCTTTTCTAAACAGAAACACTCATCCCAAACATTATGAATACTAGGAGGGGGAGATCACCTCACCAGACAACACACCCCTCCTCTGCAGTCAGGGGGTGTGACAGGTGATGTGGTGAGAGTGGGAGGGAGCCCTGGAGATCAGCCCCTCTGTAGCCATGCAGGGGGAGGGGGGGGCAGACTGAGCCCGTTCAGAACCCACCCGGCACAGGATCTCTGGCTCGACCACAACCCACATCACTGACTGACTGTGAACCAGTTCACCAGCCTCCCCATCTACCATCCCTCCCCGGGGTTATCCAGTGCTGCATCATGTCATAAACACACTAGAGGTCGACCGATTAAAAATGAGCAAGGCCAATTAATTAGGGTCGATTTCAAGTTTTCATAATCGGTAATCAGCATTTTTGGACGCTGATTATGGACGATTACATTGCACTCCACGAGGAGACTGCGTGGCAGGCTGACCACCTGTTATGCAAGTGCAGCAAGGAGCCAAGGTAAGTTGCTAGCTAGCATTAAACGTATCTTATAAAAACAATCTTAACATAAACTACACATGGTTGATGATATTTCTAGTTTAACTAGCTTGTCCTGCGTTGCAAATAATCAATGAGGTGCCTGTTAATTTATCATTGAATCACAGCCTACTTCACCAAACAGGTGATGATTTAACAAGCACATTCCCAAAATAAGCACTGTCGTTGTACCAATGTAGCTAAATATAAACATCAATGCCTTTCTTAAAATCAATACACAAGAATAGATTTTTAAACCTGCATATTTAGTTAAGAAGTTTGCAGGCAATATTAACTAGGGAAATGGTGTCACTTCTCGTGTTCAGTGCAAGCAGAGTCAGGGTATATGCAACAGTTTGGGCTGCCTGGCTCGAACTGTGTGAAGACCATTTCTTCCTAACAAAGACCATAATTAATTAGCCAGAATTTAACAATTATATTTTTTTATTTAACCAGGTAGGCTAGTTAAGAACAAGTTCTCATTTACAACTGCGACCATGTCAAGATAAAGCAAAGCAGTGCGACACAAACAGAGTTACACGTGGAATAAACAAACCTACCTAAAAGTCAACACAATAGAAAGAAAATATATGTACAGCGTGTGCAAATGAGGTAAGATAAGGGAGGTAAGGCAATAAACAGGCCATAGTGGCGAAATAGTTACAATTTAGCAATTAAACACTGGCATGATAGATGTGCAAGTAGAGATACTGGGGTACAAAGGACCCAAAAAAATAAATAACATTATGGGGATGAGGTAGTTGGATGGTCTATTTACAAAATGGGCTATGTACAGGTGCAGTGATCTGCTCTGACAGCTGGTGCTTAAAGTTAGTGAGGGAGATATGGGTCTCCAGCTTCAGTAAATTTTGCAATTTGTTCCAGTCATTGGCAGCAGAGAACTGGAAGGAAAGGCGGCCAAAGGAGGAGATGGCTTTGGCGATGTCCAGTGAAATATGCCTGCTGGAGTGCGTGCTACAGG
The DNA here is from genome assembly GCF_036934945.1 of Oncorhynchus masou masou. Lineage (NCBI taxonomy): Eukaryota > Metazoa > Chordata > Actinopteri > Salmoniformes > Salmonidae > Oncorhynchus > Oncorhynchus masou. The sequence goes on from NC_088220.1 coordinate 55,384,412, forward strand.
TGGGTGTTCCTATGGTGACCAGAGTGCTGAGGTAAGGCTGGGCTTCACCTAGCAAAGACTTATAGATGACCTGGAGCCAGTGGGTTTGGCGAAGAATATGAAGCGAGGGCCAGCCAACGAGAGCATACAGGTCGCAGTGGTGGGTAGTATATGGGGCTTTGGTGACAAAACGGACGGCACTGTGATAGCAAATTGGATGCAGTCTGAGCAGAGTGCTGGAGGCTATTTTGCAAATGACATTGCCGAAGTCAAGGAAGGATAGACAGTTTTACGAGGGCATGTTTGGTAGCATGAGTGAAGGTTGATTTGTTGGGAAATAGGGAGCAGAGTATAGATTTAATTTTGGATTGGAGATGCTTAATGTGAGTCTGGAAGGAGAGTTTATAGTTAACCTTCAATGTTGATACCTAGGTGTGTGGTTGTGCAATGTAGAGGTCAACCGATTAATCGGAATGGGCGATTAATTAGGGCCGATTTCAGGTTTTCATAACAATCAGAAAACAGTATTTTTGGACACCGATTTGGCCGATATCTTTTTTATTTTACACCTTTATTTAATCTTTATTTAACTAGGCAAGTCAGTTAAGAACACATTCTTATTTTCAATGACGGCCTAGGTGGGTTTAACTGCCTCGTTCAGGGGCAGAACGACAGATTTTTACCTTGTCAGCTCGGGGGATTCAAACTTGCAACCTTACAGTTAACTAGTCCAACGCTCTAACCACCTGCCTCCACGAGGAAACTGCCTGTTACACGAATGCAGTAAGAAACGAAGGTAAGTTGCTAGCTAGCATTACACTTACCTTATAAAAACAATCAATCATAATCAGTAGGTAACTACACATGGTTGATGATATTACTAGTTTATCTAGCGTGTCATGCGTTGCGTATCGTTGCTTCAATGTGTACCTAACCATAAACATCAATGCCTTTCTTAAAATCAATAAGCAGAAGTATATATTTTTAAACCTGCATATTTAGCTAAAAAAATCCAGGTTAGCAGGCAATATTAACCAGGTAAAATTGTGTCAGTCTATATGCCACATTTTGGGCTGCCTATTTTGCCAGAATTTTATGTAATTATGACATAACATTGAAGGTTGTGCAATGTAGCAGCAATATTTAGACTTATGGATGCCACCCGTTAAATAAAATCCAGAACGGTTCCATATTTCACTGAAAGAATAAACGTCTTGTTTTCGAGATGATAGTTTCCAGACTCTACCATTTTAATGACCTAAGGCTCGTATTTCTGTGTGTTATCATGTTATAACTAAGTTTATGATTTGATAGAGCAGTGTGACTGAGCGATGGTAGGCACCAGCAGGCTCATAAGCATTCAAACAGCAGTTTTGTGCGTTCATAATCATAAATTGGTCGACCTCTAGTACACACTTAGACCGGGTGGAGGGGCGGGGGTTAAGAGTATTTGATTCAATGAGCCCGTCTCAGATTGGCCTGGGGTGCTAAGCCAGGGGGGGGTACAACCATTCATGCAGGTGAGGGATATCACAAGGCCTAGTCCATAAAGAGCATGGTAGTAGAGCAATGCCAAAGACTTAGATGTGTACAGCTCAGAGAGAGACTGATCAAGATCATACCAACAACAATTAAAAGAAGAGTGGTACCGCGTGGCAAACAAGCACAGCATGAAATCTATGACAAGTATCCAACGTATTACACTGCGACCACAGAACACCACACACTGTTCTTCTCATGGGTGGTGTGAACGCTTGCACACTGAGGCGTTTATTCACACATCTGTCTGTCTGGGGCTACGCTGCTGCAGGTTGTTAGGCTTTCCAGTACACTACTGCAGTGGAGGGCCCCTGTACAGAGCGCTCTTTGTTAAAATCGCTCTTGTTTAAGAATGCCTTTGGGGGCTTTGATTTGATTTGTCCGAGAGATTGTCTGGTGCATTTCCCTGGCCTGCACGGCTATGAGGAAGGAGAACAGATGCAGGCAGTTGGGTGATTCCCCAGCGAGTGTAGAAGAGGAAGGATTCACTGGGGGGAAACATATCTAAAAACAAACGTCCCTTTTTCAGGACCCTGTCTTTCAAAGATAATTCGTAAAAATCCAAATAACTTCACAGATCTTCATTGTAAAGTGTTTAAAACATCGTTTCCCATGCTTGTTCAATGAACCATAAACAATTAATGAACATTAAGACACTAACAGCTTACAGACGGTAGGCAATTAAGGTCACAGTTATGAAAACTTAGGGCACTAAAGAGACCTTTCTACTGACTCTGAAAAACACCAAAAGAAAGATGCCCAGGGTCCCTGCTCATCTGCGTGAATGTGCCTTAGGGATTCTGCAAGGAGGCATGAGGACTGCAGATGTGGCCAGGGCAATGAATTGCAATGTCCGTACTGTGAGAAGCCTAAGACAGCACTACAGGGAGACAGGACGGACAGCTGATCGTCGTCGCAGTGGCAGAACACGTCTAACAACATCTGAACATCACACCTGTAGTACAGGTACAGGACGGCAACAACTGCCCGAGTTACACCAGGAACGCTCAAGTCGCGTTTATCGTCGAAGGAATGAGCGTTGCACCGAGGCCTGTACTCTGGAGCGGGATCGATTTGGAGGTGGAGGGACCGTCATGGTCTGGGGCGGTGCGTCACAGCATCATCGGACTGAGCTTGATATCATTGCAGGCAATCTCAACGCTGTGTGTTACAGGGAAGACATCCTCCCTCATGCGGTACCCTGTGTGATTTCCTGCAAGACAGGAATGTCAGTGTTTTGCCATGGCCAGCGAAGACCCCAGATCTCAATCCCATTGAGCATGTCTGGGACCTGGTGGATCGGAGTGTGAGGGCTAGGGCCATTCCCTCCAGAAATGTCTGGGAACTTGCAGGTGCCTTGGTGGAAGAGGAACATCTCGCAGCAAGAACTGGCAAATCTAGTGCAGTCCATGAGGAGGAGATGCACTGCAGTTCTTAATGGAGCTGGTGGCCACACCAGATACTGACTGTTACTTTTGATTTTGACCCCGCTTTGTTCAGGGACACATTAATCCATTTCTGTTAGTCAAACTGAATAAGTTCCACAGACGTGTAGGTCTCTATTAGAGGTCGACTGATTATGATATTTCACCGCTGATACCGATTATTGGAGGACCAAAAAAAGCCGATACCGGTTAAATCGGCCAATCTTTTTTATTTATTTTCAATAATGACAATTACAACAATACTGAATGAACACTTATTTTAACTTAACCTTTAATTAATAGGGGGCAGCATTTTCACTTTGGATGAATTGCGTGCCCATAGTGAACTGCCGCCTACTCTGTCCCAGATGCTAATATATGCATATTATTATTACTATTGGATAGAAAACTCTGAAGTTTCTAAAACTGTTTGAATTAAGTCTGAGTATAACAGAACTCATAGGGCAGGCAAACTTCCAAACAGGAAGTGGAAATTCTGGGGCTGGTTGATTTAACTGATTGCCTATTCACATGCAAATAAGATATGGATCTGTTCGCACTTCATACGCCTTCCACTAGATGTCAACAGTCAGTAGAACGTGGAATGAAGCCTCTTGTGTGATGTGGGACCAGATGGCAGCTATTTGAGTCACTGGTCTGGCAGAATGCCAGTTCCTGGTTACGCACAGTAGTCATTATATCGCCTTGCGTTCCATTACTCTGTAGACAAAAACAAATAACCCGGTTGGAACGTTATTGGACATATATGATAATAACATCCTGAAGATTGGTCAAATTAAGTAGAGAATCAGTTTATTCGACCTGGAATATAACTTTTTGAATTTTTCATCCGAGTTCGCCTGGACCAGAGCCAGCATTTGGACATGTGAACTAAACGTGCTAGCAAAAGTAGCTAATTGGACACTAGTAATGGACATTATGGAACAAAACAACGATTTATTGCGGAACTAGGATTCCTTGCACTGCATTCTGATGAAAGATCATAGGTAAGGGAATATTTATGATGTAATTTCTTATTTCTGTTGACTCCAACATGGCAGATAAATACACTGCTCAAAAAAATAAAGGGAACACTTAAACAACACAATGTAACTCCAAGTCAATCACACTTCTGTGAAATCAAACTGTCCACTTAGGAAGCAACACTGATTGACAATAAATGTCACATGCTGTAAAAATGGAATAGACAACAGGTGGAAATTATAGGCAATTAGCAAGACACCCCCAATAAAGGAGTGGTTCTGCAGGTGGGGACCACAGACCACTTCTCAGTTCCTATGCTTCCTGGCTGATGTTTTGGTCACTTTTGAATGCTGGCGGTGCTTTCACTCTAGTGGTAGCATGAGACGGAGTCTACAACCCACACAAGTGGCTCAGGTAGTGCAGCTCATCCAGGATGGCACATCAATGCGAGCTGTGGCAAGAAGGTTTGCTGTGTGTCAGCTTAGTGTCCAGAGCATGGAGGCGCTACCAGGAGCCAGGCCAGTACATCAGGAGACGTGGAGGAGGCCGTAGGAGGGCAACAACCCAGCAGCAGGACCGCTACCTCAGCCTTTGTGCAAGGAGGAGCAGGAGGAGCACTGCAAAATGACCTCCAGCATGCCACAAATGTGCATGTGTCTGCTCAAACGGTCAGAAACAGACTCCATGAGGGTGGTATGAGGGCCCGACGTCCACAGGTGGGGGTTGGGCTTACAGCCCAACACCGTGCAGAACGTTTGGTATTTGCCAGAGAACATCAAGATTGGCAAATTCGCCACTGGCGCTCGGTGCCCTCCTTCACAGATGAAAGCAGGTTCACACTGAGCACATGTGACAGATGTGACAGTCTGGAGATGCCGTGGAGAACGTTCTGCTGCCTGCAACATCCTCCAGCATGACCGGTTTGGCGGTGAGTCAGTCATGGTGTGGGGTGGCATTTCTTTGGTGGGGGCCGCACAGCCCTCCATGTGCTCGCCAGAGGTAGCCTGACTGCCATTAGGTACCGAGATCCTCAGACCCCTTGTGAGACCATATGCTGGCACGGTTGGCCCTGGGTTCCTCCTAATGCAAGACAATGCTCGACCTCATGTGGCTGGAGTGTGTCAGCAGCTCCTGCAAGAGGAAGGCATTGACGCTATGGACTGCCCGCCCGTTCCCCAGACCTGAATCCAATTGAGCACATCTGGGACATCATGTCTCGCTCCATCCACCAACGCCACGTTGCACCACAGACTGTCCAGGAGTTGGCGGATGCTTTTGTCCAGGTCTGTGAGGAGATCCCTCAGGAGACCATCTGCCACCTCATCAGGAGCATGCCCAGGCGTTGTAGGGAGGTCATACAGGCACTTGGAGGCCACACACACTACTGAGCCTCATTTTGACTTGTTTTAAGGACATTACGTCAAAGTTGGATCAGCCTGTAGTGTGGTTTTCCACTTTAATTTTGAGTGTGACTCCAAATCCAGACCTCCATGGGGTAATACATTTGATTTCCATTGATAATTTGTGTGATTTTGTTGTCAGCACATTCAACTATGTAAAGAAAAAAATATTTAATAAGAATATTTCATTCATTCAGATCTAGGATGTGTTATTTTAGTGTTCCCTTTATTTTTTTGAGCAGTGTATATACTTGTGTATTGATTTTAAGGAAGGCATTGATGTTTATGGTTAGGTACACCTTGGAGCAACGAGTCCTTTTTCGTGAATGCGCACCGCATCGATTATATGCAACGCAGGACACACTAGATAAACTAGTAATATCAACCATGTGTAGTTACCTAGTGATTATGATTGATTAATAAAAAAGGTAAGTTTAATTCTAGCTAGCAACTTGGCTTCTTACTGCATTTGCGTAACAGGCAGGCTCCTCATGGAGTGCAATGAGAGGCAGGTGGTTAGAGCGTTGGACTAGTTAACCTTAAGGTTGCAAGATTGAACCCTCGAGCTGACAAGGTGAAAATCTGGGAAAGACAGGGACACACAGGGACACACCCTGTGACACACAGGGAAAGGCAGGTCACACTACAGACAGAGATAGACAAAAACCACTCAAAGTTCTTTCCTCATCTCTCACCCTGCAGGTTAGCCACTAAGAGGCCTGGTTAAGGGGCGGGGACACCTCAAGGGCAATCCTCCTCCTCTGGTGAACAACAATCATCACTCTCTATTAGCTCCCACTCTGTTCTGTCTCACGCTGTGCTTAGGACTCCAAATATCTCCTACCATGTGGAATTGAAAGACACAGAGATCTGAATCTGAGGGCTACTTCTACAACTGGAGTTGAATAAGGAAGCAACAGAAAACCACAGATGCCACAGCCTTCCTTCCCCTTTCCTGCTACTCCCTTGAGATGGGCTCTAGTAGGAGTCACATACTGGGCTGAACTAGGACAAACAAGCCCATTGGACTGGGTGAGTCTAAATGGGAGCATCTACAGCACGAGAAGAGCCAGTAGTCTTGTCACTTCCTACTAGAGAGTTGGTGATGGCTGTGCCCAAAGTAGCATGAACACCCTTTATTTTGCATTGATTCAACGTTCAAGTTAAAGGTTGTCCTCTGAGTCTAGTAGATTAACTGTCCGGCGTATCTGTTTTTCTGGTCTTTATACGGTTGTCTGTGTGCTAACAACAGTCTCTGAGGAGCTGCCTTTGTGTTGCAACACACTCCGAAAAAAAGCCAGAAAGAGAAAGACTAGAAAGAGCGCCTCCCACATAAGGACCCGACCACATGACCAAAATGTTAAACTGCACTGGTTTTGTGATGAAGTCGAAATCCAACCGGCTGCTGGCCAAAAAATAAAAATATATAGCCTAAATACTAAAAATAAGCCTGTGTATTTCCGTGGGCCGCGCTCTAATCCTCTTACAAACAGTCTTTTGTCTGGGCCCTGTACACTTAAGAGTCTTTCAGTGGCACTGCAGACATTATATGCAAACAATGGGCCAAGGAGAGAGAAAGTGTTGCTGTGGCTGGTTCTCTCTGTGCCCTCTCTGACTGGGTGCAGGGTGAAACCTCAAACTGAAAGACGGCGACATGACTCTGGGTTGGCCTAGTAGCTGCTGGGTCGCGCTGTAATATCTAAAATTGCACTTACCGTGCCTGCAACCACCTGGGGCTCAGAGTTAGACAAACATTGTGTGTGTTGGTGGGTTTCTACTCTTTTCCAAGGGCTGGGGGCAATTAACAACATCCCATTAACAAATCCCAACATGCTTAGTTTCAAGACCCTCCCTCACACTGTGCCCCACTTACCAGAGTCTTTAATAATAAAACGAGAAGCCACAATAGAAATGAGGGCCTCAGAGAAAACGCTTCAAAGAGCTACTTCTCTCTATGACCTCCCCTTATGGCTACAGGGTAGGAGGAGCCTACCACTAATCATCCAGAGATAACAGTATGTGTTTATGTGTACCGTTGACTGGCAGCTAAGCCTGTTCACTCAAGGCTGTTTTGTTTGGTTGTTAACACACACACACACACACACACACACTAGGAGCGCCACCAGCAGGTTCATCAGATCAAACCACATCCATCCAGACCACACGGTCCCGACACAAACCCTGCTGAGCTGAGCGACGGTTAAACCAATCAAACCTGAAGTTTATAAGCCAACCCTCTGCATCACTTCTGTCCAAACAGATCTGAGAAGTAGCTCGTTGGGACTGTGTACTTCAGCTCAAGGTTACCCTTGTGCAGTGTTCTCCACAGCTATGGAAAGTCACTGACCAAAAGGATTAACCGATACGGTGTGTCTCTGGCCATGCCTTCCTGATCCTCCTTAGCCCTTCCACCAGAGCCATGTTCTTATTAAGTCCCCTGATCCAGCTGCCTCTCCTCCAGCTGGGATAAGGGTGAGATCATGTCAGGGGGCAGCATGCTACCAGAGTTTGATGCAGCTCCGACACCAAGTCCTGCGGTTAAACAAACACTAGATACATTAAAAACTCAATGACAAGTCAGTGGGAGGATGGAGTCAGTGGTAGAAACGTTTCAATTGCAAGTCAACTTTAAAAGGGCGTGGCCAAAGGCAGATCTTTACCAAATGGTATAGCAGTGGACTAACTGCATGAACTATATCACTAATGTGGCACTTTGGATAGAGCCATCCATTGATAGCATGCCCCAGGAGTGACGACCCAGTCAAAGATCACCTTTAAAAAGTAACTGGTCTCTGGTTCATTGTGAATTCAGGTGGACTGCGTAGCTGTAGTAGGCATTCTACCAGACGAAATGTCCAGGCTAAACTGTGACGGAGCCTTTCCAATAGCAGAGATGAAAGCCTTCAGCTTCCTGTAACAGTTGACTCATACAAATACACAGCACGTGTCTCTGAAGCAACATCTTAATGTAAAGTACAAAGTAGTCTCTCTGCACATCTGCTCCCAGTAACAGAGTCTCCCTGTGGCCTGACACTGACTGGATATGATATGAAATCTCAGAACCAGCCTTTTATCCAGACAGTCTTTCCTGAAGGGGTTTCAGTGGATTTATGGGACAGATGTTGTGTAGGGTTCAGGCCAGGGTTAACTTCCAGCACAGATTGGGGACATCTACTGCTGCAGTGGTGGTGCCACTTGGCAAGACCAGTAACATGGGTCAATTGACAGAGATACAAATGCTATCAAGTCAAACCGGGCAGGCTGCACTAGAGGATGGTATTTCAAGTCTTTGACTTTAGTCAAGCTGAGGACACTGAGTGTTGTGGTTGAGTTAGCTAGACAAAATGCACTGGTGACTAAAAGCCACTGTTAGCGACTGCCATTTCTCACTAAAGCAAGATGCTTTTAACCTGAATTACAGAAAACTATATCATAGTGCAGGGCTTGGCAACCCAGGTCCTGGAGTGGCACAGGCACTTCATGTTTTGATTTAACCGACCTGGAAGACCAGGTGTGAATAATTTAGGCAATCACTGAACTGACCAATTAGCTCAGTTGGTCAGGTGTGGTGCCTGTGGCACTCCAGGAACAGGGTTGCCTGCCCCTGTCATAGTATGTATTGGTTATATAGCCTGCAAGCCAACTTAGCCCACTCCTGCATTAGAATACATACAAATAAAATGCCTAGATAAGTATCTATTTACATTACAATTGAATTAGAGTCTCAGACAAGGCCATGATTAGACAGTGGATTGCAGTAGTGGTGCTTTTAATAGCAGCAGATAGTCTTGTGCTGAGCAGCACTGTGGTCTGGCTCCCCTGTGTCACTAAGCTTGGCTTTCTCACGGGTACAGACTAAATAATGACTGGTCCACCACTGCCAAAAATACTCCCTGCATAGAGGCCTCGGTGAGGCTTTTATCAGAATAGACATATGCCAGACACACATCACACCTTCGCTGACTGACAACAACAAAAAAGGACCCCCAAAAAAATGGTCATGCAATTACTTTGCACAAACCAATCTACTAGTGTTGACTGGCTAAATTGCCAGAACATGCAACAGGAGAGGGAACTTTGTTTATTTAAACGGAACAGTGTTTATCACCAACCCATGGCGAAACCCCACAGTCATTACTCTGCTATGTGGAAGAAATAACTTCTCTCCTAAAGCCCCCTCCCACTCCCCATAATAATGCAGCCATCCCCGTCTTCACAGACCACACCACCACACCCAAACACACATTCCTTTCTCCCAATTGCCTACAAGCCCCCAAAAGCACAGGGCCTCGTTCAATAAGCACAGACATACCTACACACAAACAAGCAGTGCTTCAAGTTGGTGTATACAAACACTGTCTCACATGTACAGACAGAAACCACAGACTCAAGTAGGAGAGCTGCCTGCACATTGCAGATATTTGACTCCTGGCTCTAAATAATCCTAAATGAGATCTAGAGCCGAACACAGTGGCATGTTGGCACCAACTCAGAAGACAATCTCCCAACAGAAACAGAGTTTTAGTACTAATGATAAGGAGGCTACACAAGAAGTACAAGTCAATAACATGAGCCACACCATCATAGCGTGTGTGTTGCGACTCAATTTCAAAAGACCCCATCTATGGCTTCTAGCATGTGAAGGCATTATGAACCTCTCCTCACTCCCCTAAAATGTAGCCCCATAAACAGAGGAGGGGAGGAGAAACAGACCAGAGAGAATGGCTGACACAGAAAAACACAAATAGCCCCCAAACCCCAACCATTTCAAATACGGGAGCACCCAAAGATGGTAGGACGACGCCCCTTGCCAAGCCCTCAATATGTAGCCACAACTTCCCTGCCTGCCCTGGAGGACATTCCCAGCGCGCCACATTGTCCACATCTGCAATCCTGCAAAAAAACGATGTATTTTTCATTTGGGGGCGGGGGGTACGTAAAAATAAAAAAAACAGAACCCCCCCAGCTATAATGGGCCAAAAATGGAATGTTTCCCCCTGCATGCTCTTGCTGTGGGAGAAAGAGAGTAAAGAGGGAGGGAGAGCGGTGACATTCCATTCTGCTCTGTCCACTCGCCACCTGGTCATTTTACATTCAGCTGATTTCAGACCAGGGTCAGCAGTACTGCTCTCAGGCTGGTCAAACACTGATGTGAGATCAGGGAGGGACCACTTGACACTTAACACCCAGAGGCCTGAGTATATAACTGCAAAAAAAGTGGTCAGCTAGAAGGCCTTCATGCAGATAAAACAATAGAAACTAAGGTGTAGTTTCTCTATGGGCGGAGATAGGAATATCCACACTCACAGTTGAGTCTTTCCTGCTTATCCCTTCATCAGCCCCAGTCACACAAACACACACTCGACAAAGGAGAAACAACCGGTTTCTTTTAACATGGATATCAAATCAGCCACTCCCACTAGTCCAGCGCTTAGTGCACCAATTCCTTAAAAACACCATGGCCACTTGTGAGAAACCAAAGCAGCCAGCCCTGAACTAACTGAGTCTGCCAGTCAAATTAATAGCTTGGGGAAATGGGAGAGAATGGAAGAAACTTAGAACACTGCCCACCTGGGCTGTGTGGTAATATATGCAAGTCAGGGCACTGTGGCATGGGTGAGTCTGGTCAGGAGAGAAAGAGCATTTCTCTTTGTGGGGCTGAGTTGTAACAGACCGTCAACAATCACGGTAATGCAAACAGACAGGTACTTTGATAGTGCAGTGTATATAGGGAAATGAGGAGCAGTAAAAATTCCCACTGATCTTAAATATACGTTAAACTGAATGCGAGACGAGACCATGTCCAAACAGTGTACGAAAAAGTTTGGCCATCACATCAGACTGACAGTGGTTGAGTTTGGGGTGCCTTTACCCTTTGCACATATTTGGTGGCTGAATGTCCTTTGCTTTGAAGTAGGTTGGCTAACTGACATCCCGATACATTTGCATCTACACCGATTCCAACATTGCCCTGCTAGTATTGAAATTAAAACAGAAAGAATGGCCTCCAACAACATTTTGGGTATTACAACATGTCTTGGCGTGTGGCTGATGTTTGGCATTAGGTTGGACTTAATTACATGGTTCTCAAGCTGAAATGGAGCTCTCTGAAGTGTATTACATTTTAACCAGTGTATTAAACTGGACTAGACTGCGCAGGATGAAATTTTGGTGTTGGAAAAAACCCTTTAGGTAGAATAACAGTGGCATGTCCACTTGGGGTCTGATTTCCACATACATACAGTAGGCCTAAATACATAGGCTACAATCAGTACAGAATCACTGGTGGGAGGCATGTATTCACTTCATGCAATAACTGGCAGCGGTGAAAACGCCACAGGAATTTGCCCATGGTTCCCCCTCCGACTTTTCTGTAATAAATGTCCTGGCTATGAATGTCACGCCTCCCCAATAATCTATAAAAGCTATACATCCTTTAGTAAGTAACCAATGTTATTTTTTAGGAAAGAAGCCCCTATTGCCTGTGTTTTGTAGGCCATCTGAGTCATTTGTTCATCATTGATTATTTTTCTTCCTGTGATGAAACGTTGGTCTCCCTTCCTTTATAGGCAAACCTATTTAGAGGATCGAAATCCAGAGAGGGTAAAGCTGAACGCATGGTTAGGCTAAATCAATTAGTTGAATGAATAATGCTGAGAGTTAAAACGCTGAGTAATGATGGGCTGTAATATAATACTCCGGGTGACGTCACTCCACTAAAAAGGCAAATCATTTTCACAACGAGGTGTAGCACGACAGACCCTCAATCATTCCATACGGTTAAGCAACATTGCCTCAAATGATCCTCACTCCACATTTCCAAGGTTTGATCATAGTTACAAGCGCCCGAGCATTAGAAGGATTAAAACGAGTCTAAAAACCTTTAAAATATTTTCAGCTGGAAATATTTTATTTCAACTGCCACGGAAAGTAGATTCCAAAAAAACCAAGAGGGCACAGCAGTGTTTTATCTGCTTCGACCCAGAACATATTTTAACACTTTCAGGACACAAGTTGCTATACTATTTTTTGACTCACATCGAAATTATGCCTATGGCCATCTTGAAAAAATGGCAGAAATATCGACTGGAAAATAAACCCGGCTAACATAAGCGGCAGAACTAGATGGAGTACAATGTTTCATTCCAATAAAAAAAACTAGCGCAGTCCTCGGTCGATTGAGAAAATACAGGTTGCTGTCGTAATGACGCATGTGGAAAGAGTTTATTAGCCCATTTCTTGTTTGACATATACCATATGGACACAGGAAAGTTCGTTACATTGAGTGGGTATAAAATCGTGTTGTTTTATAGATGCAGCGGCTCGGCAATCAGGGCCCAAATTCAGTCCCCGACCTCTCCCTTCCATTTTACCTTTCTTTGCTGTTTCTCCCAGGCCGGGTCCAGCAGCAGGTCCCGGTCCCAATCATTTTCTTGTTCTCTTGGGTCCATGTAAACGGCTGGTCCTCCAGACGATGCTTGATTATTAGAAGCGTGATAATCTACCATTGTCAGATAGCTAATAACCTACCGGTATATCTAAGACTCTCGAACGAGAAATAGGGAATGTGACCCAGTTGCGGAAACGCTTTGCTTTCAACGTTCCGTCAGGAATATCCGGTCTATACACTGCCAATACTGGCTAAAAGAATGCTTAATCTCCACCCGAGGAGAGAATGGTGTGGTCGAAAGCAAATAGCCGCTCCTACAAAACTAGAGTAGGTTGCCAGGCCCAAATATCTCATGAATATTCAGTCATCTGCTTAATATTCATGAGCTGTTGAAATCCTTCCCCCCAAAAGACTGAGAGCACATAATTTAGTAGTCGACTATAGCCTACTAAAAGTAATGTTCTAAAAAGTATTATGCCTGATATGTAGCCTAATGCCTTTGTAAAGTAACCTAAGTCATTGCAGATTGAAGTCTTTGCATGTTGCTAAATATATAATTGAAACATTGTATCAACATTTAGATGCAATTTATCCTGGCCCTTTGAAACGATACAATGTTGAAATACATTTTAAAAAATGCACAAATGGATTTGTAGCCAGTATAGACAGATTTACGAACTGTAACATTTTGAGAATACTAGAATAGTTCTGATAACTACTACTTCTATAATATCCATAGAATATTAAAGTAACTGTCCAGTGAAAATGTCCCTTTCAAAAGTTAATATTATGTTAACTCATATCCAAATAATGTTGTTGACTCATCTAAAACTAATATGTGGCCAAAGCATAAATTGGAGAAAAACACTTCAAAAACCCCACCTCAAACTTGTATCTCCAGTTGTATCTCATTCTGTTGGGGTACGCCCACTCCATTCCAACACAGAAAAGCTGCTTTTTAACATGCTTAATAACAAAAACTATTGAAAGGAAACTATTTCACTCATAGAAATCTGGACAGTTACTTTAAACACAAACTACACAGGGGTATATATCCGTCTAAATATATGACTCTGCACAGGGACGCTTTCAGGATGCAACCTTTTGGAACGTTCAGATAGAAATACACTATGTTGAACAAACATGCCTCTCTTACATGTAAAATATGGAATCGCATGAGCTTTATTTGTGGCATTTCTATCTACAACATTCTACAATGCTTCTTCTTGCAAGACACGAATCAGACGGAGCCTATAACAAGACCACCCATTTGATGTAATACTAATGAGGACATGCTACACCATGAATCATTTAGCCAGTGAGCCCATTGGTGTTGTTACCCACCTCAGATTTTTGTTGTACCTTCATGGAGAGCCTATGCCACCTCACTGGTGCCCAAATCAATAGTCCTACATGCAGGTGCATCGAAACCAAAACCGTATGAAATTCCCTTGGGCCTATCATTTTGTTTGACAGCTTGTCATGTGTAAAGTGGCTTATATTTACCATTCAAATTTGATATGCTGGATCTGGCTGACATGACCAGACACTACATGAAGTAGGTCTCGCTCCAACTGAGTGTCCATGCCAATTATCATCAGCGAGGCTTGATATATGAATCATCGCAGGCCCCCCTAGCCCTCTAATGTTTTCATGACTGCCACATTGTGCCACATTCCTAATCGTTTTCTGATATACAGAAATCCCATGGGCATTGGACTCCATTCCCATTACTATAAGGAATCATTGTGGTGTGTACAATGTCAAGGTTAAATGATTACACATCAAACCGTCATATCCATTTTCTAATGAATTATATTTAATTGTAATGACAGACCTAGATTTGGCATCTCCTTTTTCAAAAAGCCTGTTGCAGGTGAAGCTAGTACATGGGGAAAAGGACATTTCATTCAAAGGTGTGCAACTACACCTGTTCTCCTTTGATATCAATGTTTACTGATCCTAATTCCAGTTATTTTAGATTGTTTAATAAGTCTGGGGTGTGTGTGTTGCGTACAAAATTTGCAGCTGTACTTCAAGCTACAGTTTAAGCTTCTGAAATCAGTCGGACTTATTTAACACTCGTGGAATAATGGCACAACAGGAAATTGCTTGAACGTTTGCCACAGTACCCCTGGTTCTGGTATGTGCTTTTTTTCCACTACTCAGAAAACAAGACCATCCCACATTTGAAGTGGATATTTACACACACTAAAGTCTCTCAGCAGAACATACATTTTTCAAAACATTCCCTGCTGAAAAGAAGTCAACAGAAAGTGAAACAAAATTACAGCATGCACTTAGTTGCTAAAATCTGATGGTCGACAAAAATAATTGAACATCTTTATTGCAAAATAGATCAGTAACTTTTCTTTTAAAGCAATGCTGCACCAAAACCAGTTGAGCCGGCGGAGGGGATGAAAACCAGTGAGTGCGGGTCAGTTGTACATCGTCATGTGGAGCCACTACAAATCAGAAAAAGGGTGAGACAATAAATCAATATTTAATTAAAATGGCTATCCAAGCCATTATACATATGTAATCACATGCAAAAGCAGCCTTTTCATTCATGTTAAGTCTGCCGTATTCAGCATGTTTACTAGGCTGTGAGAAAAAGAGTCGGTTTGGATCATCTGTCCTGTATGCTCTTACCTGTCTGTAGCTAACTGATATGGTCCCCATTCCCACAATGTCATAGGCTTGAAATTTATCTGTGAATGGAGCAAACATGATGAATTAGACCAAATACCCTTACATACAAATACACATTTCTCTTGTATGATTATTAGTTTATTCTAAGTGCACCCCAAAAGTAACACATTTCAATCTTTCTTGTCAGTAACACAATCATTTAAAATCCCACATCAATCAGTTTTCCTAAATTCCTATTTTCAGTCCTTGTTGGACCACACCCATGCCCTCCCTTACGAATCATGCTGTCCAGTTTCATCAGCAGGTAAAGGAAACCGGGGTAACTGATTGTCATGTCTGGCTCCGTGTAGCGCAGGCCGATCAGCTCCAGGACGAAGTCATCCACCCCCATGCCTAGACCAGACCAGACCAGACGAATACATATCAACTCATGTTCAACCACATAACATGCTGTTTCAGCATCGTACATTCTGTTATAAAGTTCATGTGGACCAATAGGGACTGGACATTAAGAGTGGCATTTTGGCGCCCCCTAAAAGGCACCAATGGAAGCTTGTCATTATATCATAAGTGTGTTCTACCTGCAGCTTTCAAGGCAGGTGAGACTTCAGGGTACTCCAGCAACTGGGATTTGTTCTTATCAAACGTCAAGAATATATCCTGTTAAGTGGAAGATCAAGACCAGCATGACTGAATAATATTTTCAGACAAATATAACTCAAATCACTTCGCATGCGTCGAAGGGGTCTTATGATTATTGAATCAGCTCAGTCACATGATTGAATCAGAGAAGTCACGGATCACTATTATATTTCCTTTAGCCAATCATAATAAGACTTCAAAGACAAAGCATGCTTTAGCCAATCAAACTACCGCCCAATCTTATCATATTGAAAGAACAGAATGATTGAAACTGTAAACCTTCCACTGACAGATGGCTCTGTATGGTTTAGACCTTACTGTCCATTTCCTGATCTTGTCCCACAGTGCCTGGAACCCCTGCCAGTCCAGCTGAGCTAACCCTCGACTCTGGGTTGACACTGCAGTCAAGGAAACGGACCATCAAAAATGCATGGCACAATTAAGGTCTTGGTAGATCAGCAGACCAAGTGAGGTCATGGTGGACAAGTTACCCTACCTTTGTATGTCTATGTACATATATGGCAAGTGTGTAACATTCCACATTACATAGCTCCCCCAAAAAAGTGCTATGATCTTCAAAACAGTCGGCCTGGCCGAGGCTCAAACCCCTATGACCAGGGGGTATATGTGAGCTTAGACCGCTACACAGGAATCCAGTATATTTTTAACCTATATTAACATGTTTATTGATCTATATAAACTACTGACCATACAGCCATGTTGAGACTTGATGCAGACTGATTCAGCCATACATGTATTTTTTTCTCCAAGAGAAAGGATACATCCGTGAGGACCACAAAGCTCTTGCAGTGCTCCAGGACCAGCTTCTTCTCGCTCCCCACCAGCACTGCAGGCCACAGCCCAGGAAAAGAGCAGGAAGCCACACAGACAAACCGTCAGTTTGGAACAGTTAAGACTTCCTCCTGCAGTGACATCACTACTTCCTGAATGTTCCCGCTGTAGTTATGGCTTATGGAAGACTGCTAAAATCAGTAGAGAGATTCCTACAGTTTTCCAGAATTTTCCAGGTACCAGATGCCATTATAACAAGCTGCTGTAAAGGGGAAGTGTGTACATGGTAATCGGAGGTGTGTCTTAGCTCCCATTTTTGAGGGACGATAGCGGTCCATTTTTGGAGCCAAACCCTTACCTCCGCCTTTTATGGCCTCGGTAAGCAGGTTGAGAAGCTCCAAAGGTCGACACTCTCCTTTCTGTTGGGAGGTTAGAAAAAAAGTTTTGAAAGTAAATATTGCACATCTTAGGCTAGAATGGAACAGTTTACATGGAACCAACTACATGTGTTCTCACCTTGTTGCGGTGCTTTTTAAAGAGCTGTCGTGTGGCCTCAGGAGAGGGCAGAGCCGACAGGTGTGGAAAGGAGAGCTGCAAGAGGGAGATCTACAGTGGAACACACAGGATGATCCATTTAGTCATATCATGAAAACTCATACTAATGGAAACAGGGGGTGTTGGATTGTGGATACTTTGGACATCAATGCAATGACCTCTACCTGTGTGGGGGAGTTTACTTCAGTGCCGGGCTTCTCAGCTGGCCTGCAAACACAAAGAAAATACAGAATCATACGATTTAACTTGAAAAACAGACCTTTTAATTGGTGAATAAACATACACACCGAGTGTATAAAGCACTTTCCTAATATTGAGTCACATCTCCTTTGGTCCTCAGAACAGCCTCAATTTGTCGGGGCATGGACTCTACAAGGTGTCCAAAGTGTTCCACAGGGATGCAGGCCCAAGTTGACTTCAATGCTTCCCAAGGTCAAGTTTGCTGGATGTCCTTTGGGTGGTGGACCAGTCTTGAGACACATGGGAAAACTGTTGAGCGTGAAAAACCCAGCAGTGACGCAGTTCTTGACACACTCAAACCGGAGCGCCTGGCACCTACCACCATACCCCGTTGAAAGGCATTTAAAATCTTTACTCTTACTCATTCACCCTCTGAATGACACACATACACAATCCACGACTAAATTGTCTCAAGGAAACAGTTCCTCCACACCGACTGTGGATTTAACAGGTGACATCAATAAGGGATCATAG
Source organism: Oncorhynchus masou masou (assembly GCF_036934945.1). NCBI lineage: Eukaryota > Metazoa > Chordata > Actinopteri > Salmoniformes > Salmonidae > Oncorhynchus > Oncorhynchus masou. Next base: position 55,402,483 of record NC_088220.1, read on the forward strand.
CTTTCACCTGGATTCACCTGGTCAGTCTGTCATGGAAAGAGCAGGTGTTCTTAAAATGTTGTAAACTCAGTGGAATTTAGAGAGCCTTTCCTTGACTAAGAGCCGTGAAACTAACAATTATCATAGGTATCTCTGCCTCCAACATCCAGTCATGGACTGGTCTACTCACGTCGCATTGTTGCCCTTTTCTGTCAACACCCGCAGGATGAACGCTCCCTGCTGATTGGTATCCGCGGTGGAGGGGATGATGACATAATGGCCGGGCGCCAGGCGACCACGAATCACCACCTCCGTTCGCTGGGCGTAACCCTGGGTGCTGATGAGTGGGCGGCGCAAGCTCAGGTCCAAAGAGGACAGGTAAGAGCAATCTGAGGCAGCCTGGGAAGAGAGGGGTGTATACGGTAGGGTACATACACGCACATTTCCACACTGAGAAAAATTATGCCACACTCAAATATTCCCTGACTTCTTCCTCCCTTCTTTTCTCTCTCATATTTAGTGTGGCTCATTTAAATCTCCTCTGGCTGTATTTCCCGTTGCGTGTGTATGTCTGCATACAGTCATGTGCTGGTGTACCTTGTAGATATCCAGGCCGATGCCCAGGTGGACTCCTCTGAGTCTCTGGTGCTTCTGCATGAGGGCCACTAGGAAGGAACAGGTCAGCTCAGGGTCACTGGGGTCATCGTCCTCCTCCAGCAGGGTCAAGTGGAACTGAGGGTTCTGCCAGAACCAGCCTGGACAGATACACAGATTATGTACAATACTAAATATGTATGTTTCAATAAGGCACACACATGGATATCAATCTATTCCTTCTCTGATTATGTATGACTGAATTAATTTTTATTTCATAGTTGTGGTGTGTGTGTCAGTAGCATTGTGACTTTTCCCACCCCCTTTGGGAGAGCCCCCGGCGGAGATGTGTGGTACCCAGCTCCCATGATGCATCGTGCAGTTCCATGGCCTCTGTGTGGCGCCCGGCTCGCTCAGGGTCTCCTCACTCAGGTGACACACCTCCATCGACTCAAAGTTCTGACGGAAGTCCGACACTGCCATCCTGAGCGAGGAGAGAGAGAGATGTTATTAATATATGAGAACAGGTGAAGTATAGACACAAAGAGAGAGTCTATGAAGAGAGGTCCACTTACCAGAACTCCCCGTCCTCCTTCTGAACCCTGTCCAGACGCTTCTGCTCCTCCTCACGGACATGACTCCACTCAGGCCTGTGGACAGACAAACACACTGTGAGGAACCTGCCACCCACACACACACATAAATGGTATGATTAATGGGTTAATAGCTAGCTAACCCATTCATGTCACTCCAGGGTCCCTCCCACTCCATCTTTCCCCAGGGGTTGTGAACACGGACCAGCTCCACAGTCTCATACTTCGTCTTCACCTGAGTGGAGGAGTGAGAGAGACAGAGTCACCCAAACTGAAAGCCTATTTGACTATCAAACACAGGAAACCCAACTCCACTGAATGTGTGGTTTTGGCTGGTGGCATTTGGACACTTTTGGCCTTGGTGTGCAGTCATCAATCAGAGAGTGAATTTGACAACAGAGGCGGGTAGTCTTACATTTTCAAGCCCGGTTACAGAGTAGGCATGTCTGAACAGGATTCCAAACTCATTCCTCTGCTCAAGGGGGCCCTGTGGGAAAATGAACCCACGCACAACATATGTTAATGTCTAAGCAAAGTAGAACAGAAGGTTATATTACCGTGTTCTGCTCACTGATACAATTCTAGGAGTGGATTTGAATCCTAATACACATAGAAAGGTTATTCCATCAGAAAGATGGAGGCTCTCCACCTACGTTTCATCACTACTTCCCCTGTAACGTTACACACACACCTGGCAGTTGGCACAGTTGATGAGTGCTCCCTTGGCCAGAATGGGCTTGAGGAAGGCTGCCAGGTCCTTGGGCAGAGAAGCCACAGTCAGCACCTCCGTTATGCCCCCTGTCATGTCCACCATGGCCTCGTGGGGGAAGCCCATGTTCAGGGCCCGATAGCCTCCCTTCAGCCTGACAGAGAGGGTCAATCACAACAGGTAAGATTGGAGGCCAGAGCAGCATTATAGTGCAGTGGACACACTGGTACATCCTGGTGTTGTCCACTTTGGCCTTACGCAACTAAAGCCACACGCAGGAGGTAATTACACTGACAAGATAGAATGACGTAGACATGCAGTTCTAGACCAACTCGGAGTTAAAATATATCATTGCATCCACAAAGACAATGTGTGTGTGACAGGATAGCAGAAAAAAACAGCATGCATAGAACACCAAAGATCGCAGAGACAAACACTGACTTGGCGTAGGCCTTCTCCAACAGAGCACTCCAGAACTCTCTTTTCTCTGAGGAGCACAGGTAGATCAGCTTGCCCTTTTGCGTAGGCAGCAGGTCATCAACCTTCACCTTCTCCCACTCGCCATACTGCCAGAACTATAGACAGACAGGCATCAACAAACTCAACAAACTAAAAGTCATTCACCCATATGTCCTATAAACAGGAGTGCAAATTCAACAAACCTTGACAAATACTGTACAGCCTAATTAGGTGTGTTTAATGTCCTGAGGCTGACCTGGAAGTAAAAGCTCCCGTTGTATCCCTCCTGGAAGCTCTGCCCATTGGGCACCACCCGCTCCAACAGCGGGCGATACAGGGAGAGGGATGCCACCGCAGACAGGAACCAGCAGTCATCTAATCAACAGAGAGCAGGGCAGAGGGACAGGTAAAGGTATATTATATCGTATTTATGTCACTGGGTAAGTCAAGGGAGAGCATGTTTAGTCATTTGATGATGACCACCTGTCGTTTCCTGTACAGTAGACATACAATTCATTAATGATGTCAAAGCTATTCTGTGCTCTAGGGTAGAACTTTGCTGTCATGACGTGGCCCTTTCTGGGTATAGAGCGTGGCATCCCCCTCGCTCTCCTTTCTTACACCCAGGTTCTGTTATCTCAGGTTGTCAATTCCTTGAGGAGACTCTCTCCTCCTGGCCATGCAGTGTAGAGAGAGATAGAGAGTTTCACAGTAGAACAAAGGAACTTCTTCTACATCACAGAACTTGAGAACTAAACAATATCCATGTTTTGGAGAATGTGTAAAAGGTCGGTGGAGAAGCCAGCTACGACCCGGTCCATTTTGTTTCATGTTTGTGACCTCATGAAAAGACAATATAGCCACATTACCATAACTCTGTTTATACAGGTGCCTCCGTTATGAGGTTTGCGTCTAATTATTGTATAAAATGAATGAGTAAAGATGAAACTATTTATGAAATGATATAATGCTACGTTAAACCATTAATGTGAGAGAATTGTATTCCCTTTAAAGTTTAACTCAGTCATTGGCCCGCCCCCATGAGCACAGGCATGATCTGGCTCATGGGACAGCCCTTTTCTACTGTTACGAATAAAAAACCCACCTGAAGAAATCCTCTTCAGACCATGCGTACCTCGGTCAGCTGAGAGGTCTAAGGTTGAGTAGAAAAAACCTCAGTATAAGCTACGGTTGTAATGGTTGTTGAATTCCTAACCATACCACGTGGAGCATTGGCCACACGGGTGGAAATGGTTCAACTCAGACTATCGATCCCGACAGAGTAAGAGCAAATCTTCGATACTAATTACTAGTCTGCAGCTAGAAATTATGTCAACCTGACATGCGAAGATCGACAACTGCCGAAACATCTATTCTATAAGAACATTTTTGAATGGTACTCTGAAGTATCCATACTACTCAAGAACAGAAGAGACGCTTGGATGAAATTTCCAACAGAAAGACGGACGATTCCAACAGAGATCATGACGACACACTGAGCGTAACTATATAGTGATTGCAATTATTCCCGAATGAGTGAGCGTTTGTGCAAAGGATTAGCATTTCAATTAATATAATTATCAACTGTGTAGTGACTCATTTTTGTCTTTCCCGCCCTTCTCAGTCCACACCCACTTCCCTTTGTCCTCCAAGCCGTCATATTGGTTTAGCCCACTAGGCAACCTCCCCTATCATTTCCTTGTAACCATATCTACTTTGTTGTTTGTTTATCCATTTCTGTGATTATTTAGTTAGTAAATAAATGATTAAGACAATTGATGTATGGATGATTCATAGTAAAGGCTGGGTTCGTGCAGATAACCAACAATTTACAACGTTTGGAATGAGACTAACGTGAGGTAAAGAATAATTAATTAATTAGAAGACTAATTGATCAGATATTAAAATATCTGAAGAGTTATATATGGAAAATTATAACTTTGCAATCTGAAGATTTTCCTTGGTGCCCCGACTTCCTAGTTAATTACATTTACATAATTTGTTTAATCATGTAATAATAATTACTGAGAATTGATTTGATAAAATAACAGTCTTCACTTTAATGATGCCAAAGACACGACATTGCCATCAATGGGAGAAAACTTTGGGTAATAAGAAAACAGACAGATCAACCGTACCCCAGCTTATTGTGGTACTGCAATGGTTGGAAACAAGACTAAGGGCTCTATTCAATCTGTAAAGCATTGCAGATTCCACAATAGACATTTGAAGGTAATTTCTGATTGAGTAGACATATGCCGTGTGTACAATGAACGCAACCTCCACTAAAAAGCGGGAACATTGACATTTAAAGGCAATCACGCTGCAACGCTGAACTTCTGCGACGCAGATTGAACAACACCCTGATATGCAAGGAGGCAGGTGGTGGAAAGCCACTGCTTCGGGCAACATACATACGGCATTTGTTCTACTTACTCAGAACTCCCTGACACACGTCCATACGTGTTGCTCCATCCACTATAAACTGTGCTGAAGGGCAGATATCCTGGGAGAGAGGGAAGAGAAAGCAAGACACAACATGCCTCTTAATAACAAACCTTTAGCTGAGTGTCCCCTTTACTGGGTAAGATGAAGTGGATAACAACATAACAGGGACACGCTCTGTTTACATGATCTAAAGTAGTGTAGAGACTTTAACCCACCTGTCCTCACTCACAACTGTTGCTTTTTACAGTTTGTTTTTATTTATGATTGACTGAACACTACTAGGCCTCCCCATAGATAAATAAAATGAAATAAAAATGCAAAGATACACGATGACAGGCATTGTTGACCTAAGACGCCATCTTCAATGGAGAGTAACAAAGCAAACACAACATGTACAACGTAGGTAAGGAGACCTTTGTGTCTTTATGACAAAAACCAGCCGACCAGACTTGGCTCTCATGACCGCTTGACAATTGGCTATGCCTTGAGGCTAAAATCACTATGATCTAGTCCTGCCCTAATGCAGTCGTCTTCAATCCAGGGTCTGTACACATAAAGCATGATCCAATAGTAGGGCTATTCAACTCTTTCTTACCCTACGAGGTCTGGAGCCTGCTGGTTTTCTGATCCATCTGATAATTAATAGCACCCACCTATGATTCAGTAATCTGGAGCTTGATACCCAACCCTGTGGATCAGGGCCAGGCTGGAAGATCACTGCCCCAATGTCTGACTATCTCACCACTTCATTGACATTTGAGTGACAAAAGCTAAACCTGATACCAAACATTACCCACACAAATCTAATCTGCATCTGTGGGTGTTTTTTTAAATGGTGGTTGTCAGTACATGCGTGATTCTTAGCACGTCTATGCGACCTGAAAGAGAAGTATATGACACACCCCTAAAAACGTGCATTTGTCATGCATTGAAAATAACTGTAGAGAACAGACATCCGTCCACCCCTGTTGTCAATGCAAACATACCACACTCAGTGTATTGCAATTATCCATAACATGGTATGTCGGATGGTTTTATTAATACACACTTATTTTGTAAGAGAGAAAGGTTAAATTAAATTAAGTATTTTCATTAATTATTTTGTATTTGTTTATGTTATAACAATGTCATACTGCGCTACCTTTGGGCGTCTCCATTCCATGGCGGGTTGAAGAATCATATCTCCCATTGGAAAGTCGTAGTCCACGAACAACCCATCATCCATTGAATTACCGCCGTTACCATGTTTTTGAAGAACTGGAGTAGGTTTGTCAGCGGTAAATGACGAGAGCCACCGGTTGGAGTTAAACGAGCTTCCGAGATCTTCCGTCGTTGCCTCTGCTGTACCTATTTCTGCGACCGGAGTCTTCTTTTCATTACTGTCACTCATACCGTCGCAATTCTTTCTGAATGTCCTTACAAAATCGATATGCTGTTTGTTGTGCAGTTCAAATAGTATGCATGCAGAGAAACCCTACAACTTTTAAAACACTTGCTCTAACCACTTTTAAATTATTATCCAGGAGTTACCGTAACAACTTTTCTAGAGTCTTCTGACTTTGTAGTCATGAACCGATTTACCTTGTCAAAATGGCCATTGGCCACACCCTCATTACTGCACTGTAACTCACCTGTGCAGCCTTCGAAAGTGTCGCTTGCATGCGCACTCTCATGATTCATAAATCGTTGCGTGATGCCCCATAGTCATATAAATTGAACAGAAATATCAACGCAACATGTAAAGTGTTGGTCCCATGTTTCATGAGCTGAAATAAAAGTTACCAGAAATGTTCCATATGCACAAAAAGCTTATTTCTCTCAAATGTTGTGCACACATTCATTTACATCCCTGTTAGTGATAATTTATAATTTGCCAAGATAATCCATCAATTTGACAGGTGTGGTATATCAAAAAGCTGATTAAACAGCATGATCATTACACAGGTGCACCTTGTGCTGGGGGGCATACATGGCTACTCTAAAATGTGCAGTTTTATCACAACACAATGCCACAGATGTCTCAAGTTGAGGGAGTGTGCAATTGCCATGCTGACTGCACAAAGTCCACCAGAGGTGTTGTAATAATTTCTGCATAAGCTGTCAGAAACCGTCTCATTGAATCTCATCTGTGTGCTCGTTGCCCTCACCCTGGTCTTGACCTGACTGCAGTTCAGCATCAAACCGACATCAGTGGGAAAAAGCTCACTGTATTTCCATTTACATGCTACAGAAGTGTGCTCTTCAAAGATGAATCGCAGTTTCATCTGTACTGGGTAGATGGCAGAAAGCTTGTATGGCATCGTGTGGGCGAGCAGTTTGCTCATGTCAACGTTGTGAACAGAGTGCCCTATGGTGGAGGTGGGGTTATGATATGGGCAGACATAAGCTCCGGACAATAAACACAATTTAATTTTATTGATGGCAATTTGAATGCAGAGATACCGTGATGAGATCCCGAGGCCCATTGTCGTGCCATTCGTCTGCCGCCATCACCTTGTTTCAGCATGATAATGCACTGCTTCATGTCGCAAGGATCTGTACACAATTCTTGGAAGCTAAAAATGTCCACTTCTTCCATGGCCTGCATACTCACCAGACCGACCGCGTGTTCCAGTTCCCGCCAATATACAGCAACTTCGCACAGCCATTGAGAGGGCAAACATTCCACAGGTCACAATGGCACCGGAGGGGATGGCTGACGATTTACGTGCTCCAAACCAACTGTGTTACTTTGTTCGTTTTTTAGCGTTGTTTGTAACTTATTTTGTACATAATGTTGCTGCTACCTTCTCTTATGACCGAAAATAACTTATGGAGATCAGAACAGCGATTAACCACCACAAACTGGTAGAAGCTTTCTCCTTTAACGAGTCCAATGAATCCGACGTAAAGGATATACTGCTTTCCCAGGAACAGGCCCAAATCCTTGTCCTTTGCGTGAAGAGAAGACGGAGAAAAAGGGGTCGGAGGTCAGGCTGCCTTCTGAGAATTCATAGGCAAGTGAGTAAACCCCCAATGCCATCCGTTCTATTGGCAAACATGCAATCATTGGAAAATTCAAATTGATGACCTACGAGCAAGATTAAACTACCAACAGGACATTAAAAACGGTATGTTTCACCAAGTCGTGGCTGAATGACGACATGAACAACATACAGCTGCCAGGTTTTACACTGTATCGGCAGGATAGAACAGCGGCCTCTGGTAAGACAAGAGGTGGCGGTCTATGTAGATTTGAAAACAACAGCTGGTGCACAATATCTAAAGAAGTCTTGAGGTTTTGCCTGCCTGAGGTAGTGTCTCTCATGATGAGCTGTAGACCACACTATCTACCTAGAGAGTTTTCTGTATTTTTTGTAGCTGTCTACATACCACCACAGACCGATGCTGGCACTGAGACCACACTCAACCAGCTGTATAAGGCCATACGCAAACAGGAAAACGCTCATCCAGAAGCGGCACTCCTAGTGGCCGGGGACTTCAATCCAGGGACACTTAAATCGATTTTATTAAATTTCTACCAGCATGTTAATGTGCAACCAGAGGGAATAAATAAATAAAACTCTAGACCACTTTTACTCCACACATAGAGATGTGTACAAAGCTCTCCCTTGCCCTTCATTTGGCAAATCTGACCATAAATCTATCCTCCTGATTCCTGCTTACAAGCAAAAATTAAAGCAGGAAGCACCATTGACTCAGTCAAAAAAAAGTGGTTAGATGAAGCAGATGCTAAGCTACAGGACTGTTTTGCTAGCACAGACTGGAATATGTTCCGGGATTCTTCTGATGGCATTGAGGAGTACACCACATCAGTCACTGGCTTCATCAATAAGTGCATTGATGACGTCGTCCCCACAGTGACTGTACGTACATACCCCAACCTGAAGCCATGGATTACAGGCAAAGCACTGAGCTAAAGGGTAGAGCTGCCGCTTTCAAGGAGAAATCCCGCTATGCCCTCCGACAAACCATCAAAGGCAAAGATTCAATACAGGACTAAGATCGAATTGTACTAAACCGGCTTCAACGCTCGTTGAATGTGGTAGGGCTTGAAAACTATTACAGACGACAAAGGGAAGCACAGCCAACACCTGCCCAGTGACACAAGCCTACCAGAGGTGCTAAATTACTTCTATGCTCGCTTCGAGGCAAGTAACACTGAAACATACATGAGAGCATCAGCTGTTCCGGACGAATGTGTGATCAAGCTCTCCGCAGCCGATGTGAGTAAGACCCTTAAACAGGTCAACATTCACAAGGCAGCAGGACCAGATGGATTACCAGGACGTGTACTCTGAGCATGCGCTGACCAACTGGCAAGTGTCTTCACTGACATTTTCAACCTCTCCCTGTCTGAGTCTGTAATACCAACATGTTTCAAGCAGCCCACCATAGTCCCTGTCCAAGAACACTAAGGTAACCTGCCTAAATGACATCCAACCCGTAGCACTCACGTCTGCAGCCATGACGTGCTTTGAAAGGCTGGTCATGGCTCACATCAACATCAGTATCCCAGAAACCCTAGACCAGTGGTTCCCAAACTTTTTGTAGTCCCGTACCCCCTCTAGCACCAGGGTCAGCTCACTCTCAACTGTTGTTTTTTTCCATCATTGTAAGCCTGCCACACACTATACGACACCAGCCATATCCACAGCAGCAGGAATAATTAAGTCCTCCACAATAGTATGGGGCTTGCCTGTCCTAGCCACTTGGCAGCTCACCATATAAGACTCTTTTATAGCCCCTTCTTATTAATGATATCTGTTGCTTTTAGACATGTCTTACTACTCATAAGTCTTAATTCTTGCTCAAATTGGCATGTTTTGTTTCTAAATGTCTGCACAAGAGTGAAGGTTTCATTGAGTTGTGAGATAGTACTTTTGCACATACACTACCGGTCAAAAGTTTTAGAACACCCACTCATTCAAGGGTTTTTCTTTATTTTTACTATTTTCTACATTGTAGAATAATAGTGAAGATATCAAAACTATGAAATATCACATATGGAATCATGTAGTAACCAAAAAAAAAGTGTTAAACAAATCAAAATATGTTTTATATTGGAGTTCCTTTCAATAGCCACCCTTTGCCTTGACAGCTTTGCGGCTACTTTATGTAGCTAACATATTCTTGCTTTGCGTTTACCTCTAATTTAGAAGAAACATGCACAAACATGCTGATTTAGGTCTACACAATAACTGGTATTATCAGGCTGTATAGCTAACTACGCTTGCTCTTACTCAGTACATTTATTAGCTAGCTAGTGATTAGCATTAGTAGGGAACAAGATTTAAGAACTTGCTAAGAAAAATACAAACTAGCTGTTTGCAAAGTGACAACTGCATCGTTGTCATCAACAGTGCTGCGTTGATCATGCAGACTGAACACAAGTGTCTCGTGGTTGAGGAACATCAAATGCGCTCCTTGAGTGTCAGGGGGGCATGGCTAGGTCTGTGTGGAGAGCGGAATAGAGAGAGTGGAGAGAGATGACTCAAGTAAGCGAAGTCAACTATAAAAATGGATGTTACACACTGCGTATCACATTTAACAAACCAAACATTAAAATACCGGTATAGAAGGTAAAGTAAAAACCCAGTGGCCAGTGCATCAATACCAGTATATCGCCCAGCCCTAGTGATACAGACAACAGTGTTAATTTAGTCACATGCCAAGTCAAAGATAAAAATAGCACTCTCCTTAGGCACACCCACATCTTATCACAGGTTAATATTAAAATATATATATATATAAAAAAGGGGGAAATACAGTCCTATTTTTGGTAGTAATTCCTGGAATGGATTTAATGTTGTCAGACAAGGTCAATGTAATCAGTGAAAAGATCGGCACACTTCGGATCTGATTTTGAATGGATAATTAACATTTATTGTATAAGGTTGGTTTGAGGAATATGTACTGCTGTCTGGCTGATTTTTTTTCTATTGTGCATTGAGTGTGCAGATGCGCCTGGGTATCACTGAGATGTGGCCATGATGCTGGATACACCTGTGGAAGAGGGACAGAAACAAAGAAAAAGACAGGAGAGAAAACAGGGAGAGGAAGACAGGGGAGCAGGAGAAAAAGGGAAAGAGAGAAAAGAATGTAAACAAAATTGTCTTTCCATGAAAAGTCTTAAATCTACACTGACAGGAGGGGGTGTAAGGAAGAAGTTGAACTTTGACATTCTAAAAGTGACTACAGACTAGACAAAAGCCACTTCACTGGATACCAGCAAGCAAGACAGAAACTGGGACACAAGACAAGGAAACACTCACTCTCAAAGTCAATCTTCTCCACAATGTTCTTGGGCTTGACACTCTCCTCCTGGTTAAAGATGAATATCTGTCCTTCCTCATTCTCCGTCCACCCGTACTTGCTCATCCACACCTTCACCTGTGTGTCTGAATGGGGAGCAGGAAGTCAACTGAGCAGGGGGAAGTGGGATATGACTTACAGATAATTAACACTGTAGAGTAACTGAAAGAAAGGAAATCAATAGGACAACGCTCTCCAAAAGATATACATCATAAATGAATGGCCTTTACCAAGGGGGTCACCCAGCATCTCAGCTAGAAGTCGATGCTCAATGTTCTGGTATGTGATTCCAACCACATGGCAGATAACTGTGGAGGGAGCAGCATTTAGAAAGGCTATTATCAAGTTTTATTGCAATATTATACAGTCAGCAACTAACTTGATTTCCATATGTTCTACTCACACTTGCGCACAGAGTCCTCAAAGCCTGTGATGCCATCAATGAATTCCCTGTTCTCCTCCAGGCTGGACTGAGTGACAGACAAAGGAATGAGTACCATACAATCATACCATTTGGAGTACTGGATGTCACACTTCATAATTAAGTCATGATAGGGGTTGTCTATTGGTACAGCCGTCAATCTCCAGTTAGAGCCACAATGTACAGTCATGTTTAACCTCAATGTTCTGTTTGGAACCATTCCTTCATATTAGAATACGATCCCCAAAATTCTCTGACAATGACTGGAAAGTTAAGTGAAATGAGCAGGGCAAAAAGCAGGTGAAATAAAGAGACAGACCAAGATATGTATTGTGTACATACCCAGAAGGACTGGAAATGGCAGGTCTCCAGGAGGTTCCCCAGGTACAGGATCTGCCTTATGGGGCGCTCCTCCTGCTGCTTTACTGTAGTCAAGGAAAGGCACCACACACACAGAAAACAACTGGCCACATAATAGACAGTAACATCTACGCCAATACCACTCAATAAGGTATACCGCCCAGGACTAAACGTCTGTTTTTGAACAAATTATTGTCAATGTTGTTGTTGACAGGGAGTACAGAAATGGTCAAACTGCACTAGTTGCAGGGTTTATACTAGATTATACAGAGCACCCGAAAGGATACGTGTGTCTGGTCAATCATGCACTTGCACAGAGTAAAGTCTGTGTGTGGTAGGTTGGTCAGGGCCTTGAGCAGAATTTGCGATGTCACTGTGACCTGGAAGTAGGCAGGGTTGAACTGGTACCTATAGGAACAAGAACAGCATCTCTGTTATTGATATAGCCATGAGTGGTGTTCTGCTAGCCCAAGAATGTACACCTGAAGGTCCAAGTACCTTATGTTATTTTCAGAGGTAGACTGGCTCTGTCAGCAAAACAGCCAGATACTCAATATAAATGTGAATCGTTTCTCAATTGCGATACGGTTCTAGAAACATAAAGCTCTTTACCTTCATATCACATCAAAATAATTTCACAAATGCAAAACATACACTTACTGTACACAGTTTTAACAATCTTTATCACAGTTGCAGCCGACAGCATTTTTCATTGACAACACGTTTCTGGCGACCTTTAGTTACATACAAGTGTTCGGAGCATGCTAGATAGTAGGGATGTGCATCCCTCCCTTACAAGCATGATTCAATACGCATCTAGAGACATGGGCTCCGATACAGGTACAAAACTATTAGTTTGAAACGATTTGGTGCATGAAAACATAAATTTTCCATTCTAAATCAATATCTGATACTGATCGAGCTCAGGAGCTGGATCGGTCTGAGTTGACTTCTCTGAGCTGCCCTGTGTGTTTGTGTGTGTGAATGATGTAGTATGTGCTGAGCCATATGGCAGACTGAGCGTCTACCACTGTTCATGTAAAAATGACCAAATGCACTGACTGTTTAAATATTTTGTACGGTGAACCTGGCAATCGGAAAGCCCCGATCAGTTGTGCGATCAGTTGTGTCCATCCGGTAGCCCACACAGTCCACTGATAAAAAATATATATTTCCACAAACCATTTGGGAACAATGACCAGCAAATGACTTTGGCTGTCATTTAATATCGTAAAAGCCATTTTACAAACATCTGAACGCTGAGGGTGACTTGCAGATGTAGCCGGTTCTCTTTTGGCATTGTGGAAACACTAACCGTGTTAATGTTCAGATTGCCGGGTTGATAACAAAACTTGCCCACACAGAAAAAGCCTTCATCCAATTACTTGTGTAATGCAATTGAGATTCATGATCAAGGGCTGCTTGCCACCCAGCAGACAAATCGAACTACATATGTTTACCATTTTGTGCTAGCCTAACAAATGTGATAGTAGTTAGACAGTCAGAGGTAGGGTGACTCACAATTTGAGGATAGCCAAATTGGCCTCTAGGTCGTATGCATTCTCTTTAACTTGTGTTTCCACGTAGCGTTCCAATGTTGCAAGGTTCTCTGGGTTGTATCTGTAAGAGATCATAAACAATGTAACATTAAGGGCGTGTGTTCAACAGATAGCCGACACAGCTAGCAAACTACAACAAGTTGAGCAAAAATATGCATAGAGTTAATCAAGCTACAACCAACCAACTGTCAAATTATTTTGTGTTAGGTAAATACCGTTAGCTTAACGTTACAGTTTACCGGTAAAAGCTTGTGTACCTAAATAGCTAACGTTAGCTTACAAGTAGCATTGGGTAAAACAAAGATCTGACACAAACACGTCGTTAGATGTTGGATATGTCTAATAAATGACCCCCAACAGCTAACTGTAACTTTCTATATAATGTCAAACAATAAAATGTAGCTAGCATTACGTAGTAGCAGCAAGCAAACAGAATGGGATAGCTAAGCTAGTATTTGTCAAACAAGTCTGCATACCTATCAATTCCTCGTAAGAGCTTTCCCACGTTGGCTCTCATCTGCTCGAATGAAGACGCCATTTGATCCAAACTCGTATTGTGGTCTTTTTGGTGCTAAATTTGAAGAAATCCGCACGTGGACCGAGAAGTGGAAAAACGAGTGAGTGGAGCGTAAATGTCTTGGAACGGAAAGGGCTGTGGTGACTTGACGTAAACAGGAAGTTAGTTTACTGACGGACCACTAGTTAGAAACTGCAGAACATGTCGCTGAAAATGCATTTGAGACAGCATATGATCAACAAATCAGTATGTTTAATTTGTGAACATATAGACGAATGGCCAAATATATGCACTATAATTATCATTGACGAGCGTTTCGAATGACGTGAATGCACCGAGGAGCCTGAATGTGATGGTTTTACTACCACGAGACCGAAACCAATTTGGTTCCTGGTTCCTACCCAAACAAAATGACTGCTGCATGGTAAATTTACTGCCTCCTATTGTTGTGATGGAGTATGAACTATTAAGATAAATATATTGGTTGCTGTAAAAACAGTATATTTAGTATTGCTCTCACATTGTAATATGTTCTATAGTTACAGTGTTGTGCTAATTCGCAAATCAACTTTAATTTGTTTATTTTACCTGAGAACACATTCTCATTTACAGGGGAACAGTTACAGGATGAATGAGCCAATTGTAAACTGGGGATGATTCGGTGATGGTATGAGGGTCAGGTTAGGAATTTAACTAGGACACCAGGGTTAACATGCCTACTCTTTCGATAAGTGCCATGGGATCTTTAGTGACCACAGAGAGTCAGGACACCCATTTAACATCCCATCCAAAATACAGCACCCTACACAGGATAATGGCCCCAATCACTGCCCCAGGGTATTGGGATTATTTGTTTTTGAGCAGTGGAAAGGGTGCCTCCTACTGGCCCCCCAACACCACTTCCAGCAGCACCTGGTCTCCCATCCAGGACCAAACCTGTTTAGCTTCAGAAGCAAAGCAGCAGTGGGATGCAGGGTGGTAAACTGCTGTTTGGATCATCAGATAGATCCAGCAGGGGACAGATTTTTTATTGGGGGGATGCTCAGGGGGCCGGTACAGCATTACAAATTATTTGTAGACTGCAATTTGACTGCAAGAATCCCAAACATATATAATATTTGACTAAAACATAATCATTTCAACCCTTGCTTACATTTGTATACAATCACTTATAGTATCTCTATTATGCGTGGGAATACTTGGGAAAAGATTTCCAAAAAGTAAATAATTTGGAGGTAATTTCCTGATGTTTTTACAGTATTTTATGTCCAACAGTGAACATTTGAAAAAATACAAATGTGTATTTATTTTTGCTCAGAATACCATTGGTTTCCAGTTGGGGAACACTGTGCTAGTGCATGTGATATGTGATATAGCCTGTGCCTAATGCAACAGTGATCTCTTTTTCAGTGGTGATGTGTGGATTCTAGGAGACTGCACAAGTGCTAGACATTACTTCCTTTTATGGCCAAACCTTTAAATGACATAGGCATCGACTTATCTCTCTGCCTTGAAACTCCATTATAAAGTGACATTTCTATTATCAGTTAGTGCACACTGTCATATGCATATCACAACTAACGCCAAATAGTCTCATTTCAAACCTGATCATCAGCCGTACTATCCCATAGGCCTTAATTGCCCTTTCGTTATTTTAATGGAGGTTATCTGTGGTTGCTTGCTATATGCCTATGGCAAACACCAGTGGGTGTTTGTGTGCTATGGCCTTTGACAGACACACTTTGGGCTTTCTTGTATGCTCAGACACGCACACACACTTTCACACTCATCATCATACGCTGTTGCTACTCTGTTCTTTATTTTACTCATATTATGTATGATCTATCCTGATGCCTAGTCACTTAACCCTGCCTTTGTGTACATATCTACCTCAAATACCCTGCACAGTGATCTGGTACTGGTACTTCCTGTATATATATATATATATATATATTTATATATATTTTTAGCTCCACAGTGATCTGGTACTGATACTTCCTGTATATAGCTCCATTCTTGTGTATTTTATTCCTCTTGTGTTAATTATTATGATTTTTAACTCTGCATAGTTGGGGAGGGCTCGTAACTAAGCATTTCACGGTCACTACACCCGTTGTATTTGGCGCATGTGACAACATTTGATTTGACAATATTATGCGATATAGCCTGCTGTCATTCTAACAACAGTATATGCATATTATTGTACAATGTTTTTAGTGCTCTCAGCAGGTCCAGAAAAGGTTTTCTCTCTTTTGATTTCTTACTAATTTCTTATCACCAATACTGGAGCAATGTGATGCTTTTGACTTATGTCCTTTGGTAGTCAGAGAATTCAATCAATTAAGTATGCGTCAGAATGTTTTTTTCAAGTTTCCTCATTGGAAGTAATATTTTAGATAATGAATGCTACCACTCTGAAGCATGGCAAATAATGGTTTAATGTTTTACACTGTTCTTGTTTCTCATGTGTATCGACATGCTACTGTTGCTCTACAGGAAGTCAGGCCATTATAAATGGCTCCAAATGAGAGCAGTGTTGCAGATTTGTAGCTCACACCTCTGCAGGCTTGCCCAAGTGACAAGAAAGAACCCACACAGAAAACTGAGTAGCGCAGCTGCACGCACACACGCAAGCACGCATGCACACACACAAATAATGTAATAAAGCCAATGGTGAAACTAAGTCTCATTCCCTCTCTCTCTCTCTCTCTCTCTCTCTGTCTCTCTCTTTCTCTCTTTCATACACTCATACCTTCACAGACACACACCCAACAGGAAATAAAACCAGAGTAAATGTAAATGAGCTTCACTGAGCATGCAACAGAGAGAGAAGAAAGAGACCAGAGGGAGGGGGGTTCAACTGGTGAGTGAAGAAGGAAGGTGAGAGAGAGTGTGGTGTGGTGTTTGTTCGCCTAAGCAGGAACAGCAGTCAGTGGAGGGAGTTTGCGTCTGTGTGTGTGTGTTTGTGCCATGCCCCAGGAGTAATGAACTCCCAGAACCGGGCTGCACTGGACATCTCCACCCGGAATCCCCAGGAGGACTTTGAGATTCTTCTCCGGGTCGGTGGAGGCACCTATGGCGAAGTTTACAAGGTCAGAGATTAAAACAACTCACAGCCAGGACATTTTCAGAGAGTTTTATGCTATCTTGTTGCTGTGCTTTTAACTTTTTTTGTCATGCTTCTAATGGTGGCCTGTGTTTCGAATGTCAGTAGTCTGATTAACAGTAACATTTTCCATTTAAGATTGTATTTGTGGGGGCAGGCGATGGTTTGATTTCATGTAGGCCTAAATCATGTCTCGAGTAAATTAACCTTGTTGGATTATTTCATTCACATTCTCAGGGAATTTAGACTTCGTTTTTTTGTAATTCCTGTTAAGTGGTTTTAGAAAAATAGATTTTAGATTAACTTTTTTCATATACAGGTTTCCTTTGTCTCTTCATCTTTCACTTATGGTTAATGAATATGGCCCTTTGTATTACCTAAAAGTGTATTACATTAAAACACACTTGATTCACTCTTGCTTTATCTCAGTTCTGTTTCCTCAAATAGTGAGAGATTGGCTCATAGCTCACCAGGGAAAAGAGGTTGATCTGTTGTCTTTCTTCAGGTAACTAAGTCCTATACTCTTACCATGAGGTCAGTTGTGTTTACCTCTCACAGCTCAACCCCAGCCAGTTACACTGTGACTTTGTATGTAGCAGTTTTGTTCATGGGCAGAATGTCTTCTCAGTCAGTAACTGTGTTGGAACAAGACAAACTGCCACTGCTCTGGAGAATTCACCGTCCTAAAGTCACATTTATTGTGACCACATTAGATACACAATGTGTTAACCTTGAATCGGGATAGGTGTGTAAAGGATGTGACCAGTAAGTGAGTTGGAACATCACATCCATTAAAACAAATGCAGAAGCTGAATCATTGATATGCATGGATGTTGGGAGGCAATATCAAACTGTATCCGGCAGTAACACTTGTTTTCTACAAGTTGCAAGGACACATTCTATTTCTTGAGTTAGTCATATTGTCGCCGGTCACAGAACTTAGCAGAAATGCAGTGTGCTTTGCACCTGTTTGAACACCACATGATGAGTGTGCTATTCAGCACCAGCCATGATCATTTCATTCAGTTGCCTCGTGCCTTCTCTGTGCTGGACGCTAATGCTACATTATAGGAACATTCGGTGCAAATTGTGTGTCTTATGTGGAATCTATACCCCTTTCCAGGATCCTGATACACTCTACAATGTCAATAATGGTATTGTAGAAAAATGACAAAGATTTTACAATATCATGAGTGGCCTTACTGAACGAGCATAGGCAGAGTATGCCAGCTGCTGTGTTCAGGAGCTTGCCCACTGTACATCTGACTGATGCAAAGTCTGAGGGATATGGAGCTCACTTCCTCTCCAGAGAGAAACGGAGGCCATCGATAGATTCTGCTCTATTTTCACAGTACTTTGCATTTTTTCAACAACTTATGGTAGCAATGTCTGCAAACAGTTTTTTTCTGCAAAGTGAATAAATACACATTCAAAGCACTGAAGCCACAAGGGTTTATAATACACTCACCCACAGGCACATACACACAAGCCAACACACACACACACACACACACACACACACACACACACACACACACACACACACACACACACACACACACACTTATCCACTCTCTAAGGCCTATGTGTTGATTCAGCAAGCAGACAGAACACTGATGTATACCTGCAGATGCGGCACTTTGCTTACCCACAGTGTCAAGGAAACAGGCCAGCCTTGAGTGAGCATTTTTTTATAATTGTTTTATTGTACCTTTATTTAACTAGCATGTGGGGAAGAGGAAGAACATGTTTGGTTTGCATGCTGTCTAGGTTAAGTGTCTGGAGGGGCTGAGGTGGGGGCGGTCAAGGAAACAAAAATAAACACCAGAAAAATACCTGGACTTCTGCCAATGTTTGTCAATGTCTCATATGTTCATTATCGTGGCAAGTTGTTCTTGCTGGGATACAACATGAAGCTCAGTAATTGAAAGAGCTGTGGGGTTTTATGCGTTTGTAACTTCGTACTTCTGCTTCGGCACACTCTTCTATGAAAGCAGAATACTTTTTTGGGTACACATTTAGCTAAGACTCTTTTTTCAACTTCAACTACTATCCTCTATCTAGGTTAAATCCATTTGAATTCAATCACTTTTTAATAGCACCCCTTTTGATTTGAACTAAACCTTCCATACATGCAGTATTTGCCCATTGTAGAAGTTGTCATAAAAATGACTTTTTGGACCTGAATGCCAAAACATTCAAGAATAAAGGTGCTCAAAGTTGACCTATTTTGTATACCCCACCATACCATGAGACAGTGATCACTGGAAAAGATAAACAATTGAGATGTATTTGATTTAAAAGCTTATGAACAGGTTTGTCAAACGGTTTTGTAATTCCTTGAAAACAAAACAGTTTTTATAACAATTTCCTATTTTGATAACCTTAAATGTAAATGATCTAAAAACATGTAAATCTTTTTTTTTCTTCTTCTCATATTTGCATATGTTGTAGCTTAGACCCTGTTTAACATCATCTGAGGTGTTTGTGTTGTGCCCGCCATCAGTTGAGGCACAACATGCTCCTGAATACAGGGTAGGTGTCAAGTTTTGGCTGATAAATGTACTAAAATGGGAATAAAATAGAAATGTCTACTTTCAAATGGTACCACAAAGATGGTTGGAGGTCCACACATCATAGAATGCCTTTAAAATATATATATATATACTTACGTCAATCCTCCATAGGAAAGTATTGAAATCCTAGAAATATAGATGATAGAAAAGACATTTAAGTTGACATTCGACCATGGGTGGACCAGCGGCCATCTTTGTGGTAGTAATTAGAAGTAGAAATGTAAATTCTATTTAAATGTCAATTGTGTACCAGCTAAATTGCAGTGGTCTGAAGGGGTAGGTCCATTCTATGAAAAAAAATCAATGATTGAAATGATACCCACCCTGTATTCAAGAGCATGTTGTTTCTCAACCGATAGTGGGATCAACAAAAAAACCTCAGATGATGTATGGTAGGGTTTTAGCTACTACATATGGAAATATGAAACAAATTTGAGTTCATGTGTTTTTCGATAATTTAAAAAATATTTTCCAAGAAGTTCTAAAATAGTTTGACAACCTTGTGAGTAAGCTTTTAAATTACATCAAATTCCACCGTTTACCTTTTCCAGACATGGATGACTCATAGTATGGTGGGGTATGCCAAATTTGAGCACCTCTATCTCCTTAATGTTTTGGAATTCAGGTCCAAAAAGTATCTTTCTGACCACTTCTTCCATGGGCCAACATGTATGGATACTTTCAAAAAGTGGTTCAATTCAAATGGATTTACCCTCTATGGAAGTAGACTTGTTTTGTTTGTAAGCAGGGATCCTACTGATGTGACATTCAGAAGAACTACTTACACAATCTCAAGTTCTCGATGCAATAGAATTTATCCCGCAGGCTCAAATGCATTGACTCGTCATGTACCAAATTAAAAAGGACAGAATAAGGTTGAGTTTCCAATACAATGCACTGACATGCTGTGCCAGGTGCAATCTTTGACAACAGGCCAGAAAGTGGAAATAAAGAAGTGAGAGAGTCATTGGTATTTATAGTATCTACACTTCACACGAAATAGTGTGTGTGTGGGTGTGTCTGTGGGTGTGTCTGTGTGTGTGTGTGTGTGTGTGTGTGTGTGTGTGTGTGTGTGTGTGTGTGTGTGTGTGTGTGTGTGTGTGTGTGTGTGTGGACTTGTGTGGACGTGTTTAACTAGACTTGTAGAAGACCCCACAAGAATAATAAGCAAACACATTTTTTTTAACCAACTGGGGACATTTTGTTGGTCCCCACAAGGTCAAATGCTATTTCTAGGAAGTTGAGGGTTAACGTTAGAATTAGTGTTAGGGTTAGAATTAGGTTTAGGGTTAGGGTTAGTAGCTAGGGTTAGTTTTAGAGTTAGGAGCTAGGGTTAAGGTTTTGGGGTTAGGGTTAGGCTTAAGGTTAATGTGAGGGTTAGGGGTTAATGAAAATAGGATTTTGAATGGGACTGAATTGTATGTCCCCACGAGGTTACACTGTAATGGTAAATGGTGACACGTGACCTTTAAGAGTGTCCCTGTGTTTGAACTTTTTGAACTCATTACATAACTTCCTCCCAGTGGTACTTCACAAAGTAGAACTGTAGATGACCTCTTACTTTTTGTTTGGCTGAATTTTTTCTCCCTTACCCTTTCCCAAAGTTTTCCCAGTTAAAGAGAAATCACAAATCAGCCTAACCTATACACACACACACACACACACACACACACACACACACACACACACACACACACACACACACACACACACACACACACACACACACACACACACACACACACACACACACACACACACACACACACACACACACAAACTCCTCCGCCCAAAACATCTTCTGCATTCGCCTATTTTTATAGATTTAATTTGAGGGATCGTAAGTCATTCATCATTATCGACTGCTGTGCTTCTTAAGACATGTATCCTCTATGAGTATAAGAGCTGGTGAGTGTCTGCATCTGTGTGGTGTCAATCTGTCAATAATGTCAGTGACGTCACCATGGAAACGGCCTGACTTCGATCACAATGTTTCCAGTGGTCTGTGAGAGGAGCACTGTTTGTTTTGTGGCTTTCCTTCAGTGACCATCTCTCTCCACTCAACCCAGTAACCGCCAGCTAACCCGCCCCATTGTCTGCCTACTTTCCACTGTGCACACCCAAGGGCTTCAGTTGAAGTCGGAACACTTAGGTTGGAGTCATTAAAACTTGTTTTTCAACCACTCCACAAATGTCTATAGTTTGTTATTAATAAAGTATAGTTTTGGCAACTTGTTTAGGACATCTACCTTTTGCATGACACAAGTCATTTTTCAAACAATTGTTTACAGACAGATTATTTTACTTATAATTCACTGTATCACAATTCCAGTGGGTCAGAATTTTACATACACTACATTGACTGTGCCTTTAAACAGCTTGGAAAAATCCAGAAAATTATGTCATGGCTTCAGAAGCTTCTGATAGGCTAATTGACATAATTTGAGTCAATTGGAGGTGTACCTGTGGATGTATTTCAAGGCCTACCTTCACACTCAGTGCCTCTTTGCTTGACCTAAATGGGAAAATCAAAAGAAATCAGCCAAGACCGCAGAAAAAAAACTGTAGACCTCCACAAGTCTGGTTCATCCCTGTGATCAATTTCCAAATCGCCTGAAGGTACCACGTTCATCTGTACAAACAATAGTACGCAAGTATAAACACCATGGGACCACGCAGCCATCATACCGCTCAGGAAGGAGATGCGTTCTGTCTCCTAGAGATGAACGTACTTTGGTGTGAAAAGTGCAAATCAATCCCAGAACAACAACAAAGGATCTTGTGAAGATGCTGGAGGAAACAGGTACAAAAGTATCTATATCCACAGTAAAACGAGTCCTATATCAACATAACCTAAAAGGCCGCTCAGCAAAGAAGAAGCCCCTGCTCCAAAACCACCATAAAAAAGCCAGACTATGGTTTGCAACTGCACATGGGGACAAAGATTGTACTTTTTGCAGAAATGTCCTCTGGTCTGATGAAACCAAAATAGAACTGTTTGGCCATAATGACCATTGTTATGTTTGGAGGGAAAAGGGGGAGGCTTGCAAGCCAAAGAACACCATCCCAACCGTGAAGCACGGGGGTGGCAACATCATGTTGTGGGGGTGCTTTGCTGCATGAGGGACTGATGCACTTCACAAAATAGATGGCATCATGAGGTGGGAAAATCATGTGGATATATTGAAGCAACATCTCAAGACATCAGTCAGGAAGTTAAAGCTTGGTCGCAAATGGGTATTCCCATTTGTTGTGGCAAAATGGCTTAAGGACAACAAAGTCAAGGTATTGGAGTGGCAATCACTAAGCCCTGACCTCAATCCTATAGAACATTTATGGGCAGAACTGAAAAAGTGTGTGCGAGCAAGGAGGCCTACAAACCTGACTCAGTTACACCAGCTCTGTCAGGAGGAATGGGTCAAAATTCACCAAACTTATTGTGGGAAGCTTCTTGAAGGTTACCTGAAACGTTTGACCCAAGTTAAACAATTTAAAGGCAATGCTCCCAAATACTAATTGAATGTATGTAAACTTCTGACCCACTGAGAATGTGATGAAAGAAATAAAAGCTGTAGTGATCCTAACTGACCTAAGACAGGGCATTTTTACTACGATTAAATGTCAATAATTATGAAAAAATGAGTTTAAATGTATTTGGCTAAGGTGCATGTAAACTTCTGACTTCAACTGTATGTTTAGTGTTGTTGTGTCAACCAACAAACAGGGTCTCTCATTGGTGTTCTCTAGTGTATGTCGGGTGTGTGATTGGGCAATGCTGAAGTAAATAGGACAGTCTGGACTGTCCTGTTAGGTGTTTCCTCACAGCGGACCACAGATATTTTTAGCACAGTAAACAAAACAGTTGAACGCCACAGAAAAGCTACACCATATCAACTCTCAACAGATAATGAACACAGTTTTTCAATGGAAAGTAATTGTCGCATAAACTCATAGACACAACATGATCTGTCCTGAGGTCAGTGAATCAGGTTATACTCCCCTTCCATAACAAGTCCACTGACTGATGCAGCTGTCTGTTACTCAGGCTCGGAACAAGCAGAACGGGGAGCTGGCGGCCATCAAGGTCATCAAGATGGAGCCAGGTAAAATAACCCCCCTTTGTTACTACAGATACTGGAGACCACACATGGGCTCAAATCAATTATTTATATATACACTAGATGACTGATAGGGGGCGCTATGTTGAAGCCACCATGCATCCATCTTGGTACTCCTCCACCGTTGTAAAAAATGTTTTGGAATCTATAGAAATGCATTTATTAATGTCTATATTCATTTTACCATGTTTATTCTATTACAGACACCTTAATGCATACTTTAAATTATATTATGTGAGCTAAACATACAAATAAAAAAATATCTATACATATTTTTTATCCTCAAAGTATGATTTTTTGAGATGACTAATGTTACTGTCCCCACTACAACAACAAAAAATACTTAAATACATGTAATTTTGTCCTTGAAACATTTAATTGAAATACTGTAGAATTCCATTCATTTCTATGGAGGACAGCACCTACTGGGGAGTGCCAAGATGGCCGACCGGTGGCTTCGAAGCCTCTCATTGGCCAATACATAGCATCAGCAATCAGGATTTATATACATCATTGGTTCAAATACTATTTCATATCTTTCAAATACTTGGAGCGTTTGCTTTAACCTGTCTGGAGTACCAGGTGGGTGGGGTTTGGTCATTCTAGACATTTATATTTGTTCCATTACAACAGGCAAGCTTAATTGAGCACAAATATAGTATTTGAAATGATTTCAAGTAGTATTTGAATCCAGGTCTGAAAGAAACAAACCTTTCAATCCACATTGGTATCAGATTTCCGAGGTAATGCCGTTGTCAAATGTTGCCGTTCCACAAAAATAATTGCTTACAAACCAAGATGATGTTGTGGTGCTATATTGTGACATCCTCTGGCATCCATATACATTGCAGTGTCGAACATGATATAAAATGATATGACATTTTCCCACACAGAGGAGGACTTCTCAGTAATCCAGCAGGAGATCGTCATAGTGAAGAGCTGCAAGCACCGCAACATTGTGGCCTACTATGGCAGCTATATACGGTGAGTGGGCACTGAGCAGGCCCTGCCACACACAGCCACATATCATACTCTAGTTGGAATGGGATGATACAGACTAACTGGGAATATTATCAGTTGTGATCATGATAAAGTTACTGGGAGTATAAACCTTTAATATGACAGATGCATGTGTGTGACATGCGTGTGTGTTTCCAGGGCCAACACGCTGTCGATCTGCATGGAGTTCTGTGGAGGAGGCTCTCTCCAGGATGTCTACCATGGTGTGTGTGTGTGTGTGTGCCAGCTTAGGTTGATTTGTGATGTATTAACTGAGAAAACTCTGAGGAGGAAGGTGAAATTGTTAGACTAACAGAAGGTGAGAGGTAATCTACAGTATGTGTGGATGAAAGAGACATAAAGCTGTTTAATCAGGCTTTGACTACAGATCAGTCTCACAACCAGCAGGGTTTACTCTGTGAAGTACCTCTGGCAAGAAGTTTTGTCACGTTAGGACGTGCACAAAGTTCAAACACAGCAACACCCTTAAAGGTCACCTACACTCCTGTAAAAAAAAGGTGCTATCTATAACCTAAAAGGGTTCTTCAGCTGTCCCTGTAGGAGGACCTTTTGAAGACTATTTTGGGCTCCATGTAGAACCCTTTCTAAAGAGAGTTCTACATGGAACCAAAAAGGGTTATCCTATGAGGACAGCCGAAGATCCCTTTTGGAACACTTTTTTTCAAAGAGTGTATCACCATTTACCATTACGCTGAAAAAAAACCTCCTCCCAAAACATCTTCTGCATTCGCCGATTTTCATAGATTTAATTTGAGTGATCATAAGTTACTCATCATTATCGACTGCTGTGCTTCTTATGACATTTGTCACATTGTCCTCCAGAGTAATGTGTGTGGGTGTGGGTGAACTGGAGCAGATTACGATCTACAACTGTAACAGAGTTTATAAAACAGTGTCCTACTTCACACCCTCTTTTCTCTCCCTCTAGTGACCGGACCTCTCTCTGAGCTTCAGATTGCATTTGTCTGCAGGGAGATGTTGCAGGTTAGATCACTCATATCACACATTACAATATAGCATGGATAACATGTCACTTGGCTGTTTTAGGTAATAGTTTTGATATCTTCAGCTTTGATATCAACACATAACAGTGTACTAACTGTCTACCTGCAGGGTCTGGATTACTTACATGGCCAGAAGAAGATTCACAGAGACATAAAGGTGAAATGACCAGGTTTGACTCCCTAATCTGCTGGGATGAGTCATGCCTCTATAACGGTTATGAATGGCCTATGGGGGCAGGAGCCTATCTCTGTTTCAGTAGCATGAGTCAACTTGATGTACTAGTACACCTCCTAGACAGGATGCTAGTCTGTCGCTAAGGGCCGTTCTGGCTGAGACAAGGCTTGCTTTAAGTTATGATGCAATGTTTGTTGTGTTTTCATGCTGTCCAGACAGCATATACTGTACACATTGCTCAATCGTGATGGCTTTTGTCTCTTCTTCCTGTTGTCCAGGGTGCCAACATCCTCCTGAATGACCTTGGAGAGGTGAAGCTAGGTGTGTGACTGTGAAGCCCTAGTACACTCATCAGGAAGTAAATAATGACACCGAAATCATACATTTTCTGTCCTCACATTAAACAAGTGACGCATTTATCTGGCTGTTTAGCGGACTTTGGGATTTCGGCACAGATCACGGCTACTCTGGCACGGCGGATGTCCTTCATCGGGACTCCTTACTGGTGAGGTTGAAGGTCAAATGAGTCCCCTCCCTTTGGCTCTTCTTGAGGTTGTATCTGATGTCAGATGGTCTTGATGTTGATGGTAGCGGTTGCCCATGTCTTCCAGGATGGCGCCAGAGGTGGCTGCCGTGGCGATAAAGGGGGGTTACAACGAGCTGTGTGACGTGTGGTCTGTAGGAATCACTGCTATCGAGCTGGCTGAGCTGCAGCCCCCATTGTTCGATGTGCACCCACTAAGGTAAGGTAATCACACACACAAACACACACAAATCATTCCTCTCACACACACACAACATTCTTTCTTACATTCACACTCCCCGCAGAAAGAATCAAGACGTTCCTCTTTCTACACCCCCTTATGTTCTAGTTGTATGTACATTCATGCCTGACGTTTACGCACATGCCGTTTACCCACTTTTTTACGTTTCATTTCAACTTTATTTATACAGGTAAGTCAATTAAGAACTCATTCTTAGTTACAATGTCGACCTGTGATGACACACACCCACAAAAAAACACACACACAAACCTCACATCAAAGTATTGTCTTTTCTCAGGGTGCTGTTCCTCATGTCCAAAAGTGGCTACCAACCTCCTAAACTAAAGGAAAAGGCCAAATGGTATGCAGTAAAACCATTACTATCCACCTGGGATGTGGCAATGATACCTGTATTCCTTAATTCATTCAGTCAATTAATCCTCAGTCTGTAATATGCAGTTGGTTAAAACAACAGTATTTGTTCCACCACTTTCATGTTAGGTCCTCGAATTTCTATAACTTTGTCAAGGCAATGCTGATCAGGAACACTAAGAAGAGACCCAGTGCCTCAAAGATGCTGACAGTGAGTAAACCTCAAGAAACACAGAGAATGTCTCTCTTCTCTGCTTGATCTCACTCACTCACCCACCGGTTCTCTTTCTCCTTCCCTCACTTTTCTTCAAATGCACTAGCTACAATAGTGAAAGTGGGCAGTAAGATCACAGGAGTGCAGCAGAGTAGTCTGTCTGACCTGTACAAAAGAGAAGTGGTGAGAAAGGAAGAATCCATCCTGTCTGACTGTTCCCACCCCCTACAACATGAGTTCCAGGTCCTACCATCTGGCTGCCAGTTTAGATCCCCCACTGTTAAGACTAACAGGGCCAAGCACTCCTTCACCCTTATGGCCATTGCCCTTTTCAATACAGGGAAGATAAGGAGGTAGGCTAGGGATGATGATGATGTTGAGGATGACGACCGTAATATGTTGTTGATGATGGTGGTGTTTATTTTTGTTTTTGCTTGCACGCTGTTGATATATTGTTGACTAGATGATCTGAAAATGCACTAAGCACTTTACTTATTAGGTGACTTTGGCTTGCTATACTTTTGTGCTGCTGCTAATGTCAATCCCTAGTAGGCCTATTGTATACACTCAGTATACCAAACATTAAGAATATGGTATTGATATTGAGTTGCACTCCTTTTTGCGCTCAGAACAGCCTCAATTATTTAGGGAAAGGTGTCAAAAGAGTTCCACAGGGATGCTGGATCATGTTGACTCCAATGCATCCCACAGTTGTGTCAAGTTGGCTGGATGTCCTTTGGGTGGTGGGCCATTCCTGAAACACACCGGAAACTGTTGAACGTGAAAAACGCAGCAGTGTTGCAGTTCATGCCACAAGGCCTAAAAATCCTTCTTTAACCTGTCTCCTCCCCTTCATCTACACTGATTGAAGTGGATTTAACAATTGACATCAATAAGGGATCATAGCTTTCACTTGGATTCACCTGGTCAGCCTATGTACACTCAGTGTATGTGTCTATTGATGGCTGCCCTATGACTTCATGTACTAGCCCACAAATAAAGTTGAAACTTGGGCTCATCTATTCATTTCTTGTAATCACTGTATGCCTTTTTCTCTCCTTGATACCCCCCCTCTCTCACTCTCTTTTTTCTCCCTATCTCTCTCTGGCTCTCTCTCTCTCTGTCCCTCTCTGTTTCTCTCTCTTCCTGCAGCACCTGTTTCTGACCCAGCCGTGTCTGAGACAGGATCTGATCTTGGATCTGCTGGAGAAGCTGCGTCACCCTGAGAAACTGAAGCCCTCGCTGCCATCTGAGGAGGAAGACGTGGAGGTCAGAGCATCACACACATACCCTCCACAATCAAACACACACACACAAACACTGTAATATCATATAGTAATATATTTTGTATACACAATACACATGAATGATACATATCAATAAACATGATCACACATTGTAAAAGACATGTAAAATGTAAGAATGCAATACTCATGGCTTTATGGTGATACATCCTATAGGTTGTGGTACCCGGCTCCCTGAGAAGGATCTACTCCATTAACAGACACAACCAGGCAGAGAGAACCAACTCTGACATCAGCTGTGAGATATATAATTATTATTTTCCTTTGTGAACCTGTCCAGGAAATGTACTCGGTTGTATAGATGTGCGACTAATCACTGGATTTGTTGTGTGTGTGTGTGTTATCAGTGGAGCAGCTCTACACCAGGAGGCCAGTAAAGACAGCCTCACCAGAAGCAATGGTAAGTGTGTGTGTGTATGAGTGTATATGAGTGTGTGTGGGCAGTGCTGTAAAAAGTACTCAATTGTCATACTTGAGTAAAGATACCTTAATAGAAGGTTACTCAAGTAAAAGTGAAAGTCAGCCAGTAAAATACTACTCGAGTTAAATAGTACTTTAAAGTATTTTTTTTACTTAATACATTGCATATAAAAACATGAGCTAGCGCGCACCCAGAATAATAGTTTGTGTGGAGGTGCTGACTAATGGCGAATAAACTATAAACTATCAAAATAAAGGAATCTCCCAGCAATTTATTATACATGGAGTGTGTGACTTTCTTTCTTTTGATAGTTTATACTTAATACTTTACACCACTGTACCTGTGGTGTATCCATGCCTGTGTACCATTGTGCTTCCTAGTGTGGATACAAATGTAGGTCTGCATATCTTATTGATCAGAGTCTTCTGTCATTGTCTTTCTGTACTTCAGGTACGGTCTACAGTGCAGTGGCACACACTGGGATCCACTGGCAGCGACAAGAGCCTGATTAGGTATGGGGATTACTGCTCAGCAAACCAATAACACACTGACTGATGTCTCCATCATCTCCAAGTCTTCCACTTACAGGACAAATTATCCAAGGAGACCACTATTGACTACCGATCTTATCTGGCACTGTGTTGATCTCCTTCCCCTTCTCTCTTCCCCATAGAGACCAATGCATGGACTCAGATGATGACTATGATGACGTGGACATGTAATCCCAACGCACACTTGACTATTCATTCATTAGTTTATTGAAATATCTTCAGTTGTACATTTATCTGAGCTGTTTGACAACCCTCTCTCCCTTCTCTCTATCTTCTTTCCACAGTCCGACCGTCTGCACCAGAAGGTAAGCAAGCCTGCTGAGACTTACTTCACCCATTCACTCTCATCTGTATTTCTGAGCCCATATTCACACAGTCCCAAAGTAGGAGTGCTGATGGATCAGCACCACCTCTCTTATCCATTATGATAAAACTGATCCAAGATTAGCACTCCTACTCTGAGACACTTTAGTGAATACCATTCCGGATGTACACTCTTAGAAAGAAGGGTTCCAAAAGGGTTCTTCGGCTCTCCCCAATGGATAACCCTTTTTGTAAAGGGTTCTAGGTGGAACCAAAAAGGGTTCATCAAAGGGTTATCCTATGACAAATAACCTTTTTTGTTGTTGAGTGTACTGTATTTCTCGGTTGGGATGGAGTGGATGGACTTCGCTCAACATCATTGTCTTTACCATGGTTAGGTTCTGAACAAATGGAGTAAAAACTCAAAGACAACTAGTACAAAGCTCAAACCAAGTTTATTCACCCTCTGGGACAAACAGCTGTCTTATACACATGTCACGCTTCACATATCACTGTTGTTGACAACACACATAACCAAAATGATTCATCAATTGTCTCCCTATTTCCGTATAATCTGTCACAGTTCCCCTCCCCAATAGGGCATAAACCAACCTCTCTCCTTATTGCTACTGCTAAAACACACAAATTATGTTCAAACGATGTTTGAATATCTTGGATGGGGCTCTCATCCAGAACTTATAGGCAACCTTTTATCACCATCCACATTCCCACTCACTGACAATGTTTCATCAGCACAGATATTCTCCGATATCTCCTATTCTCCATGGTATGCATTTCTGTCCTTTGTCCTTCTAGATGGGCTACTTCTCTACAACCTTTCGTACTAGTACACAAGCATGACAATTTATCCATACACACGCACACTCTACGGCCTCACGGCCACCACGGCTGGGACTTTCGTCCCAACTACGGATCTTGCAGGAGAACAACCCCACTAGGGACCTATCCTTACGGAACCTACCCTACACTGTAGTGTCACCAACGGATCTTGAGGAGAACCAGCTCCACTCGGGACCTATCCTTACGGAACCTACCCTACGTCAAATATTCACGGCTGGTCATTACACAATGAGCCTACTGAATAAACTCATGCTTTCTAGGTCCGTATCCTATAATTGGTTCAGCCTACGACTCAGAATGAATGGTAAAAGGTGTAGGAACTGTGCCTACCTTGTTTTTGGTCCCGGCTCCTGTTTCACTGATTCGGACTCCCTAGTTCGACTGTAAATCGTGGTGAATCCTGCCGACAACGCCAACTGTTATGTTCTGAACAAACAGAGTAAAACTCACGGACAACTAGTAAAAAACTCAAAGCAAGTTTATCCACCCACTGGGTCAAACAACTGCAAAGACATGATTACACAAGCACATATATTTATACCCCCCTACTAGGAGTCAACTCCTTGCACATCGAGACAGCCCTCTGTTGCCAGTCAGTGTTATGAAATGTAATATTTTAAATTGTATATAACTGCCTTAATGTTTCTGGACCCCAGGAAGAGTAACAAAGCAGCAGCGAATGGGGATCCTTAATAAATACAAACACAAATGGGACAAAATAGACAGGGTTGGCATAGAATGTTGACAACATGTGAACTATATTTTAGTCTCCAAATGTTTATTGAAAACATAAATACATTTGCACAATGAGCACTTGATGTCTATCAAATACATCGTTGCAGTTGTTGGTTAGCTAGCTAGCGAATTTTTGCTAACCCTTAGGAAAAAAGATTGTGGTCAGAGTGCAGTATAACTGCAGTACGCTACAAATACTGTGTCCAAAATAGCACCGTTTTCTTTTGCAGTGTAACTGCAGTTACAGTACAGTATAACTGCTGTTCAACTGCAGTACACTGCAGTTATTCTCCAATTACTGCGTCCAAAATGTCAGTCTACTCAGTCTACTGCAGTAACTGCACTTTTATTGCAGTTTCAAAACTGCAATTTTTTTGTTGTACTGGATATTAGCATGGACATGTCATCAGTCAAAACACCTCAAAGCAAGACATGGTATCAATAACAAGATACAAAGAGCTGAAATGAGCTGCCAACGATACCCCACATGGCAGCTTCTTGTAATTGTTGCTTGCTAGCTGACCGTTCAGAATGATAACAACACCCAACTTCTGGACACGTTGATACGCACATCATTTTCGTGACATTGTCAGCCGACCCGTCTATATAAGAGCTGCATGGGAAAAGAGATCCGAAGATTTGGATGAAAACAACAATCTGAAACACTGAACTATTTCTGTTTCTCCCTGAACAGTGTAACAATCCCACGAGATGACATCCCACCCCCACTCCCTCCTAAGGTAAACAAACACTACATTTTCTAAACTATGGCCATTCGTTACCTCTACATATCCCATGTGTCTATGAATATGGTGTTGACATAGCCTACAGCATAAAGTTGATTAAAGCCACAATTCCAGTGCTTCATATTCCTACGCAGTGGTGGAAAAAGTACCCCATTGTCATACTTGAGTAAAAGTAAAGATACCTTAATAGAAAATGACTCAAGTAAAATTCATCCGTTAAAATACTACTTCAGTAAAAGTCTAAAAGTTAAATATACTTAAGTATCAAACGTAAAAGTATAAATCATTCAAAATTCCTTACAGTAAGCAAACGAGACAGCACCATTTTCATGTTTTTTAAATTTAATTTACGGATAGCAAAGGGCACACTCTAACACTCAGATATAATTTACAAACTAATAATTTGTGTTTAGTGAGTCCGCTAGATCAGAGGCTGTAGAGATGACTAGGGTTGTTCTCTTGATAAGTGTGTGAATTGGACCATTTTCCTGTCCTGCTACGCATTCAAAATGTAACGAGTACTTTTGGGAGTCAGGTAAAATGTATGGAGTAAAAAGTTTTTTAGGAATGTAGTGAAGTAAAAGTAAAAGTTGTCCAAAATATAAATAGTAAAGTATTGTACAGATACCCCCCCCCCAAAAAAAATAAAAAAATACATAAGTAGTACTTTAAAGTATTTTTACTTAAGTACTTTACACCACTGTGCCCACACAGCCCAAAGTTTGTCACAGTTCAGAGGAGATTGTGACAGGAGAGGACGAACGTGGCCAGACACTTCACTCCCTCTACGCCCCCTCGCCCCTCCTCCGGACCTCTAGTGCCACCCACACACGCCCCGTCCCCCGTCCGCGCTCCCAGCGAAACGTCAACTCCGGTGAGTGTCAGCTCCACACTTATCCCTATTTGTTACCTACAGTTACCGTTATAGGATCTTCATTTGATAGCCCTGTTGTCCCTTCTGAATTGTATACTGTACCATATACAGTGAATGACCTTTGACCTATGACATTTACCCTGAAGCACATCTTCTCCATGCTCTCTAATGTACAGTAACAACATGATTGTGTCCCCTGTAGACCCTGTTTCCTTCCCATTACACATAACAGACAGACCAGCGGACCTCCAACCACCTGAGCTGCCCCCCAAGAAAGACAGGAGAAGGAGACAGCCCCCCCAGGTATGGATGGGACCAGGAAGTAAAACAGCATTTCATTCCAATATGCATGTTTAGAGTATGTGTCTGTTTTCTGTTGCAGGATCCAGTTGAATGTGCCAGCCCTGTGCTGAAGAAACCTCCAGTAAGTTTGTCCACCAGTCTCACGAGTATGTGTCTCTACATCTTACGACAGTTACTGTAACTCTGTTTTGATGCACTGAGACTTACTCACACCTTTATCTGGAACACTATACACACACTACGAACAATGACAGTGACTCCTGGGCCCATGTTTATAAAGAGTCTCAGACTAGCAGTACTGATCTAGGATATGTTTCGTTTTGTTTATCATAATGATTCTGATGATATGGACACGGGGTAACTGATCCTAGATCAGCTCTCCTACACGGAAACAGTTTATGAATATGGGGTCCTGTTCTCCACCTCGTCTCTAGGTGTACTTTAAGAAAGTATTCCATGGCTGTCCGTTGAAAGTAAATTGTTCAACGTCGTGGGACCATCCGACAACTAAAGACCACCACCTGATCCTGGGAGCAGACGAGGGGATCTACACCCTCAACCTGAACAGCTCAGAGGCCACCATGGAGCTGGTGAGAATCTGCTCTAATGTCTTTCTATGTCTGCGGTGAGGCTAGATCTGGTCCCGTGTTGAACGTGTCCTAACGCCCTGGACCAGAGCTACAGTGAGGCTAGATCTGGTCCCGTGTTGAACGTGTCCTAACGCCCTGGACCAGAGCTACAGTGAGGCTAGATCTGGTCCCGTGTTGAACGTGTCCTAACGCCCTGGACCAGAGCTACAGTGAGGCTAAACGTATTGTTTGAGAGACTAAGCTCATGCAACAGTATGACTGTACAATTCAGTAAAATGGATGTTATAGCTGCAGTATTGCATTTTGCTTTGATATTGCTTGTAATCTCTACCTAACTTGAAAACCATTGAAATGTTCTCATTGCCCGAATCTCTCCTGCAGCTCTATCCAGGAAAGTGCAGCTGGGTTTACACCATTAGTAATGTCCTCATGTCAATATCAGGTGAGATCTGCAAGCCATAGACAATCTACAATACTAACATCTGTCAAATAAATAGACTGAAGTGTGTGTGTGTGTGTGTGTGTGTGTGTGTGTGTGTGTGTGTGTGTGTGTGTGTGTGTGTGTGTGTGTGTGTGTGTGTGTGTGTGTGTGTGTGTGTGTGTGTGTGTGTGTGTGTTTTCGTCCACAGGTAAGTCATCCCAGCTCCATTCTCACTTACTGAAGGAGCTGTGTGAGCAGGCCCGAAAGGAGC
Source organism: Oncorhynchus masou masou (assembly GCF_036934945.1). NCBI lineage: Eukaryota > Metazoa > Chordata > Actinopteri > Salmoniformes > Salmonidae > Oncorhynchus > Oncorhynchus masou. The sequence goes on from NC_088220.1 coordinate 55,437,166, forward strand.
AGCGAATGGTGGCCTTGCCAACCCACAGACTATTGCCTAGGTAACCCTACAACTCATTGCCATACGCTAGTGCTGCGTCTTATTCATCAGTGAACACCGTAGCAAAGCCTTTCCCAACAGAAAAGCCTAACAATCATTTCTTATTCTTATTTCTTATTAAGTTCAGTAGTAGTCCCACCCCTGTTTCGGCCCGTTCCCTTCCTCTTCGTTCCTAGTGGTGGTGTTTGTTCCCTGGTGTTTGTTGTTAATTATAACAATGTCTCCCCCTGTAGTTATTATTACGTATCAACATACATTTTCTTTCTTATTTGCAGGAAGTTTTCGGTGTCATGTAAAATACCGGACACCAAAGGCTGCAAGACCTGCTCAGTGGGTGAGAAAAGAGAAGTTGAGAAGTTCTGTTTAGCTTGATAACTAAATGGTTCAGGCGGTTTGGTCACTGAACTTCAGTTGTAACACGAGTGGGTTTGAAGTCAACGTTGATTTAGATCAATGTGTCTGCTAAATGACTGTTATACTAGAATGCTGAGGTCCTCTTCTGTCCCCCCCTTGCTCCGTGCAGCCAGTAATGTGCAGCAGGGCTGTGTGTTCCTGTGCTGTGCCCTGGAGACCAGTGTGGTGCTCCTGCAGTGGTACGAGCCCATGCATAAGTTCATGCTCATCAAGGTGAGTACACACAGGATCCCACAGCATCCCTTCTCATCATCCTGCTGTCCACTGTCTTCCTGGGTTCTTCAGTAGGACACATCGTAGCAAAACAGTTTGCAAAATATCTTATTGGATAAGTTCAGATAATTGCTCACTGTTTCACACCGTTTCAAATAGTTTTCTCCCTACTAGAGACAACCCTGTAGTCACGTCTACTGTCACAGCTGTCAGACCCTGACTACTTCCCTGACTACTTCCCTGACTGTGTATTTGTCCCCTGCAGCACTTTGACTTCCCCCTGCCCAGTCCCCTGCGTGTGTTTGAGATGATGGTGGCACCGCAGCAGGAGTACCCTCTAGTGTGTATTGGGGTACACAGGGGTCCCAGTCCTGAGCAGCCCATTCAACTGGACAACATGAACCTCAACTCTAACACCTCTTGGTTCACCAACACTGGCTTAGGTATTATGAACTGAACACATCCCAGAGCATGCTTGTTTCTATGAACATACTGTCCAATGGAATTGTGAGCTTTGTTCTTAGTTTGGACCAATCTTACAGTTGTGTTGTAACTGTGTGTTTGTGTTCCAGAGAGCCGGTGTCCTGACACAGTGCAGGTGAACCAGCTGGACTGTAACACTCTGCTGGTGCTCATTGAGAGTAAGTCATGTTGTTAACATCACCATCCACAGGAAGAGTAGGCTAGTTACAGACCAAGTCTGTTTTAACCCCTGAATGACGGTGTTTCTATTAATCTATATGAGGAAAATTAAATGTGTAGGAAGGGCTAATGTGTGTGTACCTCTCTTGCCTTTGAATAGATTCAGTACATATTGTGGACCTGGAGGGGGTGCAGAGGAGCCACCCGATAATTCAAGCTGAGACAACCTTCACTTTTGATGTGGAAGCTGTAGGTAAGAAGGGGAGGAGTAGAGGAGCATGGTCATCATGATAAATCATTGTGAGGTTTGATGGGTGTGGGGGGGGGGTATTGGGAGACGGAGGACCTAATGCACATTCTCTCCCTCCCTCTGTCTGTCTGAGGGCCTAATGCACATTCTCTCCGTCTGTCCGGTTCAGTGTATTTTGAGAACACTCTGCTGGCTGTGTGGCGTCATGGCTGGCAGAGGAGAGGAGAGGGCCCATACGTACTGCAGGAGATCACAGACCCCAAGAAGACCTTCCGTCTAGTGGGATCAGACCGGTATGTGTGCCTGTATAGTTCCATGGGATACACACTCACACACACAATCAAGTAAATATTGTTTTGATTAACACATTAATAACCCCCTGCAGGATAGTTGTCATGGAGACACGGCAGAGTGAGGACAATTCGGGGCTTTGTAACCTGTACATCCTGGAGATTGCGGAGAACTATGTCCCAGTACCTTGAGAACTCTAGCACATGGGACCAATCTCAAGGTAGCACCACTGCGAACACTCCAAGCAGCAGCCATGGCACTGTGTCCATGCCCAACAACACTGCTGTGCTGCTGGTTTAAAGGAGCACAGACAGAATTCATCCCTCACAATCTAGGAGCAGATGGAGTGCTTCCACTGCCAGCCCACACAGGCAGTGTGCCCAGACACACATGTGCATTCATTCTTCCACAAATACCTATTTATCCTGTAACAGTACTACAGTACTTGACCTCTGCTGCAACCTGGTCTCAAGAGCATTTCGTATTATTCTGTATGTGAATCAGATTATTCTGTATGTGAATCAGAGACACTCCGTTTGGTATGATATGTTATGTTTTGTATTAATTTATGGATTTCCATCACCCATTTCATATGTTACAAATTACAATTCATATTATATGTTATGAATTTCCAAATGTATAATGTGTTACGAATTTGCGAAAATGTACAATATGTAGCACATTTGCAAAATTTATGATATGTTACAAATTCTAGCTAGCTTGCTAATGTTAGCTAGGCTAGGGGTTAAGTTTAAGAGTTAGGTTAAAGGGTTATGGGAAGGGTTAGCTAACGTGTTAAATGGTTGCAAAGTAGCTAAAAAGTAGTAAATCGTTGAAAAGTTATTATTAGCTAAAATGCCAAAGTTGTCTGAGATGATGGGTTATAAGCCTACCCATCCACCCCACTTTCGTTTTTGCCTTATGTAACAATCTGTTTTATGTAACCATACCAAACCTAACATGGCATACTATTTTGAGTGTCCCGGAATTAAGTTTACTATATTACGTCTACTCTGAGTCCAAACTGTCTTTTTTCATCCTCAGGCTCACAGACACAAAGGGGCTCACAGACACACTTCCCATCACAATATATCCAAATAAATGGGGAACGTTACCCAATAAAGATCTTCCAAGTCTGATTTATTTTTCATAATACTGTAATGTCAACAAGTGGCCAAATGGTTTCACAGTGCATGAAAGTGTTTTTGGAGTGCCATAAGTTTAATTGCCCATACACACTATTCTGAATGGAGTTCTGTGCAGACTGCACTAAAGGCCTCCTTCAATGTGTGAGTTGTCCTGATAATCTTATCCGGAGGTTGCTGCAAACTGATGAAAAACGTAGTGAACACCCTAGTTTTAAGTTGAATATTATTTGCTAGTTCATGATAGTCAGCCAGAGGGATGGATACCAACGATTTAAATCACCTCATTTCACACATCAGTAGCCAAGCTGCAGCTCCTCATTACAGATGGATAGCGACTGCGCAGCGCAGGTGGCCGACACACAAGAATTTGCAGCACCGCTCGCACTATTCGATAGGGTGCGTGCGCCACGGGCTGCCGATAACTAGATAACAGTGACCAATGATATATGACGCTTGAAGAAGGTCTCTCAATTTGTTCACTGAATTAGCAGTCTTTTAAAAATGCGTTTGAAGACCCATTAATTTCTTGGATTTACAGGCTCACTAACTATGCCCGTCGCTCCCATTTTCTTTGTAGTTTCGAGAATTATTTCCAGGTCAAATTTTCAGTTTCCTGTGCGGCTTGTTTGTAGGCTACTAAAAATGGCCGGTGATGGAGGCGCACTGAAGGATATCAATGAGATTAAATCCCAGTTCAGGACTAGAGAGGGTTTTTACAAACTGCTGACCCTCTCGGATTCACAACAACGAGGCGGACTACCTCGGGGTCTGTCCGCAGGTACCACGGTGGGCCCCGGGGGTGGACCGGGTTCGATACCCGGTGGTGGTTTAGGTCTGGTGCAGGGGCCCGGAGCTGCCTCCTCCTCCAGTGCCGCAGCCAACTCCTCTCCGGCGGGCTTCCTCCCTCCTGTCAGGGTCTCCATGGTGAAGCTTCAACCGGAGGACCCGAGTGAAGAATCCGAGAGAGTGTGTTTTAACATCGGAAGAGAGCTTTATTTCTACACTTACACAAATATCAAGAAGGTAAGTTGAATAACGGAGTTGCAAGTAATGAATAGACTACTGAGATGTATTATTAACTAACGTTATAGCCAATTTGCTTTAGTTTGGTGTAAACTCGCCTATTTTCTCGGGTGGCAGTAGCCGCAATGTCCCAGATTATTTTGCTCTAGTGGTCTTAATCCAAATAGCATATCCAGTAAAATCGTGATCACGTTATTTTGAGGCAATCAAGTCGTGCATTCATTATTGTTTTTCTATTTTTATTTCCATTTATTTGGCCTTTATTTAACTAGTCAAATCAGTTAAGAACATATTCTTGTTTACAATGACGGCGTCCGTAGACCACAGGTAATGTTACATTTCAGAAATACAGTTGCAAGAATGTAGCTGCATTGATGTTGCAAGTAGCGCGTTTTTTTGATAGCAAATGTTTTCATCCGGGTTTACACAACGATCAATCGTAGTTTGTAATGCAAAAAATGCCTCTTGGGGGGGGGGGGTCTCAATATTCAACAATTATTTCCTCAAATATTCTATACTCAAAATGTATTTTAAACATGTACCAAATTGAACTTTCACAAAGGGGACAAACACTGAAGTTGAACACAGAAACAGGGAAACATTTTTGAGATGGTTCTGTTGGATGAACAAACCTTCACCTGTTCATTTTAAAAGCTGCTTGCTCCTAACTCTATTCCCCTCTGTGTTGTCTGTGTAGGCTGTGGACCTCAGTAAACCCATAGACAAGCGTATCTACAAGGGCACCCAGCCCACCTGCCATGACTTCAACCAGTACTCTGCCACAGCAGACAGTGTGGCCCTCATTGTGGGCTTCTCAGCAGGCCAGGTTCAATACCTGGACCCCATTAAGAAGGAGACAAGCAAGCTCTTCAATGAGGAGGTCGGTCTGTCTGTGTGTCTTTGTTTCTGTCTGTGTGTCTTTGTTTCTGTCTGTGTGTCTTTGTTTCTGTCTGTGTGTCTTTGTTTCTGTCTCTTGTGTGTCTTTGTTTCTGTCTCTTGTGTGTCTTTGTTTCTGTCTCTTGTGTGTCTTTGTTTCTGTCTCTTGTGTGTTTGTTTGTCTGTGTGTCTGTCTGTCTGTGTGTCTGTATGTGTGTGTGTGTATGTGTGTGTGTCTGACTGTGTCTGACTGTGTCTGACTCTGTCTGTGATGGGAGGGGGGGTTGAGCTATAGCCTATGTCTGTGTTGGGAGGGGGGTTGAGCTATAGCCTATGTCTGTGTTGCCATTTGCATTCTTGCCATCAAATCATTTATGAGTAATAATTAAGTACTTTACTGTAATTTCCATTAAAATGGGGGGGGGGGGGAATGTTCTAAAGCAAGAATGTTGCTAGTGAAACTGAAAACAATCTATTATTGACAGAGGGTTTGGAGCTGTCTTTGTTATTGGTTTATTAACTAATTTACAGAATGCTGATGTCACCATGGAAATCCAAAACTACTGGACATGCAAACCTGCTGATTTAGAAGGTCCTGTGTAGATTGTATTTTCAACCAGCAGCTATCAGGAATTAACACTGATAACATTTTTCATCAGCTGTTGTACAATATGATATTAAAAACAGAAGTTTTACTGCACAGGGACTTGAATTAAAATCAGATGATGGAGTGTGATGATAAAGAGCACTTCTCTTTGCCTTTGCTTGGTTTCTCCTCTAAGTCAATGAACCTCCTCCGGCGCACTGCATCGAAATCCACTCTCTCTGCTGTTCTATCTCTGTCACAGAGCTCAGATATACCAACAGGCCTCACTTTTATCTGGTTGTCTGGACAAACCCTAGTCCTGGACTTAAAGCACTTTGAGTGGAGAATCTCCCTTGAACATGCTTCTTTGTCCAGGACTGTAATCTATGTCTAGGAAGCCGACCCATAGTCTTTCACTCCAGATGTCATTTCATTTAGGCTGTTGTTTTTTGAACACTAGTTTATGAGGACATATAACCTCTAACAGTTAACAGATATATAACAGATATTAGTTACAGTTATTGTGACACCTGGCGTCTTTCAGATAAATCTCGTTCCACTGTCACTGAACATGGCATATAAGCTTATCAAATGTACCAGTGTTGCTAATATCAAATTCTTCATGTTGCCTTTCAGAGGATGATAGACAAGTCCAAGGTGACCTGTCTGAAATGGCTGCCCAAGTCCGAGAACCTGTTCCTGGCCTCTTACGCCAGTGGCCACCTCTACCTCTACAATGTGGAGCACCCGTGTGGCACCGCCGCCCCACAGTACTCCCTGCTCCGCCAGGGCGAAGGCTTTGCAGTCTATTCCTGCAAGACGAAGACGCCCCGAAACCCGCTGCTGCGCTGGGCCGTGGGCGATGGAGGCCTCAACGAGTTTGCCTTCTCGCCAGACGGTGTGCATGTGGCGTGTGTGGGCCAGGACGGCTGCCTGCGCGTCTTCCACTTTGACTCCATGGAGCTGCAGGGCGTGATGAAGAGCTACTTCGGCGGCCTGCTGTGCGTCTCCTGGAGCCCCGACGGCAAATACCTGGCCACGGGCGGCGAGGACGACCTGGTGACGGTGTGGTCGTTCGCAGAGAGCCGCGTGGTTGCCCGGGGACATGGCCACAAGTCCTGGGTGAACGTGGTGGCCTTTGACCCCTTCACCACCAGCCTGGAGGACGAGGAGCCCATGGAGCTGAGCGGCAGCGAGGAGGACCTACAGCAGGGGCCGCTGCACTTTGGCCGGGTGCGCACGAGCAGCACGCTGTCACGCCTCTCCCGCCACAGCTCCAAGGGAGGCTCGCCCTCCGTCACCTACCGCTTCGGCTCGGTGGGCCAGGACACCCAATTCTGCCTGTGGGATCTGACGGATGATGTGCTGTACCCGAGGCTGCCCCTGTCCCGTGCCCTCACCAACACCTTCGGCCCCACCATCCCTCCCTCGGTCAGCAGCACCATCAACAACACTACAGGTGGAGGGGTCGTAGGAGGGGTTGAGGGCCACCACCACCCCACCACTAACCCCCACCAGCCACCCCCCATGCCCCTGCCACTCCCCCGCTCCTTGTCGCGCTCCAACTCCCTCCCCCACCCCGCCGTGGCCAACGTCTCTAAGGGCCAGAGCACGACGGAGGGCGGGGGAGGGAGCGGAGGTGGCAACACCACCCCCTTCAGTATCGGCCGCTTCGCCACGCTCTCCCTGCAGGAGCGTAAATCAGACAAGTCTGGAGGGAGCGGCGTGGGCGGGGAGAAGGAGCACAAGCGGTACCATAGCCTGGGAAACATCAGCAAGAGCAACGACAAGATCAACGTAGCGCCACGCAGCAGTCGCCTGGATGCCGCCAAGGTCCTGGGCACCACCCTGTGTCCGCGGATGCACGAGGTGCCCCTGCTGGAGCCCCTGGTGTGTAAGAAGATCGCCCACGAGAGACTGACCGTGCTGGTGTTCATGGACGACTGCATCATCACCGCATGCCAGGAGGGCCTCATCTGCACCTGGGCACGGCCGGGTAAAGTGGTGAGTCCTGCGCCCAGCGTCCGTAACGCTATGGTAGCAAAACATCTATCAATGAATAATGCTCTTTAGGCTGTCCTATCAGCTTTTAGTTTACTAGTTTATACTACAAGTTATTAGAAAGGACTTGAGGGTATTTATGGATTACTTGCCATGAGTCTAAATGTTCTTCCTTCCTTTCTCTCCCTCCCTGATGCTGCCTGGCCCCTCATCCAGAACTTGACAGCACAGAACGGGAACTCACCCAGTGGCACGGTGGTATAGCTGGAAGTGGAACTTTGCACCCCTCACCAAACCCCCATCATGGCTGAAGAGGGGCCAGCATCTGCACCGTATCATCCCAGTATTGACCCCTGATGTATCCCCTTGCCTCTCACCGCCTCTCTTTAGGAAGACTACAAAACAAAAACGGGGACAGTCCCTCTTTTCCCAGAAGCATAGAGAAGGCCGACTCCTCTCCACCCTGCAAACACGAAAGTAATTGTATTTTATTTATCTTAAGACTGAAGTAATTTATATTGTAAATAATACAAATACTCGATCAATACAGAGGACAAAGAGTATCAAAATATTGACTCAAGCGAGTGGAAAAAAATAAAATATTACTATATGAAAATCCTATATTGTACATAGCGACACAGTTAACATTGAATGTCTGCAGTTAGGGACCTGAAGATAGTGTTTTTGTGTGATAGAGTTCCTTGATTTGTCGTGTCTTTTGAAGCAAACTGGTTTGTCGATGGAGATGGACGCATTTAGGGTCTCCGGCATCAAAGACTTCACCCTTGTGCAGTATGGAGAGCAATCTTCCTATGGCTGCTACTGTACTCTTCAACTGAGACTGTCCGCTCCCAATGATACTTGTTCCCAACATTACTGCACAGTGACACACCGTACGCTTTCAAGCAGTGTAGCATCCATTAGTCTCCATTCCCCCTCACACCTGTAATGCCTCTTGCAAGATTTTGCACATTCAACATTGGTCATTTTAGCCCACAAAAGGAAACTGGAGGCAATTTGTCCTGTGATTTTCCTTTTGTTAATTGACATGGCTTTTATTTCATGTCATTTTAAGCTACTGATTCTAACTCTGCTGTATTATTTGTGGATTATTCTGTGTTTGACATCCATGATATTCTACCAACCTGGATAAATGACAATGATCAGTGGGTCTTGCATCAAACCATTGTTTTACCTAGAAATTAAATTTAATGTGTGGGATTTGAGGTTCGGTATGCTGAAAGACATGCGACTGACATGAGTCAAAGCTACCAGTGTAAAAACACCAGACTAGAAATGGTGGACCAACTAAAACAATTTGTAGAGAAGAAGTGACTGTTTAGGATCTGACCAGTTACGATAAGAACACTGATAATGGTATGTACACTGAAGACTACCCATTATTAGTGTGTGTATGCCCTAATAACAGTTTGTGAAATGGCAGAAGGTGACACTAAAACCATCAACACAAATCATTTACTGTACACTGAAGAATACCCTCTGAAGAATACCCTCTGAAGGCCTTTTCCAATACTGCAAGAGAATGGGAACCAACCATTTTATTCCAGGGAAAGAATATCCATTCCATTTGTTTTTCTTTGACCGTTTAGACCATAGCATGTAATGTATTTTTTTTTTTAATTCAGTGTGCATTATACACACACACTTACACCTGTGGCAAATTATATCACAGTATTAAGTTTGTATATAGGGGGATCTGTTATTAAAATTTGAAACCCAAATGCTACATGTTACTCTCCAGGCTCTTGTACTTTATAGTCACAAAATATAGTACTCCTCATCCAATATCTATTATATTGATAAAGTTGTTTTTCATGACTTTGATAGATGTGCAGCTGTATGACAGAACGCAAATAGTTTCTTTAACATTGAAACCCTGTCATGATTGTTATCATCTTCGGCCTCTTTCATGGCAAATGTTGAGTCGAAAGCATGCCAGAGAATGGTCATTTATAGAAAGAGAAATATGTAGACAGATATACTTGCGTTTGACAAAGACAGACAGGTTTGAGTTTGCAATGAGTTTATTTCACTGAGCTGTAAGATGGCGTCCAGAGAAATGACATTGAATAGGATGAAAACCATCTCTTGCTCAGACAAGGTAAGCAGAGAAACAAACCACTGTGCACCCCGACTTTCAGTACAAATGACATGGTCAATACATCTATTGTTGTTTGGAAAACACGTCACATTACCTATGCGTAACTATAAAGGAGTAACCTGTGGAGTAATAAGTAAATAGTCACGTAGTAATGTTTGGTAATACATGTGTATGAAGAACATCATGAAAAGTGTGAAAGTTGTTCACTTTAGCATGTCATTAAGGGACAGGTAGAACATTACTGGGGGGGGGGGGTCCAACTCCAGGTACCTCCCCTTGTACTGTAAAATAGGTTGCACACAAAATGTTTACGACCACAAATAACTAGCGACCCTGTGTTTATACGCGTGGATATCGACTTTACCACTACCAGCATGCTTTTGTGGCGCAGTTGATGCCACGCGCGGTTAAGGTAGAGGGTTCGTCGACCACCACGGACGAGCTCACTCTCTCTCTCTGCCTGTTTCATTACACTGCGATCAGAGTCAGCTGCAGATGATCAGCTAGGGGAAAATAATATTTTCAAAATGTAAATGCTATATAATTATATAAAATATATGCTATGCGTTTTCCAACAACAAATTTCTGTGCCAATGCCCCAAACAACCAATAAGCAAAGCATATCATACTCGATTACCGCCTTTGTGCTCTTTTCAAAATCACGGTTTGCGTTTACAACACCAAAATCAAATTGACATAGTCTATCTCGACAAAAATAAAATACATCCCTTCCTACCTTGTACCCAGTATCGAAGGCTTGACAATCTCAGAATATCAGTTGTTGGTGTTTTGTAGCCGATATCTCTTTCCATTCATCAGTTTGAATGCAGGAATTAAGTTAGAGTGGAGTGGACGAATGTGCGCAGGTAGGCTATTGGAGACTTTTGAAGTAGCCTAATCAGATTAAAACATAGTACTGGGCACAGCACATATTTTCAACGTGGAGAATTGGGTAATATTAGGTAGAAACGTTGATTAATCAGATTCCAACCTATGTTCATCCACTCAAAAACTGCCAAAAGTTTGTTGATTTCCCAATGTGTTATCACTATGCTTTCAACCATCTAAAAACACAACCAAATTCCAATAGAAAATCATTGTAAAATGTTGTTTATTTAAGTAGAACTGAATGTATTATCACTGTTCTTGATCTAATAGCACAACCAAATTACCTGGATTGCAGAAAATGTAGATTACATTAAGGTACATGGTGCAAGTGATCAATGCCTTTGAGACTTTGTGCAAATTATTATAACAATTGAAGATTTCTACAGACCTGCTGAATTGTGTTTGGTTGTTAGCGCAACCAAATATAAACATGTGAAGGAGATGTATCTTCTGATGGGATTGCTCCATCTGTGCCACTGAGCCTGGCTTTAATTCCAGTTTGTCTGCAAATGAATAATTGATATGTTGGATTCACATCTCATATTCAACCAAAATCTAAATGGAGGAATATGACTACATTTTAAAATGTACTTTAAATGCAGTTTGATTTGATTTAATCCTATTCTTTAACTTTTATTTTTGGTTGATGTGAATCCAACATACTTACCACCATGACATAATCCTGTGGTTGAAATGAGTTATCCTCAAAGCTACAGTTTACGTTGATGACTTTCTTCAAATCCAATGTATTTTCCACATAGATTACAAATCACAATACGTTGACAAATTACGTGGAAACAATTTGACTCCAATGCATCCCACAGTTGTGTCAAGTTGCCTGGATGTCCTTTGGGTGGTGGACCATTCTTGATACACACGGGAAACTGTTGAGTGTGAAGAACCCAGCAGCGTTGCCGTTCTTGACACACTCAAACCGGTGCACCCTGCACCTGCTACCATGCTCAGGCACTTAACATATGTTGTCTTGCCCATTCACCCTCTGAATGGCAAACATACACAATCCATGTCTCAATTGTCTCAAGGCTTAAAAATCCGTCTTTAACCTGTCCCCTCATCTACACTGATTGAAGTTGATTTAACAAGTGATATCAATAAGGAATCATAGCTTTCACCTGGATTCACCTGGTCATTCTATGTCATGGAAGGAGCAGGTGTTCCACATTTTGTCAAATTATTAATTTTGTGTATGGTTTCCTAGAATCAAGGGTGGCTCAACTTACCCTTTTAGCCAAACTTACCCCACTCTCCCCTCCACCATGGACACATGTCCATTTAATATCAAATTTGGTGTCAATCTGTCTGTTATATGTGTTGCTTGTGTGCACCACGATGTGTGCATTTGTGATGCTCTGGACTTGATACTGGCCCCTTTTGGGATTGGGAGACTGTGGACTGTCATGTTATTCACAGCCCTACAGGGGGCACTCTACTAACCTTCCCCTGGGCAAGGTGAGTCTCACACAAGCTCAAAGTACTTTTCTTTATTTTAAAGGAGTCAAAACAATCAAACACCACATTTGTTCCTTTATAGATACATTTTCAAAAGGGTGAATTAACTATTTGTGAAATTTAGCTGTGGCCAATATTACACAGTGCTTGAGACACTACCCTCCGTATTATTGGCCAACGTACAATCATTGGAATACAAACTGATCAATGTAAGATTAAGACTATCCTACCAACGGGATATTAAAAACTGTAATATCTTATTCTTCACGAGACGTGGCTAAACGACGACACATAATATAGAGCTGGCTGGCTTTTCCATGATTCTGCAGGACAGAGCAGCTACTTCTGGTAAGACGAGGAGCGGGGGTGTGTGTCTATTTGTCAATAACTGCTGGTGTGCGATGTCTAATGTTAAAGAAGTCTCAAGGTATTGCTCGCCTGAGGTAGAGTACCTCATGATAAGCTGTAGACCACACTATCCACAGAGAGAGTTCTCAGCTATATTATTCATAGGCGTCTTTTTAACACCACAAACCGATGCTGGCACTAAGACTGCACGCAACGAGCTGTATAAAGCCCTAAACGAACAAGAAAATTCTCATCCAGAAGCGGCGCTCCTAGTGGCAGGCAAACAAATCTGTTTTACCTCATTTCTGCCAGCATGTCACATCTGCAACCAGAGGGAAAAAACTCTAGACCACCTTTACTCCACATACAGAGACACAGGCAAAGCTCTCCCTCGCCCTCCATTTGGCGAATCTGACCATAATTAAACTCAGCAAAAAAAGAAATGTCCTCTCACTGTCAACTGTGTTTATTTTCAGCAGACTTAACATGTGTAAATATTTGTATAAACATAACAAGATTCAACAACTGAGACATAAACGGAACGAGTTCCACAGACATGTGACTAACAGAAGTGGAGTAATGTGTTCCTGAACAAAGGGGGGTCAAAATCAAAAGTAACAGTCAGTATCTGGTGTGGCCACCAGCTGCATTAAGTACTGCAGTGCATCTCCTCCTCATGGACAGCACCACATTTGCCAGTTCTTGCTGTGAGATGTTACCCCACTCTTCCACCAAGGCACCTGCAAGTTCCCTGACATTTCTGGGGGGAATGACCCGAGCCCTCACCCTCCGATCCAACAGGTCCCAGACGTGCTCAATGGGATTGAGATCTGGGCTCTTCACTGGCCATGGCAGAACACTGACATTCTTGTCTTGCAGGAAATCACTCACAGAATGAGCAGTATGGCTGTTGGACTTGTCATGCTGGAGGGTCATGTCAGGATGAGCCTGCAGGAAGGGTACCACATGAGGAAGGACTATGTCTTCCCTGTAACCCACAGCGTTGAGAGTGCCTGCAAAGACAACAAGCTCAGTCCGGTGATGCTGTGACACACCACCCCAGAGCATGATGGACCCTCCACCTCCAAATCGATCCCGCTCCAGAGTACAGGCCTCGGTGTAACTCTCATTCCTTCGATGATAAACGCAAATCCGAACATCACCTCTGGTGAGACAAAACCGCAACTCGTCAGTGAAGAGCATTTTTTTGCCAGTCCTGTCTGGTCCAGCGAAAGTGGGTTTGTGCCCATAGGCGACATTGTTGCCGGTGATGTCTGGTGAGGACCTCCCTTACAACAGGCCTACAAGCCCTCAGTCCAGCCTCTCTCAGCCTATTGCGGACAGGCTGAGCATTGATGGAGGGATTGTGCGTTCCTGGTGTAACTCGGGCAGTTGTTGTGGCCATCCTGTTCCTGTCCCGCAGGTGTGATGTTCGGATGTACCGATTCAGCTCGGTCAGCTGTCCGTCCTGTCTCCCTGTAGCGCTGTCTTAAGCGTCTCACAGTACGGACATTGCCCTGGCCACATCTGCAGTCCTCATGCCTCCTTGCAGCATGCCTAAGGCACATTCACGTAGATGAGCAGGAACCCTGAGCATCTTTCTTTTGGTGTTTTTCAGAGTCAGTAGAAAGGCCTCTTTAGTGTCCTAGGTTTTCATAACTGTGACCTTAATTGCCTACTGTCTGTAAGCTGTTAGTGTCTTAACGACCGTTCCACAGGTGCATATTCATTAATTGTTTATGGTTTATTGAACAAGGATGGGAAACAGTGTTTTTAAATCCTTTACAATAAAGATCTTTGAAGTTATTTTTATTTTTATTAATTATCTTTGAAAGACAGGGTCCTGAAAAAGGTATGTTTCTTTTTTTGCTGAGTTTACATGTTTCAAACATGCCACTGTAGTCCCTGTGCCCAAGAAAGCAAAGGTAACCTGCCCAAATTATTACCTCCCCTTAGTACACACGTTGGTAGCCATGAAGTGCTGTGAAAGGCTGGTCATGACTCACATCAACACCATCATGCCAGACACCCTAGACCCACTCCAATTCACATACTGCTCCAACAGATTTACAGATGACACAATCTCAATCGTACTGCACACTGCCCTTTCCCACCTGGACAAAAGGATCACCTATGTTAGAATGCTGTTCATTGACTACAGCTCAGTGTTCAACACCATAGTACCCACAGAGCTCATCACTAAGCTAAGGACCCTGGGACTAAACACCTCCCTCTGCAACTGGATCCTGGACTTCCTAATGGGCAGCCGCCAGGTGGTAAGGGTAAGCAACAACACATCTGCCACGTTGATCCTCAACACTGGGGCCCCTTAAGGGTACGTGCTTATTCCCCTCCTGTACTCTCTGTTCACCCACGACTGCGTGGTCAAGCATGACTCCAACACCATCATTAACTTTGCTAACGACACAACAGTGGTAGGTCTGATCACAGACAAAGATGAGACAGCCTATAGGAGGAGGTCAGAGACCTGGCAGTGTGGTGCCAGGACAACAACCTCTCCCTAAATGTGAGAAAGACAAAGGAGTTGATCGTGGACTATGGGAAAAGGAGGGCCGAACAGAACCCCATTAACATCGACGGGGCTGAAGTGGAGCGGTCGAGAGTTTCAAGTTTCTTGGTTTCTACATCACCAACAAACTATCATGGTGCAAACACACCAAGACAGTTGTGAAGAGGGAACGACAACACCTTTTCTCCCTCAGGAGACATGGGCATGGGCCCTTAGATTCTCAAAATGTTAGCTGCACCATTGACAGCACCCTACCCAGTTGCAACACCGCCCGGTATGGCAACTGCTCGGCATTGATCGTAAGGTGCTACAGAGGGTAATGCGTACAGCCCAGCACATCACTGTGACCAAGCTTCCTGACATCCAGGACCTATATACTAGGCGGTGTCAGAGGAAGGCACAAAAATGAAAGCCCAAAGGGACACCCAAGTAATAGACTGTTCTCTCTGCTACTGCACGGCAAGCGGTACCGGAGTGCCAAGTCTAGGACCAAAAGGCTCCTTAACAGCTTCTACCCCCAAGCCATAAGACTGCTGAACAATTAATAATATGGCCACCATTTACGTTGTTAATTATATATTTAAAAGTCATTTTTCAAATGACCTCGACTAACCTGTACCCCCACTCATTGACTTGGTACCGGTACCCCCTGTATAGAGCCTTGTTATTGTTGTGTCATTTTCTTGATACCTTTTCTTTTTCTTTTCTTTTTTGCTTTAGTTTATTTAGTAAATATTTTCTTAACTCTATTTCTTGAACTGCATTGTTGGTTAAGGGCTTGTTAGTAAGCATTTCAAGGTAAGGTCTGTATTCAGCACGTGACAAATAAGATTTGATTTGATCAATGTTCACCAACGCATTCTGCTTTTCGCCACCCAACTCTTCAAGCCAATGGGTGGTGGTAGTCAGACAATGGCAGCAAAATACCACTGATCCGTCCATAGAAGTAGAAGAAGAAATTGGACCGTTCGAGTGGATCAATTACCCTAAGTCGGTGAACATTGTTGGTCATTGCCTTTCAAAATGTCGACTGCATGAACTTGACAAAAAATATTTCATCAAAGGTCCTGCAGTTTTTTATGAAGTCACCTTCAAGTTGCTGCAGTTGCTTCTCACTGGCTGCACAATGCAGCCATCAGCCTGGCAAGTGGGAGGCACTATTTGTCAACCAATCATTAGGGTGTTTTTAAATGGTGAATCCCAAACCCACCCCTCACCCCTGCCAACTAGGAGGGATCCAGGTCGTCACGTGTTGCTGACGAAACTCTGAGGGTGACTTCCAGAGAGTGGTGAGGGGATCAATAAACCCATCGGGTGTGTTCGAGCAGGAAGGCTTTAACGCAGCCGAATGTAGACGAAAGTCAACGAGTGAAGTCGGAGTCGGAGGAGGGGCACGGTTTACCTACAGCAAGAGAGAGACTATAAGGACACTGCTGACCTGCAAAATGACTATCCAAAATCTAAAACTGACCCTTAACTTTAACCTTGACTAAATCCTTACCTACTTTGGTCCCAGGGATTCTCACAGATAAAAACTGATATTCACTACTTTCATTCATCTGCTTGCACTGCCCTCATATTTTCAGGTGTATTGAATTACAAAAAAGTACCCTTCAAGATACACTAGTTATTACATTGTACATATGTAGATATTACATGTCCTCTGTGGTGTACTAGTGTGTTTAGGTCAGGAGTGTCCATATAGCCTTCTCCCTAAAACAAGGCTCCGTGCAACATGGTTGTGTTGCCGTTGCGGTTTGCAGCCCAGGAGTGTCCGTATAGCCTTTAACCTACAGCAAGGCTCATAGCTACATGACAGTGTTTCCATTGTTTATAAAAATGTTTAATTGTTTGTAATGTCAAAAATAAACATGAAATAAGCAGCTACAGCGACTTCATGCAGTTGACATGTAGATGCAAGGCAGGCTTGCAACACACTTTGAAAGGCATGACCACAGACAGAATTGATCAGCTCAAACTCCTCCATATAAAGAATAATATGCTCGTTCGAGCTGATCTCTTTTGTCATGTCACTGGCTTTGAAACTGTGTTGCATTATTGGGGGGAAAAATGTGGACTTGCACCTTCATGTCCACTGCATGAACATAAATCATGTGATCAAAGGTCATGACATTTTGACTGCAGTCTACTGTTAGTTTCTGCAGTTGCTCTTCACCAACTTCATCCTGCAGCCACCGGCTGCATTGTGGGAGGCTCTAATTGTCAACCAATCATTATTGTCTTTTTGTTTGAAGACATGAACCTAACCAAAGACGTTACTGAAACAGGAACCAACTTTGGTGCAATTCATGTATACAGTGGATATGTACAAATTCATGTGAGATTTGGGACTGTCACTAATTGATTGAACAATGTACACACATTTTATTTCAGTTTGTGCTTGCGTGATATGGGGGTTGGAGGCATGTTTATTTTTACATGATAAAGAAAAACTTTGATAAACAATGACCCCGCCATGTTGATCTGAGTCTTGCTGTTGGAAAACCACATTAGTGTCAGACCATTCGGCTGACACCAAATGCACCTCCCCCCGGCATTACTCCAATTTATTCTAATGTCGGTGCCTTCAGCCTTACCACTCAAACGAACACAATAGACAAAGTTGTGCCTGGGGTTCGTTCAGTTCGATTGAATGTCTGCTACGTTACGTCACGGTTTGTACTGAACGGCACGTTTCCTCAGAACGCCCTTCAACGTTCTTGAACAGACTTTGAGGTACGTTTGATGGGTATGGTTTTAAAGCAGGGAGTGACGTATTTAAAGTGCCGTTCCCCAACCCACCATCTCTCCGTTTTGAACTGGTCGTTAAGAACCGCACCTTGTCCCTTTAATTGAACGTTGCAGTACATTTTTCGGTACTGAACGCATCCCTGTTGTTCATGCGAATCTACCTTCTCATTGGCTAGAATGTCTGCCAAGGCGGAAGCCATTCGGGATGAGGCGTTGTTGTTAGAGCTTTCTCGAGTCAAACAGTCTCAGCATAGAATTGAACAATAATAAAACAAATCAGAAGTCTGATCCTTGAAGTTTACGAGTTTAATATGGATACGAAGGAAGAGCCTGTTGCACAACGGTAAGACATTTATAAATGAGTTATACATGTGCGTTTTTGGTTTCAATTAAACATCGTCGACATATTCCAAGTGGTCTCGTAGCCTATTGTCTGCCGACTCCAAAATAACTTGGACATTCGCACGAATGTACAGATACGAGATATCAAAAAGTAAAATCCATTTTTTTCAAGTCTTCTCCCAGGGGTGTCATGCACCCAAATCCGAGGGGGCACAAAGTATGTGCATTTTCAAACACCTGAAACTGTTTTTTTTTCTGCAATCTATGGCCCCAAATCTTGCTTGTCTTTCTGAAGTCTACCAACCTTGCCAGCAGGCATGTGTAGCACATGGGGATGTGTGAAATGTACTCGTCAGCCACTTCAGACTTTAGCTAGTTTTTAATGTGGAGCTGACTGATAAGATGTTTCAGGATGGCGGCCATGTGTGCTAGCAATGCAGAGGTCCAGAGTTCATGCCAGGTATGGTCCAAATCAGGAGGAAGTGGTACTGGCTAAGCAAGCAACATGACGTTGTTTATACATGCCAGCTAAGATATTTGGACACGTTAGCTACTCTAACTGGATTGATAGCCTGAAATGGCTTCTTGGTAGCAAGTTATGAGGTTGGGATATTGGAAACCTATCTGGGCTAGCTAAACCCAACTTGATCAAATTGTGGCTAGTAGTATTACAGAGAAATATATATATATATATATGCAGAGACACAGAGGCGTCATGCCCATATATATATATAGGAGAAATCAGAGGGGGCACTTACCCCTGTGCCCCCTATGGGCATGACGCCTCTGTGTCTCTGCATTTAGATCTTGGCAGTGGAAATTGTGCAATAACTATTAGACAACCTTATTTAAGTATATATTTTACTACATAGTTTTGGTTGAGAGATCCTTAATAGTTTAGGATAGGATTGAGCCTACTCAATTCACACATCTCAATATCATCAACTCATTTAGAGGCAGGATTAAATGAAGAGCCTAGTAAACCCTGTAAAGCGTGGAGTTGATGACGTCATTGACCTTATTCCAGGGGGGGGGGGGGGGGGGTAGAGAGGACAGGGTGGGTATCATTTGTAGAACGTTCCAACAGGAATATGTACCAAAAACGTTGTAATGTATAAGATTGCCAACAAGCAACGCATACAAAGTAGCATGGTCAATTCACCTAGCTAACTAGTTTCCGAATAGGCATCAACCCACCACGTAGCTTATTCTTCATGTTTGTCCATAGGCTCCAGAGTGAAGACAGACATTTTTCAGAATTAACGTGGCGAGTGAAAAACATAATGAAATAGCCCACTCCCTACCCGGTATCTCATTCTGCCGCTATACAACTTTGTATGCGTTGTTTGTTGGCAACCATGTTATTTACAACGTTTTTGGAACAGATTCCTGTTGGACCGTTCCACAAATTATACCCACCCGAGTGGACATATTCCATTGGTGTTCATTCATGTTTCCCAGGTCAAATTGACTCTGCCTACAGTCAGTATTGCTGTTATGACTCAAATTGCATTGCATTGGGTCATTTCACATAGGCTACCAATATGCCTGGCGGGTAAATGCTCTGACGCTGCCCAACTGCTCTATCTTAATATTGATACGCCTCGCTTTCGATCTACGGTTTTGGAACCTAAATTGTATATCGACGACAAACGATTTTCAAAAAACAACCGGTTAAAGAGAGGCCTAGTTCAGTCAATCTATATTTGGGTCGATTTACCTTAACCTTGAGATGTCTAAACTGAAGTGGTGACAATATATTTTTAGGAAATTTCAGCTTGCAGTGCAGCATTGCTGACATCGGTTTGGCTGTTTACATTCATGACATTTGACGATGCCGACTGTGGCAGAAGTAATAAATAGATTGTTGTGGATTCTGTCACCATGGACCTTGAGACACAACTCAAGTTCAGGGCAATTAGACCCAAATATAGATTTTGACTGAACTATGCCTGAACAACACATTTTATAGGGCTCTATCCTGTTCCTGTGGAGGGCTAAAACAGAGTCACACAGTTTTTTCCCACACAGTGTTGAAGTCGTCAGACAAGCTCGGTGGGTCAATATTTCATTTCAGTGATTCCCCAACATCTTGTCAACATGTGCACATAAAAATGTAACAGATATCTTATACCAATCTGTATGTGTACATGTTTATCCTTAACAAGGCTCAGGTGTCCTTGAGGTGTCAAAAATCTCGCAAATGTCAAATTGTGTAAAATATTCCCATTAATTTCTGTAATTTATGACAGTATTTGTATGGCCAAAATGGCATTCCTTGATATATACAATCATTTTTTCATGTTGTCTTGAGTGCTTGAGTTTAGGTCAATATTTGGTCAAAAACCTCTCCAAATTAGACATATTCACAAAAATATCTTGCACTCTCTTTTATAATTTCAAAAGCTAACAGTCTGGCTGAGAGGCTCCAGCTCACTCAAACACCCCTCCCCCACTCTAGGATACCAGCCACTGAGCTATGAAGATCCCAGGAGCAGAAAATGAGCTGACTCCAATAAACTGACCAATCAGCAGTCAGGGGGCTTGGCAGGCAGTGCACTCTATAACCCCTTAAACACAACAACTGTTACTTCAAAAGCAACTAGTGTATTATGGGACAGTATGGGTGAGCTGCAGTATTGCTGTGAGATAGGAATGTGACGTCATAGCCTATTTAATCTCAGAGCCTATACAAGACATGTGATAGAAACACAATCCTCTATTGACAAACAAAATATTATTTTGCATAGTGTGGGCTGTCGTATTTACTTTTAAATTGTTTGAATAATTGAATAACAATCAATCATGCAGAATGCGCGGCCAGTGTTGGAGAAATGCAGAAAACCGCTCATCTGTAGGCCAAACCGTTCAAAACTAAAGACCTGGGCTGCAAATCAAGCTGCTTCACATACACCTAAATTAACTTTGCGGGACTGGGGTTGGGTTCAGGAACAGTTCTTGCGGGAGCAGGTGGGAGTCGGACAAGAAGTCAGCGGGAGCGGGTAGAGGCAGTATGAAAAGCAGCCTGAGCCGGTTGAAGAAATCAGTCCCGTACTGTACTGTATTATCTACTGTGGTGTACCTTGATGTCCAAACTTGTGAAACGTAGACTTCTATGATTGGTTCAGATTTTGTCTGGACCAACCAAATTTGGTCTTGCTTGGTAACAGAGCTCATTAAAATAATAGCCAGTATGTAGAATAATACCCAAATATGCAAAGGAGGATATTGCATATTTCAACCGTTTTGTGTACCTATTTAGGATACACCATGAAGAGAATGACACTCATATCCATAATTATGCATTTCTGTGTTGTACAGATCAGGGACCCATGATGAAATGACATTAGCGTATTTCTGTTACCAGGTGTAAATCCACGTTACTTACTGTAGTTCTGCACACAACCTTTGAATCTATTTAAAAAATGTGGTCACATAAAAAAAATGGAGGGAGATTTTATCAAAATTCTGTTTCCAAACGTTGTATCTGCACAGTTGTTCCAGTAATGTTTTTTTGTTGTTGTAACATTTTCAATGTAAATTGTTAAAGGTAGTCCTTGTGCGTAGAGTTGTATCGGTTTGTTAAACTTTGAAGTCAATGGTTTTTTGGCATACATTTTAAGTGAAAAATCTAAATTCTGTTACCATGGAAGTGCCCTTATGTTGCCTGTTTCCCAGTCTTTGAGAACACATATCTGACCATATTAAAATCAAACCGAGCACGTTCTGTCACACCCTGACCAATGAGAAACTCATTACTCTCACGTCATATTACCACAGCTGGTAAGGATCAATTACAGTTATTAAATAATCAATGATATTTTCTTTGGATACACAGATTGTGAGATGCTACGGGACTGGGAGAACTCCCGAACTGCCTCACCCGGCCTGCAGTCATACATGGAGATACACCATTACTTCTGTTTAAACGTCCTGTGAAAAGCCAGGGGGATCGAAGTGAGGGCACAATCTCAGAAGCTCTCTGAGACTATAGAGGACAGAGGGACAATGGAGGACACGGGGGGGGGTCTGTTGATTTGGCGTCAGATGCCATAAACGGGTTAACAGAGCCTGCCTGTATCCCCGTGGTGCGAGGGAGGAAGCTAAGGGGAGGAGGTAAGGGGCGATTAAGGGCTGTGGTTCAGGGAGGATCGTTTCCCTGCCCCCTCACAGACAGTGTGAGACTCGGTGAACACTTCCACTACACAAAGAGAAAACTATTTAGGAAATACATTTTTTGTTCCATCTGTTTGTATGTGTGCGTTTGAATATTTAGCTGTTTGCTTGTTCGGTTATGGAGGTGGGATAGAGTAAAGAGAGGATCAGAGACGTTTGATGAACAAGAGTAATAAACAATGTTTGAATTTTGTTTGTCTGAAGAAGGAAGTGAATATTACACTGTGGATGTTAAATATCTGGTTTGACTTTGTGTACACAATGACTGACTTCACAGAAAAAGTTTAAATGTGTGTTGAAAGGGTTCAGGGCGTTTTGTGATTTTTACTAGAATTTCACACATCGGAAAATTGGATGACATTTGTAATCATTTGCAAGGAATGTAATCATTTGCAAGAAATCACAAAGGATTTATCTTCATGAACGAACACCTCCTCAGTATGCCTTGCTCCTACACCGCCTTGGTCTGTTCTACTTCTCTTCCTGCTTCATCACTTCCTCACCACTCTCTTTTTCTCTCTCCCTCTTCCCTCTGTCCAGGTCAGATCAGCGGAAGGTGCGTTCCCGGGATGCGGCACGCTGCCGGCGGAGCCAGGAGACGGAGCTGTTCTACGAGCTGGCCCACACCCTGCCCCTCCCCCGCAGAGTCTCCGCCGACCTGGACAAGGCCGCCATCATGAGGGTGACGCTCAGCTTCCTTCGCATGCACCACCTCCGCTCAGGTGGGCTCCCATTGGCCAGTCATGTCTGTGTCCTGTGACTGAATGGTTGAGAGCTTACTTTCTTTACTACTTTCCTAGTAATAACCAACTCCCAAGATGGTGGTAGTCTAGACCCTTGAGTCGAAAAGATGGTGACATGACGTAGGACGCGTGCGTTTTCTAATGACGTGGGTTTTAATGTCATAGCAGGGGACACGAGTGAGGAGCGCGTCACAGATGGGGACGAGGACACGATGGATGGGTTCTACCCCCGGGCGCTGGCAGGTTTCATCATGGTGATGACCGAGGAGGGGGATATGATTTACCTGGGTGACAGCGTCGACAAACACCTGGGCATCCAACAGGTACATACAGGTCTTGGTAACATCAGGGTCATGGGTTTGATCTCCACTGGGGCGATCCGTATGAAAATGTATGCACTCGCTGTTGTAAGTCTCTGTGGATAAAAAGCATCTGCTTAATGCCATATAGTAGTACGATTGTAATATACAGTTCCACTGCTGTTGTGTGATTTTGTTTACAGTCCGTCTGTATCCACAAAGCTCTAATTGAGTAATAGTCAAGTAGAATGAATCCGTTATAGACTTACTAGAATGTCGACTGCAGACTCGATACAAAAAGTGGATTCTCCCACTTAACGAATGGCAATGAGTAATGTTAATAATATTCCGTTGTTAGTGCATGTTTTACCACGTTTTTATTCATGGCCTTTGATGAACAGTTTGGTTGTCCAATTGGTTAGTTTTATGTTGCATAATTGATTTAACAGTTTGAAATCATGAGGCTTTTTGGATATTTCCGTGTCTGACATGTGAGTTAAACCACACGTGGTATGTGTTCTTTATACGTGCTTCCTTTTCTTCCTTCAAAATAGGCTGTGGTCTCTGAGAGCCCTCAAGTTCTACAGAAAAAAAAACTTTTTTTCACGAGAAGTCATCCCCCCCTTCTTAGCTTATCTTTCTTTTTATTAATTCACATGCAGGCTTGTAGTACAATCATAGCCAAAAGTTTATGGTTCCCTAGATTACCCTGCAGAACAAATTTAAGAGTCTGGTTGGTTGGATTACCAAGAAAATGCAGACATCATCATGTTTGTAGGAGTTAGCAAATAGATACAAGCTACGAAGCACCAGGTGTGATATTCTCGGCTTTGCAGTGCAGCTTTTCTTAATCTGCAGTTCATGGAAAAGGCGCCTGTGTGGCATTGTATTGACATGGTTGTATTATTGTTGTTGTCCAGCTGGAGCTGCTGGGCCAGAGTGTGTATGACTTTGTCCACCCATGTGACCAAGAGGAGCTACGGGATCTCCTGGCGCCTAGGCCAGGTGAGACAAACTACCCGTTGTGTGTGTGTGTGTGTTCATCATGCACGCTCACACAGAGCTATAGGCCTAAACCCTTCTCCCCATCCCAGGTGTATTCAAGAAGAAACCAGTGCAGCAACACACAGAGATGACCTTCTTTCTTAGGATGAAGAGCACTCTGACTGTTAGAGGGCGCACTGTCAACATAAAGTCTGCCACCTGGAAGGTACGCCCCCGCGCAGACACACACAGCTGAGCCCTAAATGAGCCACTAACACCCCAAGCCCTGTACACCTGCGTATTCCACACCTGCATAGGGCGATCTTTACACTTGAAATTCACACTTGAAATGCACAACTAATGCTTGCTAGCAAAATATCTTCTAACTATACATTTGACTATCTAAGATGTGCCATATCAATTCTCTTCAGTTCTGCATTTGGTTTGCTAACTTCCTCTCTAGCTAAGTTTCTAGCTTTCAAGATTTACAGCAGAGATGATCAACCCCCTCCTTGATCAAGATCCCCGTTGTCTAATATTTGTTTTGTGCGTGCAGAAAGAGAGTACCCTTTTGAGTATAACTTTATGAGCTGGGCTGTCTGTTCTTGCCATTCGTTTATGTCCGATTGCGCTTCTTAGCATTTAGCTAGTGTCCGCTATGGAGAGAAGAGTGCATACAAAGTGCTGCTATAACGGTAATACCATGTACCCCGCTATGGTACTGGATTGATATGAAGGGAAAGGGGGATACTTAGTCAGTTGTACAACTGAAATGCATCATCCGCATTTAACCCAACCCCTCTGAATCAGAAGGTCTGAACATCTGGATATTGGCCAACCCTATTCAGGCCGTCTTTCACCATTCAGTGAGATTCAAATGTTGCTGTTACCAGTGGCGTTGCTAAGACGTTAGAGAAACACCCGAGCTATAAACATGAGATGTGTTTTCGATTCAGAAGGACAGGACACTTAATCCAGCTGAAAGGTTAGGTAGGACAGTCTGGCTGGCCTAGATATCAGGGATTTGTCTCCATTCTAATGATGAGATGTGGGGATTAACCATATCTCTCTGGTTTATGAGTCTGGTTCTCTACTTAATCCAGCCTGCCTTACTTTCTTTCCTATTGGAGTGACTATGGCTTGCCTACATCATTGGTAGCATAGATGGTGTCCCCTCACCTTCATTTCTCTTGGCTAATTTCTGCTTGGCTCAGTGTCCAGCATCAGGAGGTTGATCCGGGGGATTACAGCTTTATTTTTGTGAAATGTCTGGACTTTTTTGGGGTGTAAAAATGTTTGACCTTTTAAAAATACTATTTTCCCTAACATTAACCCCTAAACCTAACCTTAACTTAAAACTCTAAAACCTAACCCTTAAATTTTAAATATAATTGTAACAAATTTTCCTACCTTGTCAGGACGATTGGGTGAATTGTTAGACCATTGGGGTCCTGATAAATTAGGGAAAACAAGTATACACACACACACACACACACACACACAAGGCATGGGTCCATCAGTGACCATGACTGTCAGAAAGCCTTGGCCCAGTTACGCTCTGGATTCCAGTAGAGGTGTGTGTGAACAGTGTTGACTCAGCATTTGTGTTGTTGGGGTGAGTCTGTGTTCTCACTCTTGGCCGTGTTACAAGGGTGTCACATCCCATTTTCATACTGCTGTTCCTCTCCATCTCTGGTTATTTGGTCTGCGCCAGAGCTCTGGTCTGAAGTAGTGCACTATATAGGGAATAGAGCTCTGGTCTGAAGTAGTGCACTATATAGGGAATAGAGCTCTGGTCTGAAGTAGTGCACTATATAGGGAATAGAGCTCTGGTCTGAAGTAGTGCACTATAGGGAATAGGCTGCCATTTGGGACAGAGCCTTCCTCTTGTATAGAAAAATCCTTACATTCCTTTATTTTCTTCTAACACGCCATGTCAAGTCCCACTGTGAATGTTGCTTAACATAGTTATGTCTGCCCTGAATTGTCTCTGCAACAGGAATGGGCAACTGGCAGGCAACCCGCGGCACAGCCCCCCTTTTTTAAAGGCCCCCGTATCAATTTCCACACAACTACAAAAAAAGCGAGCTACTGCGGCCCCTCATGATGAGTTGTGATTTTTTTTGTGCCCTTTTTGTGCCCTCATCAAATTTGCCCATCCCTGCTCTCCAACATTCACATTGGGACTAATATGGATAGTCATGGTTGTCAAACTAACCTTCCTGCACTCTGTGGCCCCTAGGTGCTGCACTGTACAGGCCACATGCGTGTGTGCTCCAGTGACGAGGACTCGTCGCCCCCTGCAGGCAGCTTCATGACGGTGCTGTGTGAGCCCATCCCCCACCCGTCTAGTGTGGAGTTCCCTCTGGACCGCAGTACCTTCCTCACTCGACACAGCATGGACCTGCGCTTCACACACTGCGAGGGCAGGTGAGGCTGAGCAGACACACACACACACACGTGGTGAATTCATTACGCCGATTCTGTTGCAAAGCGTTTAGTCTGTTGCAAAACCTTTTGTTGCAAAACCATTTAATCCAAACACTCTTCAACGTGACGTAAAAGCTGTTGCATTCTTAAATGGAAGGAGATCATTTAAATGTTCTGGTTTCCACACGTTGCCATTCCAATATGACAAGTCTGAAGTATCGGGCACAAGCTGCACATCTATAAATGATTAATTATTCCATGCTCTAAAGCAGGGTTTGCCTACCACCCTCCTGGGGGCACCTTTTGGTTTTTGCCCCAGCACTACACAGCTGATACAAATAACCAAGTCATCATCAAGCTTTGATGATTTGAATCAGCTGTGTAGTGTTAGGGGCCAAACACTAAAACGTGCCCCCAGGGGGGGCCCAGGACCGAGTTTGGGAAACCCTGGGGCTCCATCCAAATCTTTCCAGAAAGAGTCACAACTGAACAACAATTTTCATTTGAGAACAAAATGAAACTCAACAGCATTTGAAGTAAACAGTTTCAGTTGCAAAAAATTTGCAATAGAATTGGCCGTAGTGGATACAGCCATGATTAAACTAGACTGAACGCTAAACTCACTTTTAGGCTAATACACACATGCATAGCAACAGAAACATCACATACAAACACACACCCTCATACACACTCTGTAAAGGGGATTGTGAAATGAATAAAAGCAGGGGTTGGAACCGGTTCAGGGAAAAGAGTGAACTAATTAGAGGAAAGGAAACAGAACCGGAAACGAAAGTGATCTCTAGTGTTTCGAAAGAGAAAAGTTATTTTAAAATCATGAGAACCGGTTAATAATATGATTTATTTTTTAATATTTCGAAAATCAATTATATAATTCTGTTATTCAGTGATGTTCTGATGCTAGTAATAGCCTAAACACATTCCAAGTCATGCCATGATGTTCAGGACATCAAGCCACCTAAAGGTTCACCCCTCTGTCTCGATCTCTCCCTACCCGTTATATTTTGGTTCCAATCCCCTGAATAATTGAGAAGAGTAGTTGCGGTTATAGTCAATCATAAATCAATTCTGGTTCATTCAAGTTTCAACGGGAGACAACCTCCAGCATAGAAAAAGTCTGCCTGGCCTCCTCGGAGAAGGCCCTTATATCCACTATCAGCAGACAACTGTTCAGTCTTCATGGTCACTAAATCTTCTGACTCCCAACTAAGACAGTAGCCGTAGCCACTGTCGACACAGATTACCAGTAAGTATACCATCAGCACCTAAACAGGTCAAAGGTCTAAGAAGTAAAAGGATATCAGTAGTCAGTTACAACATAATTATAGACTAACAGAAGAGAACTACTTAACCAAAGATGGCGTTAACATGGGGGTACATGGCTAAATCCGGTTTCACCTCCCAGGGGAATGCCTCGGTCCACGTCTCTCCGCGTATACAATTATATTTAGAACATATCATTAACCAATCAAGTACAGAAAATCATGAATGAAATAATTTCCCACTACACACAAACAAACAGACTGCTGGAGATGGCCATCTCCATACCATGGGAAAGTTTATAACCATTGTTTGTTGCCCACTCTGAGTGGGGCTCATTACAATATCTCATAACTTAATCTGCTGGGGTAAATGAATTATTGTATACCAATCCCTCTTGCAAAACTACCATACTGCATCATCGATGGGTTGTTGACTACATGCTGACCTCTGACCCCCCTCCTTTATCCACTGTGTTGCCAGGGTGGCAGAGCTAGTGGGATACGAGCCAGAAGATCTGATTGGCAAATCTGCCTACGAATTCCATCATGCCCTGGACACGGATCATGTGACCAAGAGCCTGCACATCCGTGAGTCTCTGAGAGCAGGGTGTGTGTGGATTGTAGGTGGAAGGGGGC
This sequence comes from Oncorhynchus masou masou, assembly GCF_036934945.1. Lineage (NCBI taxonomy): Eukaryota > Metazoa > Chordata > Actinopteri > Salmoniformes > Salmonidae > Oncorhynchus > Oncorhynchus masou. The sequence continues at coordinate 55,465,648 of NC_088220.1, forward strand.
ATGCTAAAACATTGGTTTCACCGAGCTAGTCTCCTTTGTAACATTATCATGTGACATATAACAGTTCCGTGAGAGTCAGTGTAACACTGTAAGGCGTTATGCCGGTGAGTGATACATAAGTAAAATGACACTGTGCGAGTACTGGGGACGACGTTTTGTTGTGACAGCTGTTGTCAGGCAGACTTGCTACTGCTCAGCCTTTCCTCCTGGGTATCTGGGAAGCAGACTGAACAGTGAGGACAGAGGATTGGACAAATACAACTACTGCTAGACTGCGTGAATACATGGGGTTTCTCAATTTGCGTACTACCGTGAGAAGCGCTTACACTCTCCCCTACTGTATTGCCTCACGCTGCACCTCGCATTCACTGAAACCTTCTTTCAGCCAGCAAAAATAGAGACGTGACCACACAGGTAAAAATGACCTAAAAGTAATGTTGTGCAAGTTAGATGGCAATTATTTGTGGGTAGCTAGCTAACAATTGTATTACTTCAACAGTATTTAACATGAGATCATCTCTAATCTTTACAGGAATGTGGTTCTGAATATAAACAGCAACACCTCCGCCATGGGCATTTCTATATTTTCTATAGATGTTATAACCTTGTATTGCTACCACTGTATCGTCAAAGGTATTATCTAAGTGAGTTTCAGAGATAGTCAAAATATGAATGTCATCTGTTACTAGCAAATTATTGATTTCATAAACCTTGATTCTTAAGCTACATATGTTAACGTGGGCAATTCTGAGCACTTTTCTTTTGGGACGCTTACTTGTTTTCATTGCTTTACAGGGAAGCTTAGCAGAAGTAGATATGCTCTGGTTATTTATGTCAGTGCAGGGTGAGCTGCACACAGTGGACTTCCTCCTAGGGCACACTGCCTCAGTGCTAACAGTATAAATTGGGTTCATAGGTACATGATTACTGCATACAATAGCTGTTGGATCAGCAGAGACATTTAGGGTAGTTAGAGGGACATAAATTAGGTTACTTACATTTTGTCTACCAACACCCCTGGTGTAATGTCCATTTGCTAAAGCATTATGACAACTCTGCGACACAATGGTAGGGATTAACTGAGCTGGACTTGGGTCATTGATAAGTCATTGTCTCAACGCAGCCTTATAATGCTATGAAAGGATCCAGGAATGTATTTCTAGGTGGTGCAAAGATCTTGTCATATTCAGTAAATGATTTGGATGGATCCCATCCTCCTTATAAAATGTGTTTGGTTTCTGAAAGGTATCGTAATTGTCAACAAAAGTTACACACATTGAGCTGCAATAATCACGTAGCCAGTTGTGAAGAGAGAGAATCCTGCTGAAGCGTTTCAGAGAGGCCACGGGGCCAGATGTGACGGGTCTTCTATTAGTGTCTAGCAGAGAGTCAGTCAGCTCTTTTAAAATCCAGTTTCAACTGTTCAGAGCTGCCCTTCATAATGTCATTAAAACCCACATGGACTCCTGACGTAGGACATTCGGGAGCAGTTTAGTAATGTCATTTACTCCACCTCCGGGAAAGGACATTGCTTTATGAGCCCTGAACAGCCTTTTAAGGGTGCTATGGTGAAGTGGTCAACTTGAAGTGTGCCTGTGGGTGTGTGCGCGTGTTTGTCTGTGTACATTGATATGTCCACTGTCCCCCCCCCCATCCCAGTTCTATCTAAAGGCCAGGTGTGCACCAGCCAATACCGTTTTCTGGCTAAGAGTGGGGGCTTCGTGTGGGCAGAGACCCAGGCTACAGTCATCTACAACAACAAGACCTCTCAACCAGAGGCTGTGGTCTGTCTTAACTTTATCCTCAGGTAATGTCCCACCACCTCTACTCTCATCTCCTTTTTCATGACACATACGTTCACCCCTTTCCATTCTCCATACCCTACATAATCTCTCTCTCTCTCTCTCACTCTCACACACACACACACACACACACACACACACACACACACACACAGTGTGGTGGAGCAGGCAGATGTGGTGTTCTCAGTAGAGCAGACTGGCTGTGGGCTGAAGAGTGATCCTGTCTCTGAGGCCTCAGAGGAGACTTTGTGTGACAGTGACAACAGCAGCAGTGGAGAGCTCTTCCAACAGCTGAAGGAGAACCCAGAGGACCTCCTCCAACTGGCCCCTGTCTCCGGAGACCCCATCGTACCCCTCACAGGTCATCCTCACACTTTAATTCACACCGTAGTACTGTACCATCTTGTGGTTAGTGTCTCCCCTGAGGTTGGGAGTTTGATCCCCGGGTCGAGTACCAAAAGATTCTAGTGTACTAGTAGATCAAGCAGCAGCCTCCTGCCCTATGTGCCATTCTGGCTGAGACAGGGCTGGCTTACTACATATTCATTCACTGTCATAAGTGCTCAAAAGACTGTTTATGTTTGCGGCTTGTGTTCCTGCAGACTTTGCGGAGCTGTCGTTCAGCCTTCCATCAAGCCCTGACTCCGCCCCAGTTTTCCCACAGGACCTGTGCACCCCCGAGCTGTGGACGCTCCTCTCACCCATATTCGACAAGCCCACCTCATCATCACCAACACCAGCACTGGTAAGAACTTTAGATGATTCTTAACTGTCAGTGAGGATACAGTATCTCCTTAGAGTCTATAACAGGCGAACCCGATGTGTTCTCACTGATGAGGAGTCCACTATACATCTGTCCTCGTCAGATCCCCATTGAGGAGCTGCCAATAGAGGATGAGGTGGAGAAGTTGTTTGCCGTCTGTTCAGAAGAGGTCGTGCAGAAGGAAGACCAGCCTGAGGTACATGCAGAACACAGCCGAACACTTAATGATGAGCATAGTTCTTTCCTGTTTCTGCAATAAGTCAAACTATTTTGAGAGAGGGAAATTAGGAAGAGGGAGCCTATACCTGTGATTGAGCAGTCTGTCTCCTGTGCTGGCAGGACGTGGAAGTGGTTGATCTGGACATGCTGGCACCGTATATCTCCATGGATGATGATTTCCTGCTCAGCGTCCAGCTCCCTGGGATCCCTGACAGCCCCTCCCCAGAGCCCCCCACTGCTACCAGGAAACGGTAAAAATCTATTCTACTGACCCACTGCTGTCTGGGTCACACCAGTGAGAGAGACGAGACGCCTGGTTGGATTGGGTGTTTGGGAGTGACAGACAGTGGTGTTGGGTGTTTGGGAGTGACAGACAGTAGTGTTGGGTGTTTGGGAGTGACAGACAGTGGTGTTGGGTGTTTTGGAGTGACAGACAGTAGTGTTGGGTGTTTGGGAGTGACAGACAGTGGTGTTGGGTGTTTTGGAGTGACAGACAGTGGTGTTTTGGAGTGACAGGCAGTGGTGTTGGGTGTTTTGGAGTGACAGACAGTGGTGTTGGGTGTTTGGGAGTGTTGGGTGTTTGGGAGTGACAGACAGTGGTGTTGGGTGTTTGGGAGTGACAGACAGTGGTGTTGGGTGTTTGGGAGTGACAGACAGTGGTGTTGGGTGTTTTGGAGTGACAGACAGTAGTGTTGGGTGTTTGGGAGTGACAGACAGTGGTGTTGGGTGTTTTGGAGTGACAGACAGTGGTGTTTTGGAGTGACAGACAGTGGTGTTTTGGAGTGACAGACAGTGGTGTTTTGGAGTGACAGGCAGTGGTGTTGGGTGTTTTGGAGTGACAGACAGTGGTGTTGGGTGTTTGGGAGTGACAGACAGTGGTGTTGGGTGTTTGGGAGTGACAGACAGTGGTGTTGGGTGTTTGGGAGTGACAGACAGTGGTGTTGGGTGTTTGGGAGTGACAGACAGTGGTGTTGGGTGTTTGGGAGTGAAAGTGTTGCTGAATGTTAATGTTCCTAACTGTAACTTCCACAGGAGCCATGAGCAGGATGAAGACATGCAATCTCAGCTGATGAGTCAGGACAAGAGACCGAGACACTCTGTGTCCCCCATCGAGCACGAACTGCTTCTCAGCTACACCCTACTGGTGAGGAGGGTGTTTCAGGTTGGGTGAGGAAAGGGGTTTAGGGTTGGGTGAGGAAGGGGGTTTAGGGTGGGGTGAGGAGGGGGTTTAGGGTGGGAGTTGGGGAGAGTGTATGAAATTACTTAATGAACAATGATGTGCTATTAAAGTTGAAACTGTGTGTGTGTTTCAGGACTGCCTGGAGGATACAGAGAGCCCAGAGTTGGAGCTGGGGCCACACCCCCACAGGCGGAGTCAACTGCTGACGGACAGAGACCCCATCCTCGGGGAAGCCCAGGGACGATGTGACACCGCAGGTACAAACACATGGACACACGTCATGGTACTACTGTATCTTAGGCAAATATTTAGGCTTCATGTGTGGCATTTGCATACCGTACCTACCAAATGCACTCTTGCTAATATCTACTGAAATAGGTGATGACCAATCCAACTCAGTTCTCTTCTTCCCCTTCTCTCTCATTTTCTCCCCCAGCCTTGATGAGGGACCTCTTCTTGTCCCGCCCACCTGACACCCTGACCTCCTCTCTGACTTGAGGAAGCAGCTGCCAATCATCCCCTGCCAGCTGCGAAGTTCTGAGATCACAGCGCCTCAACAGCATTCACACACTCCCCAACCAGACGCGCGCATTCTCTCTGCCAGCGCCTCCAACTCAGAGACTTCGTCACGCTGGCCAACTATGTCCACAACAACAGCCTGCTATGGTTTTCTGCGAGGTTGCCTGTAGCTTAAACCTTGTTCCTCTTCTTCTCTCCACTCTTGTATGTCTCATGTTCTAGGGGGTAGGTGGCAGTACTAGGTTTAGCCCCCCCCACCTCTCATTCAGGGTTGATAAAGGTGTTCTCCTCAGTTCTTGCGAACACTTGTAGACTTTAGTCTAAACACTACACTTGACCCAATGGTGCTTCCGAGGTCAGAACAGACTCAAACAACACACGCACAAATCAAGCCTAAGACACACACGTTCAGTAAATCTGAGAGTGGTGTTTTAGGACACAGCGACGACCCTTCAGTTGGTGTACTCTTCTTCAGTACGGTATGTGGACCTGGCAGTCTGTACGGGACCTTTGGGTTTATTATTATGATATTATTTTGTAACGGAAACGCACAACGGTTATAAGATATTCCAATATTACCTCAGAACGATCGTCTATGGGTCATTTTTTTATAAGGAAGGATCAAATGAATGACTAACATCCCAAGCCATTGCTATTGAGTAGTTGGGTGCAGTACTCAGGCAGTTGTTACCTCAACAGATCAGCTGTATGCAGTGTACTCGACTGCCATCTCTTTCCAACCAAACAGACTAATTATTTCAGTGGCATCTTTTTACTTGGTATTTTTTATATACTTTACATGCAAACTTTAGAAAAAAAACATGTATTAAATGAATGTTTTGTCTGCTCGCTTATGGACGACTATTGTATAAACAGCAATGGTTTTGTTGCTTTTATCATGTATTTTTAGGTGGTGCAAAGATCTTGTCATATTCAAGCAGAAATGATTTCTTTTCGGAATGTGGTTGCTGTTTTGTAAATTCAGTGGATAAAATATCTGATATCTGCCTTTTGCGCATTCATTTCACGTACTGTAGAAATGATTACTTAACATCTTATCAATTACTCCCACGTTGTCATTATTATGAATCTATCGTTTAAAGAATACGAAAGAGATAGAAAGATAACTGGTTTGAAGCACACATAGGATTTATTTTACCTGCATGAGTATTGCATTTGCAATAATGAAATGATATACCATGGAGGCATTAGGTTCATCTCTATAGATTCATCAGAATGTGTTAAGTATCGTTTGTCTACCCAGTACGATGAAAGAAGCAACGTATCCTTGTCACCTGTACGCTCTGTAGTGTAAACCTTGAACCTCCATATATCTGAGAGTATTACGTTTTTGCGGTGCCATTTGAGCTTCTTCTTTTATTTTTAAGAATTTACTTTTCTTTTCATTACAAAATAATCTTCAATAGCAGGGTGACATGGGGTTAAACCCCCTCCCCACCTCCAACCACTTTAAATGACTCCAATAAAATGATTGAAGTACATTGATTTAATATTTTGTAATAAACAGTGATGTAATCTAATGAAGTTAGATCTATACACTTTTAAAAATATATATATATTCTAATAGGGGAGCCAAAAGAGAATTTCTCTCTAATCAAGTGGATTATTTATCCGTTTTTAATCAAGTAGTACAATTTATAGTGAGTATGTTTGGCAAAAAATGGAATTATGCCCACCTATTTCCCTTCGAAATGTGTTAACCTGCGAATAGCACATAGTCTTACCCCAACCTAACCTATAATGATGTAGGTCTACCAACATTTGTAGTTATGTCATTTACATAACACAATACTTCTGTTTATAAATTTGGCTTTTATCATAACTTTCATTTTCAAAGACTAGTGTTTATCTGTACTGTTTTGCATTGTTTTATTCACTGAATAAACTGAAATGGATATAAATGTACTTTTTATTCCAGAGTATGTAATATAAAGAAATACTGCCATCTTCTGTTGTTTATGGTAGATTCATGTTTTCGTAGTGCAGGTTGCTGCCTGACTTCAGATTGCAGCTTGTTTCTTTACTTGATATTTAATAATATGCTCCTTTGTTTCCCCGAAAAAAACCCAAGCTAATCTCGGAAACCCAGAACTAAAAAATCTCAGTTATGTTACATACGTCTGTCAACGAGAGATTAGGTTACTTCTGACCTAGTTTTATTCAGTTAATGTAAAGTTTATGCAGGGGCGAGATTATGCAGTACCCCCAGACTAGTTCTAAATTGTGTAACGGTGTAGTCGACACATTAGTCGCTCTAAGCACAGCACACCATGTGTAAATGGCATCTCCTTTAAGTTTGTCGGTGCCAAATAAATTGAACATGTCATGAACATAACACCCATATGTATAATGGCCACAATATTTCACAATAGTTACAAATGAACTGGCACTTTAGAGTAGAGGTGTCAAACATACGGCCCGCGGGCCAGATCCGGCCCACGAGGGGTCCAATCCAGCCCGCAGTATGTCATTTTTTGGGGTTGGGGGAAGCAAACTCCATATACTTTAAAATTACTAAAACCAAATCTAAACTGTGTAAAATGATAATGGACCTACATTCATAGTTTCTTGACTGTGTCCAGTTCACTAATAATCACAGAAATGAAGCTAGACAGTCAGGGAGCATCGGAAGTTACAAATACGATCAATATAGGACAATATTTTTGCTAATTTTAACGTGGCGAGGAAATAGTAAAAATGTTCAGCACGACTTTCCGGACCGCGTTGAAGACCGAATGTGCCCCCCCCCAAAAAAAAACAACCTGTACATATCACTTCCTGCTTGAAACTGTTTGATGGGGAAACAACCATAATGCACCAACTCTGTTTTGTCAATGGGTCTCTCCATTCACTAACTACAACCTCAAATCAGGGCTGAACACACAGTAGTTTCTCAACTGATTTCAGTAAATAGGTCAGAATAGTAGTTCTGCATTCCTCATAAGCGGATGTTGTACTTCTCCATTTGGACACAGTTAGCAGTTAAAGTGAGTCTACTCCACTTCCCTCACAGTGCCTTTCCCTGGCCATCCTGTTTGTACAAAGTTCTGTGTAACATAACGGAAGAATGAGTTGGTCAGAATGTCAGATCCCATGTTACAACTTGGCTAAAACTATCCTTTTTATATCATGGATGGTCAGTCCTGCCTATGAATTTGAGAGTGGTTACATTTCTCATGCCCATCCTTCAGCTTTTTACTGAAACGGGTGACTTATTGTTTCAACTGCTGATTGCCGCTTTAAGCTGAAATTCTCACATAGAACTTAACTATTCAACATGAGCTGGTTATTACACTAGCTCTGTCTGTGCAGTGTTCCAAATAGTGCCCTATTCCCTACTTTCTAAAAATGTATTTTACCCCCTTTTTGTGGTATCCAGTTGGTAGTAGTTACTGTCTTGTCTCATCGCTGTGACTCCCGTACGGACTCGGGAGAGGCGAAGGTCGAGAACCACGCGTCCTCGGAAAGACAACCCAACCAAGCCGCACTGCTTCTTGACACAACGCACATCCAACCCGGAAGCCATCCGCACCATGGGTCGGAGGAAACACCGTACACCTAGCAAACTGGTCAGCCTGCACTGCGCCCGGCCCTCCACAGGAGTCGCTAGTGTGCGATGAGACAAGGATATCCCTACCGGCCAAACCCTCCCCTAACCCGGGCGATGCTAGGCCAATTGTGCACCGCGTCATGGGCCTATTGGGCTCTAGTCAAATGTAGGGCACTTTATAGGTAATCGAGTGCCATTTGAGTGCAGACTGTGTCTCAGATCAACCATGCAATCTACTTTCCTTTGACTAATTCTTCCCAGAGAGCACCATAACTGAGTAAGGCCAAGAGGTTTTACAATTAGAAACAATGTTGACGTTTAATCTTCTGTGCAATGCAATAATTGCAATATTATGTAAACGTTACATTACATACATCCATTACATTTTTTTCTATTGAAAAGAAAATGAGAAACAACTACATTCAATGTCAATAACAAATAAGTACATCCTGGGGGTTTCTACCCCAAACCCTCCCCAAATTCTGGTCAATAATTCAAAGCAGATAGGACAGAGGTGCAAGGCGGGAACAGGGTCGGTCTGCTGGTTTCTATATCGACGCTACAACTCTGTCATCATCGCAAAACCAACAAAAAGGACACGCAGGTCCCTGTGATGTAACAGTAATATCATTACCAAAGTCACCTCAACAAACGAGGCTCAGGTCCCATCACTGATGGGAAATAAACCATGTCTCCATGGCAGGATACGTCTCATAACATTACCAACAGCCAATCAGAACTGGTGTGCTATGTATAAGGTTGAAACCTGAAAAGAAAGTCGATCCATGCTGGTAGGCTTGAATCCATATACAGTGGGGCAAAAAAGTATTTAGTCAGCCACCAATTGTGCAAGTACTCCCACTTAAAAAGATGAGAGAGGCCTGTAATTTTCATCATAGGTACACTTCAACTATGACAGACAAAATTAGAAAAAAAATCCAGAAAATCACATTGTAGGATTTTTTATGAATTTATTTGCAATTTATGGTGGAAAATAAGTATTTGGTTACCTACAAACAAGCAAGATTTCTGATTCTCACAGACCTGTAACTTCTTCTTTAAGAGGGTTCTCTGTCCTCCACTCGTTACCTGTATTAATGACACCTGTTTGAACTTGTTATCAGTATAAAAGACACCTGTCCACAACCTCAAACAGTCACACTCCAAACTCCACTATGGCCAAGACCAAAGAGCTGTCAAAGGACACCAGAAACAAAATGGTAGACCCGCACCAGGCTGGGAAGACTGAATCTGCAATAGGTAAGCAGCTTGGTTTGAAGAAATCAACTGTGGGAGCAATTATTAGGAAATGGAAGACATACAAGACCACTGATAATCTCCCTCGATCTGGGGCTCCACACAAGATCTCACCCCGTGGGGTCAAAATGATCACAAGAACGGTGAGCAAAAATCCCAGAACCACACGGGAGGACCTAGTGAATGACCTGCAGAGAGCTGGGACCAAAGTAACAAAGCCTACCATCAGTAACACACTACGCTGCCAGGGACTCAAATCCTGCAGTGCCAGACGTGTCCCCCTGCTTAAGCCAGTACATGTCCAGACCCGTCTGAAGTTTGCTCGAGAGCATTTGGATGATCCAGAAGAAGATTGGGAGAATGTCATATGCTGAGTTGCATCCAAAGAACACCATACCTACTGTGAAGCATGGGGGTGGAAACATCATGCTTTGGGGCTGTTTTTCTGCAAAGGGACCAGGACGACTGATCCGTGTAAAGGAAAGAATGAATGGGGCCATGTATCGTGAGAATTTGAGTGAAAACCTCCTTCCATCAGCAAGGGCATTGAAGATGAAACGTGGCTGGGTCTTTCAGCATGACAATGATCCCAAACACACCGCCCGGGCAACGAAGGAGTGGCTTCGTGAGAAGCATTTCAAGGTCCTGGAGTGGCCTAGCCAGTCTCCAGATCTCAACCCCATAGAAAATCTTTGGAGGGAGTTGAAAGTCTGTGTTGCCCAGCAACAGCCCAAAAACATCACTGCTCTAGAGGAGATCTGCATGGAGGAATGGGCCAAAATACCAGAAACAGTGTGTGAAAACCTTGTGAAGACTTACAGAAAACATTTGACCTCTGTCAATGCCAACAAAGGGTATATAACAAAGTATTGAAATAAACTTTTGTTATTGACCAAATACTTATTTTCCACCATAATTTGCAAATAAATTCATTAAAAATCCTACAATGTGATTTTCTGGATTTTTTTCTCATTTTGTCTGTCAAAGTTGAAGTGTACCTATGATAAAAATTACAGGCCTCTCTCATCTTTTTAAGTGGGAGAACTTGCACAATTGGTGGCTGACTAAATACTTTTTTGCCCCACTGTAAGTGCCTGAGCACATGATTTTACAAGTCAGTACATCATTGGTGGGTAACACAAATACGCCAGTCACTCAAATGTCCTTGTCATCGGGAAGTGCAACTTGTATGGCCTGCACGTCCACCTCAGTCTGACTCTCTCTGGGGCGGGATTGGATCTCCTCGTAAGGGGGCGGAAGGATCTCGGGGCTTTGATTGGATTGAGGGATAAGGTGACTGGAATCTGATTGGTTGTGAGCTAATGATGGACCTGGAGCCTCCTGGGCCAATAGGAGCTGGGTGGGCCCTCTGCAGGGGGGCAGGTGTTGCCCCCAGCTCCCGTAGACAGCCTCCTCATAGGTGGGCAGAGACACAGGCAGGCCATCCACCATCAGATCCATCTGGTCAGAGGAGCGCCTGCTGAACAACAGTAGAGAGATGATCAAATCACTTCACAGACAGCACTCATACAGTGGGTGGATTTACCTGCAATCTAACTGACACTACAGCTATGAAACACCCAGCATCGATGATAAGATGACTATCAAACCACTGAATTTCCTTCTTCCTCCTCCTCCTCCTCCACAGTCTTTCAACTTTCACTCATCAGATTATAAAGATGCTTTCATTACAGGATGTGATGCATTTCCAAGCCTCTACTGTACAAAGCAACTACAGCACTGTAACCACCCTACAGAGCAACACACCTGATTCAACCAATCATCAAGACCTTGGTTAGCTGAATCAGGTGTGTTAGTCCTGGGCTGGAACAAAACCTACATACACTAATGCTCCAGGACCAGGGTTAGGAGTGACAACACCGCTATAGAGGATCCAGTCGTATGAATATAGCTGTGTGAGTGACAGGGATAAGAGCCAGTCATATGTGCTTACCTGTGTGAGTGACAGGGAAAAAGGCGGGACTTGATCACCAAGCAGGCCGTGGTGGTGAGAAGGAATATGGACACGCCCACCGCCGTCGTGGCAACGCTAGGGAGTGAGTGGGCCACCTGGTCCTCATAGTTAACATGTCTGTCTGAAAGAAAACACAACATAAACAATCAACACACACACCCATCAACTACCTACAACACACTAAGCTGTGGTCCAGGGCGTTAGTGTGTGCACTCACTAACCCCCCTGAACACACACCGTCGCCCTGGACCAGAGCTACAACACACTCAACAAATACATTCAGGAAGTACACACATCATTTAGGGGAAACACACTACTGATACACATATGGACAGCATAAAACAGGGTATCTCAAAGGGAGTCAGTCATGCATCTGCAGGTGTGGTTTCCTATATCCATGACGCATTACATTTCCGTGAGGTTTAATATGGCAGAGGAAAGAGACTGGTTAGTTTGGTGACTTTGCTCACTTCCCGTTTCTTGATGCTGGTTTCCTGCCTCGATGCAGCACAGGCCGAAAGAGGAAGCAAAAGGCTCTAAAGTAGCATGTTAAGAATCTGCTATGTCGGCTTTTGCATCTCACCAAGTAGGTCATTGACCTCTTGTGTGGAACTACGGGGTTGGTACCAGAAAGTTACGACAATCAAATCTTAGCACTTAACAGGCCACACACCATCCTGTTAACCAGCCTAACACACTGCTCAGCTCTAGTGACACTCAAAGCTCATGTAGGGCTATACTCAAGGCCATTGAAACTATAGCACAACAGTCATAGAGTGGTATAGAGTGTATGCTTCCACTTGCCTCTTCCACATCCAATAAGACATGACTGGAATTGCCCAGTCCTCGAGGGCCTGATTGGTGTCACAGTTTTGCCCCAGTCCCAGCTAACACGCCTGACTCCAACAATCTGCTAATCATGATCTTCAGTTTAGAATGCAATTTGATTAATCAATTGTGTTTGCTAGGGATGGAGAAAAAGTGTGACGCCAATCAGGCCCTCGAGAACTGGAGTTATCCATCCATAAATGCAGTAAGAGGACGAATGAAGGAGGGTGGTCATAGCATTGCTATTAATCAGCTTATGAGATGACTATGTGGAAGAAAGCCATGTAACATTTAAATCATCAACCCATAACCTCCATGCATGCATATAGCCAACCTGGAATCAGCCAAAGTAATTGTTAGGTGTCTGGGTTAATGCATTTACAAAGGCGGTGAGTGATTGAGTACAGAACCTACCTTATATCACACTGCAACCTTTGACCTGACTGTAGTTTACCTAACACTTATCTCATATCAGTCACTCATGGACATACTCCACACACATATGCGCGAGACCAGGGATGGGCAACTGGCGGCCTCCTTTTGTAGGCCCGCGGATCCATTTCCAAAAATAAATAAGCTGTGATTTCGAAATTTGGATGTGTGCATCAGCAGTTTTTTTCTCTTGTTATGTCAGTCACTGACAGTCACTCAATTAGCCCATTGAGTGACATTTTTTAGATTGGTAAATTAGTATGGCAGCCAGCTAGCTAAACGTATAGTAATCATGGTCTAATACTGACCAGGGGACCCCCATTGATTTTGTTCGCCACTCTCACTCAGATATCATATTAAAAACTGTTTCTCTCTCCGTCCCATGGCAAAAAATGTAGAATTGCAGCAAATTGTCTTTAAAACTGCAACATTTTATCTACGCCCCATGGCAAAATTGCAAGAGAGGAACAATAAAACATCAATGTTTTCTCTCTGCTGCCACTAAAATGTTTTGCTCGCAAAGTGGGGCTCTGACTGCATATGTGGGTATGGATGTGGGTACACAGACCCGCGAGCCACGGCAGTGCCTCATGATGAGCTCAGATTTATTGTTGCCCCCACCCCCATCAAAGTTGCCCATCCCTGCTCTAGTCCATTACACTAGGAGCAAAGGTTTACCCCTCCTCCCACACGGCCGTGGTGACTCACCTGCTGTGGACAGACAGGTGGGCACGCTGGGGATCCATTTGCCGTGGCGGCAGCGCGAGCTGTGCACCTCTTTTGGGATGGTGTAGCCGGGCTCACAGAAGTAGTAGATCAAGCTCTTCTGGGGGAAGCCTCGGCAGGGGGAGGGCTCGCAGCGGAAGCCTCCGTGTTCTGGCACCAGTGGATGGCTGCAGTTCCCTTGCCTGCCTGCGGATGAGGCATACTACAGTTTAGTTGTAATACCTTGTTGTTGAATCGAACCGGCACTTATTGTATCTCAAAGATCTGTGATTCAGGTTGAAGAGGAAAAAAGCTTTAGGTAGAGTGTTTTAATAGATACGGTCATATGAATGGGGTAAGACAGGTGGAGTCTGGGAGGAGGTCTTGCAGGTCTGGGGAGAGGGCTAAGTATCATTGCAGCATGATGCAGGTTGTACAGTGCCTTGCGAAAGTATTCGGCCCCCTTGAACTTTGCGACCTTTTTCCACATTTCAGGCTTCAAACATAAAGATATAAAACTGTATTTTTTTGTGAAGAATCAACAACAAGTGGGACACAATCATGAAGTGGAACGACATTTATTGGATATTTCAAACTTTTTTAACAAATCAAAAACTGGCGTGCAAAATTATTCAGCCCCTTTACTTTCAGTGAAGCAAACTCTCTCCAGAAGTTCAGTGAGGATCTCTGAATGATCCAATGTTGACCTAAATGACTAATGATGATAAATACAATCCACCTGTGTGTAATCAAGTCTCCGTATAAATGCACCTGCACTGTGATAGTCTCAGAGGTCCGTTAAAAGCGCAGAGAGCATCATGAAGAACAAGGAACACACCAGGCAGGTCCGAGATACTGTTGTGAAGAAGTTTAAAGCCGGTTTTGGATACAAAAAGATTTCCCAAGCTTTAAACATCCCAAGGAGCACTGTGCAAGCGATAATATTGAAATGAAAGGAGTATCAGACCACTGCAAATCTACCAAGACCTGGCCGTCCCTCTAAACTTTCAGCTCATACAAGGAGAAGACTGATCAGAGATGCAGCCAAGAGGCCCATGATCACTCTGGATGAACTGCAGATATCTAAAGCTGAGGTGGGAGACTCTTTCCATAGGACAACAATCAGTCGTGTATTGCACAAATCTGGCCTTTATGGAAGAGTGGCAAGAAGAAAGCAATTTCTTAAAGATATCCATAAAAAGTGTCGTTTAAAGTTTGCCACAAGCCAGCTGGGAGACACACCAAACATGTGGAAGAAGGTGCTCTGGTCAGATGAAACAAATTGAACTTTTTGGCAACAATGTAAAACGTTATGTTTGGCGTAAAAGCAACACAGCTCATCACCCTGAACACAACATCCCCACTGTCAAACATGGTGGTGGCAGCATCATGGTTTGGGCCTGCTTTTCTTCAGCAGGGACAGGGAAGATGGTTAAAATTGATGGGAAGATGGATGGAGCCAAATACAGGACCATTCTGGAAGAAAACCTGATGGAGTCTGCAAAAGACCTGAGACTGGGACGGAGATTTGTCTTCCAACAAGACAATGATCCAAAACATAAAGCAAAATCTACAATGGAATGGTTCAAAAATAAACATATCCAGGTGTTAGAATGGCAAAGTCAAAGTCCAGACCTGAATCCAATCGAGAATCTGTGGAAAGAACTGAAAACTGCTGTTCACAAATGCTCTCCATCCAACTTCACTGAGCTCGAACTGTTTTGCAAGGAGGAATGGAAAAAATTTCAGTCTCTCGATGTGTAAAACTGATAGAGACATACCCCAAACGACTTACAGCTGTAATCGCAGCAAAAGGTGGCACTACAAAGTATTAACTTAAGGGGGCTGAATAATTTTGCACGCCAAATTTTTCAGTTTTTGATTTGTTAAAAAAGTTTGAAATATCCAATAAATGTCGTTCCACTTCATGATTGTGTCCCACTTGTTGTTGATTCTTCACAAAAAAATACAGTTTTATATCTTTATGTTTGAAGCCTGATATGTGGCAAAAGGTCGCAAAGTTCAAAGGGGCCGAATACTTTCGCAAGGCACTGTATGTCCAGATAGCTATATAGTTAGCTCTTACAGATGGATTACAGCTTTTGGGTGCAGTGGTGACTGTTTCAACAAGTACATGGTGGTGCAACTTGGATGCCTAGCAGAGGTGATGACCTGGGTGGGCAGTTATGGGTGGTTAGGGTGGGTGGTTGAGGAGGGAGTACCTGTGGTGAGGTCTGGAAGGGCGACTAGGAGAAAGAGCCCGTAGCCCAGAGTGATGTGTCCACACAGCCATAGAGACTCCCGCTGCACAGACATCAAAACAGCCTTCCTGCAGGTGCAATAAACAGAGGACTCAGTGCCCTGCAGATAGTCACGCACATACATATGCACACAAACAAGCATACACGCATGTGCACACACACAGTTGCAAAATATCGACAAATATCTAATCATGCACTTGGAAAGCCTCCCCTTTTGCCCTAACAAAGGCAGGGGACAGTGGTTCACAGCTGCAGCTACCATAAACACCCACAGCCTGACCCTGAATGAGTGAATTACTCCCCAACCCTGTACCCTTTAATTTACAGAAACTGGAACGAAACTTGGGTTATTGTTCAACACCAGACATTTATCAACATTACTTATATGACTGGTAGTGTTTTTTTTCTTCACCTGGCCCATATTTCCTCTCTTAGCACTGAACTTGACACACAGGCATGGCACAAACACAAATCCCATGGCGGATTTCGGAGCGCTTTCATATCGGGGGTGCAAGTCAACTCTGGAACAGCAGGGGAGGTCCCTGCCAACACCATGTGTGCCGCTCTCACATAGCCTGCAGGTGTAGGATCTTAAATTGAGCCA